>NC_141876.1:559059847-559366423 GCF_056163025.1 Triticum urartu
GCTTGCCAAATGTTGGCGCTGCCAACTATTAGCAATACCAAGGCTTGCCAACTATTGGCAACTTTATGTGAGAGAGGCAAAACAACTCGTAGCCAACCAAGTAATTGCCAATATTTGGCACAATGCCAAACATTGGCATGCCAATTTTTGGCAGCAAACCAATTATGCTCGTAGACACGCTTCGACGAAATGTGGTAGTTTTTTTTGTTAAATACTCAAAATTCATAAGGATCAAATTTGTAAAAAGATTCAGGACAACAAATTTTTCAAAAGGAACTTGTTTGATCGTGGAGGGTTCTCTACAGATGGTCACATTATTGTACAAGAGGAACAGCACAAGGAAAAAAAGACTAGCTCGAACACTGAAAACATTCATGGAAGAAGAACTGTGGCAAGAAATGCAGAGGGGTGGTGCTCATTCACAGCTCGTCGTCCTTGCGGTGCTTCTTGCCCTTGCCGTCGGCTGCCGCGCCGGTGACCTTGTCCTTCACCTCCCCAACCTTGTCCTTCACCTTCTCGTACCCCTGGTTGGCCTTCCCCTTGGCCGCCTCCGCCGTCTCCCAGGCCGTGTCCTTGGCCGCCTCCGCCGTCTCCCACGCGGCGTCCTTAGCCGACGCCGTCTTCTCCAACGTGGCGTCCTTGGCCGCCCCTGCCTTCTCCCCGACAGTGCCCTTGGCCGCCTCGGCGTTCTTCCACGCGGCATCCTTGGCGGCCGCGGCCTTCTCCGCGGCGGTATCCTTCGCTGCCGCTGCCTTCTCCGCGGCCGTCTGCTTGGCCGCGCCGGCTTTCTCCGCAGCGGCGTCCTTCACGTTCGCGGCCTTCTCCGACGCGACGTCGTTGTATTGCTTCAGCTTCTCCTGCGCCTGCCATGTGGCGTCCTTGGCGGACTCCGTCGTCTCCCACGCCGCGTCCTTCGCGGCGCGGGCCTTCTCAGCGGCGGCATCCTTCGCTGCCGCTGCCTTCTCTGCTGCCGTCTGCTTGGCGGCGCCGGCCTTCTCCGCGGCTGCGTCCTTCGCAGCCGCTGCCTTCTCAGCGGCCGTCTGCGTGGCGCCACCGGCTTTCTCCGCGGCGGCGTCCTTGGCTGCCGCTGCCTTCTCCGCGGCCGTCTGCGTGGCGCCGCCGGATTTCTCCGCGGCGGCGTCCTTGGACTGCTTCAGCGTCTCGTACCCCTGGCCAGCCTTTTCCGCAGCCGTGTCCTTGGCGGTGCCGGCCTTCTCGGCGGCCGCGTCCTTGGTTTGCTTCAGAGTCTCGTACCCCTGTCCGGCCTTCTCCTTGGCCGTCTCCTCAACCTTGGCCTTGCCCTGCTTCGACCGCTCGTGCGTCTCGGCGCCAGTCTTGGCGGCCGCCTCCGCGGTCTCCTTGGTCTTGTGCTTGGCCTGCTCCGCCTTCTTAGACGCCTCGCCGGCCGTGCCCTTCACCGTCTCCGCCGCCTTGTCCTTGGCCTGCCCCGCCTTGTTGGCCGCCCCGGTCGCCGCCTGCTCCGCCGCCTCCTTGGTGTCCGAAGCCTTGCCGCTCGCCTGCCTCCCCGTCTCTGCAACACACACAAATCAACGACCGTCATCAGCATCAGTGTCATTCAGGATGAACAGCGTGCCGAGCGCGGCTGCGCGGGAGCACGCATACGTACCGGAGGCGGTGTGCTGGACGGTCTCGCGGGCGGACTTGACGGTGTGCCCGGCCTTGCGGGCGGCCTCCTCCTCGTCGGCGTGGTGCTTGAGCCCCAGCCCCTCGGAGATCTTGTCCAGGCCGAGGCCCTCGGAGATCTTGTCCTTGGCCCACCCCGTCCACGACTCTTCCTCCTTGCCCGGCGCCACCTCCGCGCCGCCCGGCGTCGTCTTCGCCGCGGACGCCGCCTCGGCGGCCTCCCGCGTCGTTTTGGCGGCCGCGGGCGCCGCCAGCGCGAGCAGCACCAGCAGCGCCGCCGCCGCGAGCCTCTTCGACACCGCCATTGATTGGATTGATTGTCCCGAGCTGCTCGTGTTGTGTGCTTTGCGTGCTCTGAATGGAGGATTGCGAGGGAATCAGTAGGAGTGATCGGGTTTGGGTTTTGTGGCGCGGCGCGGGGTTTTATGGGGCGGGAGGGGGCGGACGCGTGGAGGGGTTGGTGCGGGCGAGGCGGGTGGCGCGGCGACGGGTGTCCGGGCAGGGTGTCACGTAGCCCAGACACGTCGTCGTCTTGCTCTAGTCGGCACACACGCGGCCGTCGGAACTCGGGAGGCGATGGCTCTGAATTCGCAAGCTGCTTCTAGTCGCTTCGGCGCCTTCTCTTTGTCCAGGTGAACCTCGCGTGTGTGCGGACACGACGGACCGTTGCGAGCTTTTGATTCGCATGATTTCTGGAATAGTAGAAAAGAAATGCGGGATAATACACAATTGTATGTCAACTTACATTTTTATATGATTTGGAAAACACGGGAATTTTGTATGTAATGACATAGGAAAACCTCATGAATTACAGAATGAGGTTTAAGTGGATGAAAATTCTCGTTCAAAATGGGATGCAAAAGCAATCTTTGCTCTTTTTTTTTTGAGAACAAAGGCAATCTTTCCTAAGTACCCATCCTAATCCTAAAAATCTAACGGCTTTTGTTGAGAAATTAATATGGGTCTAAATCTTCCAAAAACCTTATACAGTTCTTTTGAATGAAAGGAGCACTTGGGGCTTATTTGGTTTGTACGATTCTAAAATATTGTAGCAAGAGAAAAACACAAAAATAAGATAAAAATGCATGAACAAAAAATAAGGATAGAAATATATCGGATTTTTTTTAAGTTTAGACGTTTGGTTAACAGAAATAAATAAGTACACGACTCTTGGGATCAAATTTTCCCAGACTCTCCGGGTGTCTAGTCTCACTTGTTTCATTTTGGACCATGTTCCACTAGTAATTTCGGTGTGCACATCTTTTCCTCGTCCTTCGCTTTTTATATTTGAGTTAGGTTGGGCCTAAAGTTAGGTTGGGCCTAAAACCCGCCCTGTAGGTCGGTCATTGCCTCATATTGGGCCTCGGCTCCTATTCGCCAATCTGTCTGAGGGAGTCCTGGATTAGGGGGTGTTTGGATAGGCGAACTATACCTTCAGCCGGACTCCTGGACTATGAAGATACAAGATTGAAGATTTCGTCCCGTGTCCGGATGGGACTTTCCTTGGCGTGGAAGGCAAGCTTGGCGATGCGGATATTCAAGATCTCCTACCATTGTAACCGACTCTGTGTAACCCTAGCCCTATTCGGTGCCTATATAAACCGGAGGGTTGTAGTCCGTAGGCAATCAACTCCATACACAACAATCATACCATAGGCTAGCTTCTAGGGTTTAGCCTCCTTTATCTCATGGTAGATCTACTCTTGTACTACCCATATTATCAATATTAATCAAGCAGGAGTAGGGTATTACCTCCATCGAGAGGGCCCGAACCTGGGTAAAAAACATCGTGTCCCTTGTCTCCTGTTACCATCCGGCTTTGACGCACAGTTCGGGACCCCCTACCCGAGACCCGCCGGTTTTGACACCGACATTGGTGCTTTCATTGAGAGTTCCTCTGTGTCGTCGCCTTTAGGCCCGATGGCTCCTTTGATCATCAACAACGATACGGTCCAGGGTGAGACTTTTCTCCCCGGACAGATCTTCGTCTTCGGCGGCTTCGCTCTGCGGGCCAATCCGCTCGGCCACCTGAAGCAGATCGAAAGCTACGCCCCTGGCCATCAAGTCAGGTTTGGAAGTTTAAACTACACGGCTGACATCCGCGGAGACTTGATCTTCGACGGGCTCGAGCCACGGCCAAGTGCGCCGCACTATCTCGAGGGGCATGATCTAGCTCTGCCCCCGGACAGTGTCCTGGAGGCCGCACACGCATCGGTTCCGACCCCTAACTCGGAGCCTATTGCGCCAATTGAGGATGAGCGGTTGGACGTCACCTCGGGGGCTGTGATCCCGAAAGCGATCGAGCCGAACGCTAGCCCCGCACTCTGCACGACCCGTGACTCCGAGGATCCGGACTCCTCCCCGGACTCCGAACCCCCCGCGCCCCTGCCAATCAAATCCGATGGGGCGCCGATAATGGAGTTCACCACCGCAGACATCTTTCAGCGTTCGCCTTGTGGCGATATCCTGAACTCTCTCAAGTCTCTCTCCTTATCAGGAGAGCCCTGGCCGAACTACGGTCAGCGAGGATGGGATACGGACGATGAAGAAATTCAAAGCCCATCCACCACCCACTTGGTAGCCACTATCGACAATTTAAGCGACGTGCTCAACTTCGACTCCGGAGACATCGACAACATGGATGACGATGCAGGAGATGCCGACGAACCAACGCCCATAGGGCATTGGACAGCCACCTCATCTCACGATGTGTACATGGTGGATACCCCTAAAGGAAGCGACAACGAGGAAAAAGGGGATGGGACGGGAGATCGACCCCCCGAAAAGCAATCAAAGCGTCGGCGTAAACGCCGACCCAAGCCCCGCCTCGACAAAAACCCAGCCATAGAGCAGGACGAGCCGGTAGACGACGAGCAGGCCTTAGAGCAACCGTCCGAACAGGGCAACACGGATAGAGAAACCGAACATCCCTCCCCCGGCGAAAACGGCATTCCGGACGACCTCACGCCGAATAAACCTATGGAGCAGAAGAATCTCCACGAAAGGCTCGTTGCAACTGCACGCAGCCTAAAAAAGCAGAAGCGGAAGCTAAAAAAAACGGAAGATGCACTTCGGATTAGATGGAGCAAAGTAATCAATACCACAGATAAGTACGGCGACAGTCGCCGCACTAAAAGCTATCCGAAAAGAAAGCTACTGCCTGAATTCGACGAAGAGGCCCTAGAGCCCTCGCATTCAAAAAAATGAAAAAGCCACACGGTCGGATAGACGACCCCATAAAGCGGCAAGCGGCGCCGCACCTAAATCGACATGCGACCCACTTAAGGATTCGCATCATGGCCCAGTCAGGTCCATTTATGGGCCAAGAAAGCAAGCTCTTGTAAGCAACGCTATGAAGCCATCATCAGAATCCGGCACACCCAAATACAGGGGCGCCGCACCCCCCCTATGTTTCACCGATGAGGTCCTGGACTATGAATTCCCAGAGGGATTCAAACCTGTAAACATAGAGGCATATGATGGAACATCAGACCCTGGAGTCTGGATCGAGGATTATATCCTCCACATACACATGGCTAGAGGAGATGATCTCCACGCCATAAAATATCTACCCCTTAAGCTTAAAGGGCCAGCCCGGCATTGGCTTAAAAGCCTTTCCGAAAACACAATTGGAAGCTGGGAAGAGCTCGAGGATGCTTTCCGAGCAAACTTTCAAGGGACCTATGTCCGCCCTCCGGATGCAGACGATCTTAGTCACATAACTCAACAACCCGGAGAATCAGCTCAGCAGTTCTGGAATAGATTCCTCACTAAAAAGAATCAGATAGTCGACTGTCCGGACGCCGAAGCCTTAGCATCTTTCAGGCATAACGTCCGAGATGAATGGCTCGCCAGACACCTCGGCCAAGAAAAGCCAAGAACAATGGCCGCACTAACAAGCCTCATGACCCGCTTTTGTGCAGGGGAGGACAGCTGGTTGGCAAGGTGCAGCCCCAGCGACCCAAGTACATCCGAAACTAGGGATGGAAACGGAAAACCGCGACGCAACAAGGACCGTCGCCGGACTAAGGACAAAAGTCCGAAGAGCACGGCAGTCAATGCCGGATTCAAAGGCTCACGACAAAATCAGGAAAAATCGCCCCCTCAGGATAACAGGGACGATCCATCCAACCTAAATAAAATCCTGGACAGGATATGTCAGATACACAGTACTCCCGGGAAGCCTGCTAACCATACCCACAGAGACTATTGGGTTTTCAAACAATCCGGCAGACTCAATGCCGAACACAAGGGGCTCGACACACCAAGCGAAGACGAGGACGAACCCCAAAAGCAGAGCACCAGGAAACAAAAGAACTTCCCACAAGAAGTAAAAATAGTGAACTCACTTCACATAACAAAACGTGCGGCGCCCGTAAAGGTACGCACCACACGGACCATCCCCAAAGGGTCCTGCCACTGGTTGTCAAAACCGATCATCTTTGATCAGCTAGATTATTCTAGGAATATCAAGAATGTAGTCTGGACTGCCTTGATACTTGATCCAATAATTGGCGGACTCCAATTTTCAAATGTCCTTATGGACGGCGGCAGCGGACTAAACCTGATATATCAGGATACAATCCAGCACATGGGGATAAACCCAGCAAGAATCCGCCGCAGCAAAACCTTCTTTCAAGGGGTAACACCAGGTCCGGACACCCATTGTATGGGTTTTCTCCGGCTCGAAGTTATATTCGGCTCTGCCGATAACTTCCGCCACGAAAAGCTGACCTTCCATATCGTCCCGTTCTCAAGTCGCTATCAAGCACTACTGGGGCGCGAAGCTTTCGCCCGCTTTAACGCAATACCTCATTATGCATCTCACGCTTAAGATGCACGGTCCATGAGGCATCATCTCTTTGAAGGGGAAGCACTAAAGTGCGCCTCCCCAAGCGGGGGACTGTGCGGCCGCTTTGACAACCCCACAGTAAAATGGCCTCACCGGCCAAAAAACTTCGAAATAGGTCATTAAAGACCACGAACGCGGATAGACGAGTTCGGTACAAAATCATCATTGATACAGGCTTAGTGGCCATATACCCCCGCACTAGGGGCTCCATGCATATACAATAAGAGACAATAAAGCTCAATTTTATATATTTTACTTTACACTTTGTTTATTTTAAACTTTTGTTCGCCACGACCGTTTTCAACTCAGTTCCTCTCTTTTACAGATGAACATCGTGCGGCGCCCGTCCAGGATACGGCACAACGGAGACACAGGCGCAGACGTGCAGTAGGGACCCGTCCTAAAGGATTCTTTTTAGATTAAGACCCTGCGTAAACCTTTTTTACTGTCTCTTGTTGCTACACATCCCCTGGTTTTTTCTGATATAACCAAGGAGGAGGCTGGCGTCTTGGCATGTGGCCACATCAGAAATTTTTGCACGTACCTGGACACTAGGGGCTTTTTTAATAAAGAGTGTTGTTTCGCCCGCACTCATAATGACCGAACACCTTAGGGAGTGTTCGGCGTCGCGAGTTTTGGCATTATATGCATCAGCTCCGAATCATGTCTTTGGTCAAATGTTGGGTTGCCCGGCTCCTGAGTTCGGCTACCTTACATTCCGCTCTATCGGCTAAGGTAGCACCAGGAGAACTACTGCGATTGTGCCCCCGGTTCGGCCGGGCGAGCACCTCAGTAAAGAAAGCCGAAAACTGACTGTCATGATGTAGCGTGAGACTGGTCAGCCACTCGATGACCTACCGGAATCTATCGGATTCCTCTGCTTTAACGAAGGGCCGCTTCCCGGTCAGGCACATACGCGCCCCGAATTCGGACGAGCGCAGTTGCCACCAAGGAGCTACCTAAAGAGTCTCATTGTCAAACTCCTATGGCTAAGTGAAAGTGTTAAAGCATTATAGTCCGGTTGCCTGGCCCGCTGCGCTATCACCTCCTTTGTAGGACCAAGACGTTGGGTTAAGTGTGAAAATGCGTCTTCTGCGAGCACCCCCGCACTATGTGCGTGAGGGCTGAAGCCAACGACTGCCATCTTTCAGATTATATATATATATATATATCTCTTAAAACGGCCGCACAGGAGGTGTTCCCAATACTTGGAGGCACAAGTATAAAAAAAGGCCACTACAGTTTATCAAAATATTACTTTATAATTACATATGCTATCATAACATAGCATCTTTCGGGCACTGCGTCTCTATTACACGAGCGCCTTCAAAAACTTCCTGAAAATAGTGCTCGGAGGGTACTCGGCTTTTGTCCGAATCTCAGAACGCAACAACGGTGGTCTCCATCTCTGCCCAGTATGTCTTAACACGGGCAAGAGCCATCCTAGCGCCCTCTATGCATGCTGACCTCTTCATTGCATTTATACGCGGCACCGCGTCAAGGAATTGCTGCACCAAGCTGAAATAACTCTTCGGCTCTGATCTCCCCGGCCACAGGTGACCCATGACGTACTTCATGGCGAGTCCAGACAACCTATTCAGTTCGGCCCATTGAGCCAAACGATCATCCACTGCCAGTGGACGCTCTGGATTGTGAAACTGCGACCAGAAAAGCTTTTCCACTTCGCGATCTTTCTGATCTCGAAAGTGTTCGGTCGCATCAGCAGCACTCGCTGCCAAGTCCAGATAGGTATCCTCCACACTCCACATCCGGTCCAACGGAGCAAACTTCGGATCACAAAATTTCCTTCGTAGCATAAAGGGCTTTCCAGCCGCAATCTGTTCGGCCTGACGCAGCTCCTCCTTCACAGCTCTCATCGCAGAGCGAGCGTCCTTGGCATCGGCAACGGCCTTCTCTAAGTCCGTCTGTCTCGCCCGGTCTTCTTTCTCAAGAAGTTTGCAACGGTCTACAGCACTCTTTAACTTCTCGGCCATCTCGGCCATCTCTTCTTTGCTTCGGCAGTGAGCAGCCTGTTCGGCTCTCAGCTCTTCAAGGGCCTTCTCGGCAGCTGCATCGCTTTTTCTGGCTTGCTCCTTAGCTCGGGCAAGTTCTGCCCTAAGATTCTCCACGGCGGCCGTACCATCTGCGTCAAGCACACACATTGTAAGACACTGGAATGAAGCTCCTCTTACCCGATGCCGCCCGAAGAATTACATACCTTGAGCCTCATCAAGCCGCTTGTTGACAAGCGCGATGTCGGCATCTGCCACGTCCAGTTGCCGCTTTAGTTCGGCTACATCATCAGTTCGGCTGGATTCCGGACACCTCGCCACCTACATTCAAAGGCGACATCTTAGACCTGGGATTATGATCCTCTGCGTGCCGTCATTTCTTGACAACGCGCAGAGTCTCAGGGGCTACTATCTACACAGGGCGCATCTTACTTATGTGCAACTAACAAAAGTGTACACTATCTAACGTACCTCAAAACCCATCAGTAAACTTTTGACGGCCTCATGCAATCCGCTTTCTGCGGATGAAATCCTTTCAATCACCGTGCCCATCAACGCACGGTGCTCCTCTGAGATAGAAGCTTGCCCCAGCAGAATCTTTAGCTCCTCCGGCCGAGCACTAGACGGTGCCGGACTTGTCCTATGGCCTCTTTCGAAGGCCGCACGCGGAGAGCCTTGGGGGGCCACATAGCTATCTTCCGCCCCTGCCGGATTCAGAGAAACCCTCCGCGACGACACCTCAGGGTCGCCCGCCTCGCTAGGCGGTACGGCAGGGGGAGGCGTCCCGCTCTCCATCATCTCCGGAAGAAGATCCCCCGAAGACGAGCTCTGCTGAGAAGGGCTGAGGTCCGAGTTACAAGGTAAAATTTCGGTTAATCTTCTCAGATATAAATCAAGGATTTCTTTCATCCCTCAAAAGGAAAACCTCTCTCTACTTACGGCTCGCTGGAGGGATGATCCCTTTGAGGGCGTAGTTCGGCCGAGGAACTCCCCGGCGTCGGACCCTCTGACGAGGATTTTCTCCCCCGCTTTGGGGCCATGGTCTCCAGGTCGTCAGAGGCGGCCCTCTTCTTCCCCTTGGGAGAGGAATTGTCGGTTCCTCCCTTCGGAGCAGCCTCCTTCGAGGAGGCCATAGTTCCCTTGTCCTTCCCCTTACTTCCCTCCAAAGGCATTATCTTCAACATCCTGACAAGCACGGGATCCGGCCTGGTTTCGGGAAGGGGAGCCGGACACCTGATCAGCTTTGCCTTCGCTATCCACTCCTGTTTAAAAGGACAACTCTTTGAGGGGCAAGTTTATGACGATTATATTGATAGTAGGTCCGGGCACAAGGTTACTTACTTCGGTATCCGGGCGATTGCAGCTTAGGCCTGCGTCCTCGGTCAAACCCGGACACATCATTTGTGATCCGAAGAACAGTTTATACACCTCCACGGGCGTTGCGCCCATAAAATGATGGAGAGCTCGTGGTCCCTCCGGATTAAACTCCCACAGACGAAGGGAGCGGCGTTTGCCGGCCAGTGTTCGGCGAATAAGCATGACCTGCGTCACCTTGACCAGGTTGAGGTCTCTTTCTAAGAGATCCTTGATGCGGCCCTGCAACAAGGGCACGTCTTTTGATAACCCCCAATCTAATCATTTGTTGACCCATGACGCTAGCCGTGATGGGGGACCCGAGCGAAAGGCAGGAGGCGCCGCCCACTTGGCGCTCCTGGGAGCGGTGATATAGAACCATTCTCGTTGCCACAAGCCGAGCTCCTCTTGAAAGGAGCCCTCGGGCCATGGAGCATCAGCATTCTTATGACAGCGCCTCCGCACTCTGCGTGCCGTCCCTCGATCATCTTTGGCTCCACTCCAAAAGTCTTGAGCCATAATCCGAAGTGAGGAGTGACACGGAGGAACGCTTCGCACACAACGATGAATGAGGAAATGTGGAGGATGGACTCCGGAGCTAATTCATGAAATTCCAGCCCGTAATAAAACAGCAGCCCCCTCACGAAGGGATCCATCGGAAAGCCTAACCCCTGAAGGAAGTGAGACATGAACACTACGCTCTCACCGGGCTGGGGACTGGGAATAGCCTGCCTTTGAGCAGGCAACCTATGCGAAATTTCGGCGGTCAAGAACTTAGCCTCTCTCAACTTTAGCACGTCCTCCTCCGTGACGGAGGAGGGCATCCATCGGCCTTGAAGGTCGGAACCGGACATTGTCGAAGGTCCGAAGCGTCTGGAATCTGGAGCCTAGGGTGTTGGAACCCGAGGCGACGGGCGAACTCGTTTGAGATTGGAAAAAGGAGTAAGGCCTTGGTCTCTTTATAAGAGGTTGAATACGAGGAGCCCTCCCCGTAACCGTTTAGGACTCGCTTTTAATCGAGAAAACATGCTAACAGGCACGATTGGGTTACCCACGTCCGTATTGATGAGAATCCCGTAAAAAGGGGGGCACACGATCTCTGCTTTGACAAGACGTGCCAAGGAAACCGCCTCGCAAAACACGCTGAGGTGGAAAAGTGAAAACGATTCGAGTAAAGGACTTGGCTGTAGTGTGATGACGCACTGCGGAATACGTCAGCAGATTTGATTTGTGTTAATATTATTCTCTCTATGGCAATATGTGGAAGCTTATTTTGCAGAGCCGGACACTACTCTTGGTGTCTACAATCTTCTATGAAGGACTTGGAGGAGGAACCCGCCTTGCAATGCCGAAGACAATTTGCGCGTCGGACTCGTCGTCATTGAAGCCTGGTTCAGGGGCTACTGAGGGAGTCCTGGATTAGGGGGTGTTCGGGTAGCCGAACTATACCTTCAGCCGGACTCTTGTACTATGAAGATACAAGATTGAAGACGTCGTCCCGTGTCCGGATGGGACTTTCCTTGGCGTGGAAGGCAAGCTTGGCGATGCGGATATTCAAGATCTCCTACCATTGTAACCGACTCTGTGTAACCCTAACCCTATCCGGTGCCTATATAAACCGGAGGGTTGTAGTCCGTAGGCAATCAACTCCATACACAACAATCATACCATAGGCTAGCTTCTAGGGTTTAGCCTCCTTGATCTCGTGGTAGATCTACTCTTGTACTACCCATATCATCAATATTAATCAAGCAGGAGTAGGGTATTACCTCCATCGAGAGGGCCCGAACCTGGGTAAAAAACATCGTGTCCCTTGTCTCCTGTTACCATCCGGCCTTGACGCATAGTTTGGGACCCCCTACCCGAGATCCACCGGTTTTGACACCGACACTGCCCTTCTCACAATTACTCGTGCACTAAAAAATGTCGTCTTGCACTTCGGGTGTGGCGCAAATACACTAACCCTATCAACACTCGTGAGACAAATTTCAAACTCATGATAGACCTCCTCGACTTCATCAAAGAGTCATGATTTCCCTCCCCCGCAGTACTTGCTCTATGACATGTAGTCATTAAGCTGTTTCATAGAACGATTTCAGAAAAGCTGATCTATTGACGGCTGAGGTCAAAAATCAAAAAGACTATCCAAGGTGATGAAAACTCTAGGTACGTTCATGCCTCAGCCTCCCAAATCGGCATAATAAAATCCACTCAATCTCACATGACAATCAAATTTTCATATCTAGGATGCTAAAAGTCACATTCTCACCTTCTATTACGCATTAATTCTTGGAACACCATTCTTGCCGGTGTGGAATTTCTCGCTGCAACCTTTTTACCCCACACTCACTCCACAACTTTTGCACATGGATTCTCCCTTCACAGGTCAGGAAACCTATGACTCCTTTGCAGACATAAACATTTTTGCTAGCCCTGGCCCGGATGGTTTTGCGCTAGTTTTTTATCACAAATTCTGGCCCATTTTTAAACCAATTTTTTTAACCTTTTTATATGTTTTTACGACCAGTTAACAAACTTCTCTTGCCTCAAACGAGCCTATATCGTCCTTCTCCGAAAGGCTCCAGACTCCCCTGCGTCGGACGCTTTCAGACCCATTTGACTTTAAAGTTGCCCTGTAAAAGCCATTGCCAAACTTCTCGCCCATCATCTTAAGGCGGTCGTCCCGCTTCTTGTGCACCGGATCAAACCAGGTTTCTATCAAGACGCACCATCTCCGGAAAAATTCTTTATGTGGCTAACCCTCCTGCATGTTTGCGCTATGAAAAAAGCCCCTACCATGGTCATTAAGCTAGACTTATCCTAGGCTTTCGACTCAATGTGTTGGCTTTCACTACTTGCCATTTTGGCTGCTAGGGGCTTCTCAAACAAATGGATTAGTTGGATTGACTCCCTTCTTAGTTCTGAAAAAACGACCATCCTCCTTAATGGAATTTTTGTCCCATGGATTCAATGTAAGAACGGTTTACGTCACGGAGACCCACTGTCTCCCTTCCTATTCATAATTACCGCAGATGTCCTCCAAAGGATGATCATAAACGCTCATGATCAAAACCTACTCACCCACCCCATCTCTCCAACACTCCCTTGCCCGGTCCTCCAATATGCGGACAATACACCAATTATTCTTAAGGAAGATGAACCAGCTGAAGGAAATATGCCCTAGAGGCAATAATAAAGTTATTATTTATTTCCTTATATCATGATAAATGTTTATTATTCATGCTAGAATTGTATTAACCGGAAACATGATACATGTGTGAATACATAGACAAACATAGTGTCACTAGTATGCCTCTGCTTGACTAGCTCGTTGATCAAAGATGGTTATGTTTCCTAACCATAGACATGAGCTGTCATTTGATAAACGGGATCACATCATTAGGAGAATGATGTGATTGACTTGACCCATTTCGTCAGCTTAGCACTTGATCGTTTTAGTTTACTGCTATTGCTTTCTTCATGACTTATACATGTTCCTATGACTATGAGATTATGTAACTCCCGATTACCGGAGGAACACTTTGTGTGCTACAAACATCACAACGTAACTGGGTGATTATAAAGGTGCTCTACAGGTGTCTCCGATGGTACTTGTTGAGTTGGCATAGATCAAGATTAGGATTTGTCACTCCGATTGTCGGAGAGGTATCTCTGGGCCCACTCGGTAATGCACATCACTATAAGCCTTGCAAACATTGTAACTAATGAGTTAGTTGCGGGATGATGCATTACAGAACGAGTAAAGAGACTTGCCGGTAACGAGATTGAACTAGGTATTGAGATACCGACGATCGAATCTTGGGCAAGTAACATACCGATGACAAAGGGAACAACGTATGCTGTTATGCAGTTTGACTGATAAAGATCTTCATAGAATATGTGGGAGCCAATATGAACATCCAGGTTTCGCTATTGGTTATTGACCGGAGACGTGTCTCGGTCATGTCTACATAGTTCTCGAACCCGTAGGGTCCGCACGCTTAAAGTTCGGTGATGATCGGTATTATGAGTTTTTGTGTTTTGATGTACCAAAGGTAGTTAGGAGTCCCGGATATGATCATAGACATGATGAGGAGTCTCGAAATGGTCGAGACGTAAAGATCGATATATTGGACGACTATATTCGGACACTGGAAGTGTTCCGGGTGACTTCAGAGAAAACCGGAGTGTCGGAGGGTTACCGGAACCCCCCCCGAGAGAAATAATGGGCCTTATGGGCCTTAGTGGAGAGAGAGAGGGCTGGCCTAGGGCAGGCCGCGCGCCCCTTTCCTTCTCCCTCTCCCCCTTCCTTTCCTCCTCCTAGTTGGACTCCTCCTCCTGGCGCGCCATAGAGGGTCGGCCGGCCTCCCCCTTGTTCCTTTATATACGGGGGCAGGGGGCACCTCTAGACACACAAGTTGACCATTGATCCCTTAGCCGTGTGCAGTGCCCCCCTCCAACATAATACACCTCGATCATATCGTAGCGGTGCTTAGGCGAAGCCATGCGTCAGTAGCAACATCATCACCCTCAACACGCCATTGTGCTGACGGAACTCTCCCGTGAAGCTCTGCTAGATCGGAGTTCGTGGGACGTCATCGAGCTGAACGTGTGCTGAACTCGGAGGTGCCGTGTGTTCGTTACTTGGATCGGTCGGATCGTGATGACATTCGACTACATCAACCGCGTTCTCATAACACTTCCGCTTATGGTCTACGAGGGTACGTGAACGGTACTCTTCCCTCTCGTTGCTATGCATCACCATGATCTTGCGTGTGCGTGGGATTTTTTTTGAAATTACTACGTTCCCCAACAGTGGCACCCGAGCCAGGTTTATGCGTAGATGTTATATGCACGAGTAGAACACAAGTGAGTTGTGGGCGATACAAGTCATACTGCTTACCAGCATGTCATACTTTGGTTCGGCGGTATTGTTGGATGAAGCGGCCGGGATCGACATTACGCGTACGCTTACGCGAGACTGGTTCTACCGACGTGCTTTCCACACAGGTGGCTGGCGGGTGTCGGTTTCTCCAACTTTAGTTGAACCGAGTGTGGCTACGCTTAGTCCTTGAGAAGGTTAAAACAACACTAACTTGACAAACTATCGTTGTGGTTTTAATGCGTAGGTAAGAACGGTTCTTGCTCAGCCCATAGCAGCCACGTAAAACTTGCAACAACAAAGTAGAGGATGATACGTCTCCAACGTATCTATAATTTTTGATTGTTCCATGCTATTATATTATCAACCTTGGATGTTTTATATGCATTTATATGCTATTTTATATGTTTTTTGGGACTAACCTATTAACCTAGAGCCTAGTGCCAGTTTCTGTTTTTTCCTTGTTTTAGAGTATCGCAGAAAAGGAAAACCAAATGGAGTCCAATTGACCTGAAACTTCACGGAACTTATTTTTGGACCAGAAGAAGCCCACGGAGTATCGGAGATGGACCAGAAGAGTCCCAGGCTGCCCATGAGGGTGGGGGGCGCGCCCCCTGCCTCGTGGACAGCACGGAGATCCACCGACGTACTTCTTCCTCCTATATATACCCATATACCCTAAAAACTTTGGGGAGCAGAATAGATCAGGAGTTCCGCCGCCAGAAGCCTCCGTAGCCACCGAAAACCAATCTAGACCCGTTCCGGCACCCTGCCGGAGGGGGGAATCCCTCTCCGGTGGCCATCTTCATCATCCGGGCGCTCTCCATGACGAGGAGGGAGTAGTTCTCCCTCAAGGCTGAGGGTATGTACCAGTAGCTATGTGTTTGATCTCTCTCTCTCTCGTGTTCTTGAGGTGGTACGATCTTGATGTATCACGAGCTTTGCTATTATAGTTGGATCTTATGATGTTTCTCCCCCTCTACTCTCTTGTAATGGATTGAGTTTTCCCTTTGAAGTTATCTTATCGGATTGAGTCTTTAAGGATTTGAGAACACTTGATGTATGTTGATGACCCACAAGTATAGGGGATCTATCATAGTCCTTTTGATAAGTAAGAGTGTCGAACCCAACGAGGAGCAGAAGGAAATGATAAGTGGTTTTCAGCAAGGTATTCTCTGCAAGTACTGAAATAGGTGGTAACAGATAGTTTTGTGATAAGATAATTTGTAATGAGCAACAAGTAACCAAAGTAAATAAAGTGCAGCAAGGTGGCCCAATCCTTTTTGTAGCAAAGGACAAGCCTGGACAAACTCTTATATAAGGAAAAGCACTCCCGAGGACACATGGGAATATCGTCAAGCTAGTTTTCATCACGTTCATATGATTCGCGTTTGGTACTTTGATAATTTGGCATGTGGGTGGACCGGTGCTTGGGTGCTGTTCTCACTTGAACAAGCATCCCACTTATGATTAACCTCTATTGCAATCATCCGCAACTACAACAAAAGTATTAAGGTAAACCTAACCATAGCATGAAACATATGGATCCAAATCAGCCCCTTACGAAGCAACGCATAAACTAGGGTTTAAGCTTCTGTCACTCTAGCAACCCATCATCTACTTATTACTTCCCAATGCCTTCCTCTAGGCCCAAATAATGGTGAAGTGTTATGTAGTTGACATTCACATAACACCACTAGAGGCTAGACAACATACATCTCATCAAAATATCGAACGAATACCAAATTCACATGACTACTAATAGCAAGACTTCTCCCTTGTCCTCATGAACAAACGTAACTACTCACAAAGCATATTCATATTCATAATCAGAGGGGTAATAATATGCATAAAGGATCTGAACATATGATCTTCCACCAATTAAACCAACTAGCATCAACTACAAGGAGTAATTAACACTACTAGCAACCTACTAGCACAATTCTCGGACTTGGAGACAAGAATTGGATACAAGAGATGAACTAGGGTTTTGAGATGACATGGTGCTGATGAAGATGTTGATGAAGATTGCCCTCTCCCGATGAGAGGAGCGTTGGTGATGACGATGGCGATGATTTCCCCCTCCGCGAGGGAAGTTTCCCCGACAGAACAGCTCTGCCGGAGTCCTAGATTGGTTCCGCCAAGGTTCCGCCTCATGGCGGCGGAGTTTCGTCCCAAAAGGTTGCTTCTTATTTTTTTCTCGACGAAAGACTTCATATAGGAGAAGATGGTCATCGGAGAGCCACCAGGGGGCCCACGAGGTAGGGGGGCGCGCCCCCCACCCTCGTGGAAAGGGTGTGGGCCCCCTGGTCTTCATCTTTGGTGAGGATTTTTCATTATTTACTATAAGGTATTCCGTGGAGTTTCAGGACTTTTGGAGTTGTGCAGAATATGTCTCTAATATTTGCTCCTTTTCTAGCCCAGAATTCCAGCTGCCGGCATTCTCCCTCCTTATGTAAACCTTGTAAAATAAGAGAGAATAGTCATAAGTATTGTGACATAATGTGAAATAACAGCCCATAATGCAATAAATATTGATATAAAAGCATGATGCAAAATGGACGTATCAGCTCCCCCAAGCTTAGACCTCGCTTGTCCTCAAGCGAAAGCCGATAACAATAAATATGTCCCCATGTTTAGAGGTAGAGGCATCGATAAAATTAAAATACGGACATGAGGGCATCATGATTATTCTCATAACAGCAACATACATAGATATATGATTACTTATGTTCAAGTGATGATCTATTCACAATGCAAAAGTATGAATCAGAAACCTTATTGAGAACCAACAAACTATAACCTCAGTCATTGAAGCAATTGCAATTTATCATAACATCAGAAAGAGTCTATGTCAGAGCTAAAAAGCAAGTCCACATACTCAAGTATCATCTAGTCCTTCATAATTGCTAACACTCACACAATACTTGTGGTTACCGACTTTTAATCGGATATAGAGAAAGATAGGGACTTATAGTTTTGCCCCACAACCTTTTACCTCGAGGGTAACGTCAACAATAATAACTCATGCCCCCTACATCCAATTAGATATATCTATCAGGATTGAAAGAACATGCGGTGCCCCCATGTTTGGTTTTGGTAATTGATGACAATCTCTATGGACTAATGGTTGCCTTGAGTTATATTTGAAGGTTTTTGTCCATAGGCTTTTCTTGGAGTACATGTGTTGGTTTCAAGGAGAGTTTGTGTCGACCAAGGTGCTATTCAAGGAATTACCTAAAGATTGGTCTTGTGAGAGGTTGATCAAGACTAAGTCAAAGAGTGAATCAAGTTGACCAACCCACAAAGCGTAGAAGATGTACCGAGAGGGATCAAGTGATCCCATGGTATGGTAAGCATTGTCAATTACGCTTCGTGTACTAACCCATGGTCTTCGTGAGGGTTCTTTGTGGGGTTAGGTTGCGGTGTGCAAGTTCAAGTGGAGCATCACAAAGAGATCAAATGCTTGAAGCTTGCCGTCCTTTGTGGTGACAATGGACTTGTGAAGATGTGCAGAAGAGTGGCTCACCCATAGTGGAGTATGGGGGAGCAATTAACTAGTCTTCATCAAGTCAACCCAATCAAGAAAGGTGGTCCAACTTGAGGGAGTCAAGATCGTCTTCATCTAGCTCAAGTGGACCATGTGCAAGTCAAAGGTTTGCCCTTGATAGGTTTTCTATTTTACCGGTCTCATGATGGTAGTTGGGAGACTGGGTTATAGGATCGATTGCCGTACTATCAAGGGGGGCTCTCGATGAGTAGCTTGATCGTATCGTTCGCTGAGAGCTCAAACCATTGCATCCTTGCATCATCTTTCTTGGTTCTTGTTTGGTTCTATTTGAGAGTCTTAGAGCTTTTGGTCATCTTGATGACAAGCTTGAGTTCATCGAAAACGGAGTTTGCTTGCATACTCTATGATGTTTTCGTTGTTGGAGATTTTGCCGGTTCTTCTCGGTTGGAGGTTTCACTCCTCTATTTGTTGGCATACCTCCCCTGCCTCTTCTTACTATAACCAGTCGTTGTTTTGATGCTACTCGTTGTCTTGTTTCCAACAAGCTTGAGTTTGCTCAATTCGGAGCTCATATGCAGAAGTTATGGCAGTTCTTGTTCTCTTGAGTGTGGTTTTGTCAGGGTCCGCGTTGGAAAGGTTTGGGTGGATTCATCACGTACACGTCTCCTTCTTTTCCCCTCCTTCTTCCTTGGAGCTTCCTCCATTTTCTTGCCTCCCTTGTGTGGCTGCCGTTGTTGGTTGTGGTAGTACTGCTCCCAGGAAAGCGGTAGTACCATAGGCATCAGCGGTAGTACCGTGCAGTGGCACGGTAGTACCGCAGGTGCCCACGGTAGTACCGCTCCCCTGGAGCCGCACTACCGCTGCCCACCAGGCTAGTGCCGCCCCTTTGCGGTAGTAGGAGCGGATGTAATTTTTTACATCCGCACCTACCGCGGTAGTACCGCTTTCGCCGTGCGGTAGTACCGCGCTATGCGGTCAGGCAGTAGTACCGCCCCTCGGTAGTACTACTGTGTCAGGTTTTTGCTACTTCCGTTTCTTTGCGGAAGTAGGCACGGAAGTTTCCCTTTTCCCCTGGCTGGGACTTTTGCCTCGCGGTAGTACCGCATGGGGCACGGTAGTACCGCGCGTGCGGAAGTTCCGCCCCCAGCTCCTGTGCGTCTGTTTATCGGTTCTGTGCTGGGGTTGCGGCAGTACTGTGGGTCGGTATGGTAGTACCGCATAGCCGTGCGGTAGTACCGCTTGGATTCAAGCAGTAGTACCGCGCGGCCTTGCGGTAGTACTGCTGGCCAGGCGCGGTAGTACCGCTGGCCGCGGGCTGGTTGGTGGGTAACGGTTGGATTTTTCCCCACCTATAAAAGGGGTCTTCTTCCCCAATGAACCTTACCCTTTGAGCTCGTGTTCTTCCCCCATTGTTGACCTTCTTCGAGCTTGCTAACTCTCAATCCCTCCATGGTTTCTTGCTAGTTTTTGAGGGAAAAGAGAGAGGAGATCTAGATCCACATTTCCACCAATCACTTTCTCCTCTATGTGAGGGGAACCCCTTGGATCTAGATCTTGGAGTTCTTGGTGTTCTCCTTCTTGTTATTCCTCTCATTTTCCTCCCTAGCATTAGTTGCTTCGGTGGGATTTGAGAGAGAAGGACTTGGGCACTCCGTGTGCCCTTGCCATTGCATTTGGTGCATCGGTTTGAGTTCTCCACGGTGATACGTGGAAGTTACAAGTTGAGAAGCTTATTACTCTTGGGTGCTTGGTACCCTTGAGCTTGTTCCTCTTGGGTGCTTGGGCGCCCTAGACGGTTGTTGGTGTTCGGAGCTCAATCATTGTGGTGTAAAGCTCCGGGCAAGCGTCGGGGTCTCCAATTAGGTTGTGGAGATCGCCCCGAGCAATTTGACGGGTTTCGGTGACCGCCCCCAAGGGTTGCCAAAGTGTATGGGTTTGGTGACCGCCCCCAAGGGTTGCCATTTGTACGGGTTCAGTGGCCGCCCTCAAGGGTCCCTTAGTGGAATCACGGCATCTTGCATTGTGCGAGAGCGTGAGGAGATTACGGTGGCCCTAGTGGCTTCTTGGGGAGCATTGTGCCTCCACACCGCTCCAAACGGAGATTAGCATCCGCAAGGGTGTGAACTTCGGGATACATCGTCGTCTCCTCGTGCCTCGGTTATCTCTTACCCGAGCCCTTTACTTATGCACTTTACTTTGTGATAGCCTTATTGTTTCTTGTCATATATCTTGCTATCACATAGTTGCTTATCTTTCTTAGCATAAGTTGTTGGTGCACATAGGTGAGCCTAGTTGTTTTAGGTTTTGTGCTTGGCAAATTAACTGCTAGGTTTATTCCGCATTTGTTCAAGCCTAAACCGTAATTATTTTAAAACGCCTATTCACCCCCCCTCTAGGCGACATCCACGATCTTTCAAGGATCTTTCCAACACACTGTGCTTGCCAAAGGATAAAATGAAAAAGGGAGAGGTGAAAATCACCATGACACTTGCATAAGGTAGAAGATAATAATAAAAGATAGGCCCTTCGCATAGGGAAGCAGAGGTTGCCATGCGCTTTTATGGTTAGATGCACAAAATCTTAATGCGAAAGAGCGTTACTTTATATTGCCCCTTGTGATGTGAACCTTTATTATGCAGTCCGTCGCTTTTATTACTTCCACATCACAAGATCGTATAAAGCTTATTTCTCCCACACTAATCTACATATTTAGGGCAATTTTTATTGCTTTGCACCGATGACAACTTACTTGAAGGATCTTACTCAATCCATAGATAGATATGGTGGACTCTCATGGCAAAACTGGTTTAAGGGTATTTGGAAGCACAAGTAGTATCTCTACTTGGTGTTGAGAATTTGGCTAGCATGAGGGGGAAAGGCAAGCTCAACATGTTGGATGATCCATGACAACATACTTTATCTCAGATATAAGAAAACATAACCCATTACGTTGTCTTCCTTGTCCAACATCAACTCTTTAGCATGTCATATTTTGATGAGTGCTCCCAATCATAAAAGATGTCAATAATAGTATATTTATATGTGAAACCTCTCTTTCCTTATTACTTCCTATTAATTGCAACGATGACCAAAGCTATGTCTGCAAACTCCCAACAACTTTTAATCATCACACTCTTTCTATGTGAAGTCATTACTATCAATAAGATCGATATGAACTTTTGTTTCTTCTTATTCTTTTTCTCTTTTCTTTTATTCACCCAAGATCATAGCAAGAAAATCAAGCCCTTGACTCAACACTAATCTTTATTATATAGCTCACGGACTCGATTACATAGAGAGATCATAAAGCAAAACTTAAAACTAGATCATGCCATAAACTTTATTCTACTAGATCAAAATACTAATAATAGGATCGAACTAAAGAAAATGGTAAAGATAGGAGTTGTGATTGTGATACGATACCGGGGCACCTCCCCCAAGCTTGGCGGTTGCCAAGTGGAGTGCCCATACCCATGTTATCATATCTCCTTGGTTGGTGAAGAAGGTGGAGGTGTTGTTGATGATGCGGGCTTGTCATCCGTCTTGCAAGGCATAGGTTCACCATCATAGAAGGATGATCGAGTCTCCGGAATCCTCGAATCTGCAGCCAAACTCATTCTTTTGAATCTATATTCATACTCACAGTTTTGGTTTTGCAGGTCATAGATTTGGGCTTGGAGGTGCTCGATCTTCTCATGTAGCTTGAAGATGGCCTCCTCGGTGTTCTTGCCATCCGGCTTGTAGTTGTTAGTGAACTCCGCGAGCATCGTGTGGCTAGCGTTGATTCCACGCTCCACCATCCCCTGGCACTTGAAAACTTGTTGCCCCATTGCTTCGAGCCTCGTCTCCACACTTCCGGTTCCCTTTGGTCCCTCAGCATCGCGGATGTGCAGCAACCCATCACGCATCTCAATGGTTTGAGGGTGTCGCAGCACCTCCGCGAGGTAAGGGTTGATGACTTTCTCGAAGGACTTGTCCTTGGAAGCACTTGGGGACATCATGATAATCTAGATATGTCAGAAAAACAGCTCGAAACAAGAACAGAGAATATTTGCGTGATACCGAAGTCAAAACCCCCGGGAGAATATATGATGAATTTTTACCGACCAAAATACGTATCGTGCAAGAAAACGGAGTCCGGAAGGCACACGAGGAGCTCACTAGGTAGGGGGGTGCGCCCTCCACCCTCGTGGGGCCCTCGTGTCCTTCCCGAACTGCTACTTAATTTTCTATTTTTCTAAATATTCCAAAACGGAGAAATATTGCCTTAAAAATTGTTTTGGAGTCGGTTTACTTACCGTACCACATACCTATTCCTTTTCGGAGTCTGAAACGTTCTGGAAAGTGTCCCTTATGTATTCCTCCGGGGTTACAGTTTCAGTAATATTGGTTTCAACATTTATGGGATTACCTGAGATATAATGTTTGATTCTTTGACCGTTTACCACCTTCGGATTTGTGCCTTCGAAGTTGTTGATTTTTATGGCACCAGAATGATAGACCTCCTCGATAACATAGGGGCCTTCCCATTTAGAGAGAAGTTTTCCTGCAAAAAATCTTAAACGAGAGTTGTATAGCAATACATAATCACCTACATTAAACTCACGCCTTTGTATCCTTTTGTCATGCCATCTTTTAACCTTTTCTTTAAACAACTTGGCATTTTCATAAGCTTGGGTTCTCCATTCATCAAGTGAGCTAATATCAAATAACCTCTTTTCACCGGCAAGTTTGAAATCATAGTTGAGCTCTTTAATAGCCCAATATGCCTTATGTTCTAGTTCGAGAGGTAAGTGACATGCTTTTCCATATACCATTTTATACGGAGACATACCCATATGATTTTTATATGCAGTTCTATAGGCCCATAATGCATCATCAAGTTTCTTGGACCAATTCTTTCTAAACCTATTGACAGTCTTTCGCAAAATTAATTTGAGTTCTCTATTACTCAATTCTACTTGACCACTAGACTGTGGGTGATACGGAGATGCAATTCTATGATTGACGTCATATTTAGCAAGCATTTTACGGAAAGCACCATGAATAAAATGTGAACCACCATCAGTCATTAAATATCTAGGGACTCCAAACCTTGGAAAAATAACTTCTTTAAGCATTTTAATAGAAGTGTTATGCTCAGCACTACTAGTTGGAATAGCTTCTACCCACTTAGTAACGTAATCAACAGCAACTAAAATATGTGTATATCCATTAGAGGCAGGAAAAGGTCCCATATAATCAAAACCCCAAACAGCAAATGGTTCAATAACAAGTGAATAATTCATAGGCATTTCTTGACGTCTACTAATATTACCAATTCTTTGACATTCATCACAAGATAGGACAAACTTACGGGCATCCTTGAAGGGAGTAGGCCAATAGAAACCTGATTGCAATACCTTATGTGCAGTTCTATCTCCCGCGTGGTGTCCTCCATAAGTTTCGGAGTGGCACTTGCGTAGGATCTGTTCCTGTTCATGCTCAGGTACACAACGTCTAATAACACCATCTACTCCTTCTTTATAAAGATGTGGGTCATCCCAAAAGTAATGTCTCAAATCATAGAAGAACTTTTTCTTTTGTTGGTATGTGAAGCTAGGTGGTATAAATTTAGCAACTATGTAATTAGCATAATCAACATACCAAGGGGTACTACGAGAAGTACTTATGACATTTAATTGTTCATCAGGAAAGCTATCATCAATAGGTAGTGAGTCATCAAGAACATTCTCTAACCTAGATAAGTTGTCTGCAACGGGGTTCTTAGCTCCTTTTCTATCAACAATATGCAAATCAAATTCTTGTAGCAAGAGAACCCATCTAATAAGTCTAGGTTTAGCATCTTTCTTCTCCATAAGATATTTAATAGCATCATGATCAGTGTGGATAGTTACTTTAGAATCAACAATATAAGGTCTGAACTTATCACAAGCAAATACAACTGCTAAAAGTTCTTTTTCAGTAGTAGCATAATTTCTTTGAGCATTGTCTAGAGTCTTACTAGCATAATGGATAACATTTAATTACTTATCAACTCTTTGCCCTAGAACAGCACCTACAGCATAATCACTAGCACCACACATAATTTCAAAGGGTAAATTCCAATCAGGTGGCTGAACAATAGGTGCAGAGACTAATGCTTTCTTAAGTATTTCAAATGCTTCTACACAATCATCATCAAAGACAAATGGCATATCTTTTTGTAATAAATTAGTCAGAGGCCGAGAAATTTTTGAGAAGTCCTTAATGAACCTCCTATAAAATCCGGCGTGACCAAAGAAACTTCTTATACCTTTGATGTCCTTGGGACATGGCATCTTTTCAATAGCATCAACCTTGGATTTATCAACTTCAATACCTCTTTCAGAAACTTTATGCCCCAAGACAATACCTTCATTAACCATAAAGTGGCACTTTTCTCAATTCAAGACAAGATTAGTTTCTTCACATCTCTGCAAAACTCGATCAAGATTGCTCAAGCAATCATCAAAAGAAGATCCATAGATGGAAAAGTCGTCCATCAAAACCTCACAAATCTTTTCACAAAAGTCAGAGAATATAGCCATCATGCATCTTTGAAAGGTAGCAGGTGCATTACATAAAACAAAAGGCATACGTCTATAAGCAAAAGTACCAAAAGGGCATGTAAAAGTAGTCTTTGATTGATCTTTAGCCGACACAGGTATTTGAGAGAAACCAGAATAACCATCTAGAAAGTAGTAGTGTGTATGTTTGCATAATCTTTCTAGCATTTGATCGATAAAAGGTAAGGGGTAATGATCTTTCTTAGTAGCCTTATTTAATTTGCGGAAATCAATTACAATCCAGTAACCTGCAATAATTCTTTGTGGAATCAATTCATCTTTATCATTAGGAACAACAGTAATACCTCCCTTCTTAGGGACACAATGAACAGGACTTACCCACTGACTATCAGCAACGAGATAAATTATACCTGCCTCCAGAAGCTTTAGTATTTCTTTTCTTACCACATCTTTCATTTTAGGATTCAGACGTCGTTGAGGATCACGAACTGGTTTGGCATCTGCTTCCAAATTTATTTTATGTTGACATAGAGTGGGACTAATGCCCTTAAGATCATCAAGAGTATATCCAATAGCAGCACGGTGCTTCTTCAGAGTTTTCAATAATCTTTCTTCTTCATGCTCTGAAAGGTTAGCACTAATAATAACATGATATATCTTCTTTTCATCAAGATAAGCATATTTAAGATTATCATGCAACGGTTTAAGCTCAAACACGGGATCACCCTTAGGTGGAGGGGGATCCCCTAGGATTTCAACAGGCAAATTGTGTTTCAGAATAGGTTCCTGTTTAAATAATACTTCATCTATTTCCCTTCTTTCATTCATAAACATATCATTCTCATGGTCTAGCAAATATTGTTCTAAAGGATCACTAGGAGGTACGACAATAGAAGTAAGACCAATAGTTTCATCCTTACTCGGCTATTCTTCTTCACGGTGTTGTTTACTAAATTTAGAGAAATTAAACTCATGAGTCATATCATCTAAGCCGACAGTAACAACATCCCTTGTGCAATCTATGGTAGCATTAACAGTATTTAAGAAGGGTCTACCAAATATAATGGGACAAAAGATATCTTGTGGGGAACCAAAAACAAGAAAATCATCAGGATATTTAGTTTTCCCACACAATACTTCAACATCTCTAACAATTCCCATTGGTGAAATAGTATCTCTAGTAGCAAGTTTAATAGTAATATCAATTTCTTCTAACTCAACAGGTGCAATGTCATGCATAATTTCTTTGTATAAGTCAATAGGTATTGCAATAGCACTAGCACCCATATCACATAAGCCATGATAACAATGATCTCCTATTTTAATAGAAATAATAGGCATGCCTACCACATGTCTAGGTTTATCTGTATCACGGGGTTTAGCAATTCTAGCAGTTTCATTACAGAAGTAAATAACATGCCCATCTATATTATCAGACAAGAGATCTTTAACAATAGCAATATTAGGTTCTACTTTAACTTGCTTTGGAGGTGTATATGTTTTAATATTGCTTTTACGAACCACAGTTGAAGCTTTAGCATGATCCTTTATTCTAACAGGGAAAGGTGGTTTCTCAACATAAGAAGTAGGAACAATAGGATCATTATAAGTGACAGTCTTTTCTTCAACTTTAATAGGTGCAACTACTTTTACTTCTATGGGAGGATGATATTTAAACCACTTCTCCTTAGGGAGATCAACATAAGTAGCAAAAGATTCACAAAAAGAAGCTACTATCTCAGAATCAAGTCCATATTTAGTGCTAAACTTACGGAAAATATTGGTATCCATAAAAGATTTAACACAATCAAACTTAGGTGTCATACCTGACTCCTTACCTTTGTCGAGATCCCAATCTTCAGAGTTGCGTTTAATTCTATCCAATAAATCCCATCTAAATCCAATAGTCTTCATCATAAAAGAGCAAACACAAGAAGTATCGAGCATGGTGCGATTGTTTTTAGAAAGCCGAGCATAAAATTTTTGAAGAATTGTTTCTCTTGGGAGCTCATGATTGGGGCATGAATATAACATTGATTTAAGCCTCCTCCAAGCTTGAGCGATGCTTTCTCCTTCACGAGGCAAAAAATTATATATATAATTGCGATCACAATGAACAAGATGCATAGGGTAATACTTTTGATGAAATTCCAATTTCAATCTTCTATAGTTCCATGATCTCGTATCATCACATAGCCTATACCATATCAATGCGTCTCCCTTCAAAGATAAAGGGAAGACCTTCTTCTTAGCAACATCATCGGGTATACCTGCAAGCTTAAATAATCCACAAACTTCATCCACATATATTAGGTGTTCATCAGGATGCTTTGTTCCATCTCCTGTAAAAGGATTAGCTAGCAGTTTTTCTATCATACCCGAAGGATACTCATAAGGAATTTCATTTTCAATAGGTTCAGTAGGTTGAGGAGCAACTCTTTGCTCTACTAGTCGGGGTGAAGATGTTGGGTTTCGTAGTAATTTCAAAATTTTCCTACGCACACGCAAGATCATGGTGATGCATAGCAACGAGAGGGGAAGAGTGTGATCTACGTACCCTTGTAGATCGACAACAGAAGCGTTAACTTGGTTGATGTAGTCGTACGTCTCCACGGCTCGACTGATCAAGCACCGAAACTACGGCACCTCCAAGTTCTAGCACACGTTCAGCTCGATGACGATCCCCGGACTCCGATCCAGCAAAGTGTCGGGGAAAAGTTCCGTCAGCACAACGGCGTGGTGACGATCTTGATGTACTACCATCGTAGGGCTTCGCCTAAGCACTGCTACAATATTATCGAGGACTATGGTGGAAGGGGGCACCGCACACGGCTAAGAATATGATCACGTGGATCAACTTGTGTCTCTAGGGGTGCCCCGTGCCTCCGTATATAAAGGCTCAAAGGGGGGGGGGGCTGGCCGGCCAAGAGGTGGCGCGCCAGGAGGAGTCCTACTCCTTCCGGGAGTAGGACTCCCCCCCTTTCCTAGTTGGAATAGGATTCGCGGAGGGGGGAAAAGAGGAGAGAGAGGAGGAAGGGGGGCCGGCCCCCTCTCCTTGTCCTATTCGGACCAAGGGGGGGGAGGGGTGCGCGGCCCATCTCTAGCCACCTCTCCTCTCTTCCACTAAGGCCCACTAAGGCCCACATACTTCCCGGGGGGTTCCGGTAACCTCCCGGTACTCCGATAAAATCCCGACTTCACCCGGAACACTTCCGATATCCAAACATAGGCTTCCAATATATCAATCTTTATGTCTCGACCATTTCGAGACTCCTCGTCATGTCCGTGATCACATCCGGGACTCCGAACAACCTTCGGTACATCAAAATGCATAAACTCGTAATATAACTGTCATCGTAACCTTAAGCGTGCGGACCCTACGGGTTCGAGAACAATGTAGACATGACCGAGATACGTCTCCGGTCAATAACCAATAGCGGAACCTGGATGCTCATATTGGCTCCTACATATTCTACGAAGATCTTTTATCGGTCAGACCGCATAACAACATACGTTGTTCCCTTTGTCATCGGTATGTTACTTGCCCGAGATTCGATCGTCGGTATCCCATACCTAGTTCAATCTCGTTACTGGCAAGTCTGTTTACTCGTTCTGTAATACATCATCCCGCAACTAACTCATTAGTTGCAATGCTTGCAAGGCTTAAGTGATGTGCATTACCGAGAGGGCCCAGAGATACCTCTCCGACAATCGGAGTGACAAATCCTAATCTCGAAATATGCCAACCCAACATGTACCTTTGGAGACACCTGTAGAGCTCCTTTATAATCACCCGGTTACGTTGTGACGTTTGGTAGCACACAAAGTGTTCCTCCGGCAAACGGGAGTTGCATAATCTCATAGTCATAGGAACATGTATAAGTCATGAAGAAAGCAATAGCAACATACTAAACGATCGGGTGCTAAGCTAATGGAATGGGTCATGTCAATCAGATCATTCAACTAATGATGTGATCCCGTTAATCAAATGACAACTCTTTGTCCATGGTTAGGAAACATAACCATCTTTGATTAACGAGCTAGTCAAGTAGAGGCATACTAGTGACACTCTGTTTGTCTATGTATTCACACATGTATTATGTTTCCGGTTAATACAATTCTAGCATGAATAATAAACTTTTATCATGATATAAGGAAATAAATAATAACTTTATTATTGCCTCTAGGGCATATTTCCTTCAGTCTCCCACTTGCACTAGAGTCAATAATCTAGATTACATCACCATGTGATTAACATCGATAGTTCACATCATCATGTGATTAACACCCATAGTTCACATCGCCATGTGACCAACACCCAAAGGGTTTACTAGATTCAATAATCTAGTTCACATCGCTATGTGATTAACACCCAAAGAGTACTAAGGTGTGATCATGTTTTGCTTGTGAGAGAATTTTAGTCAACGGGTCTGCCATATTCAGATCCATATGTATTTTGCAAATATCTATGTCAACAATGCTCTGCACGGAGCTACTCTAGATAATTGCTCCCACTTTCAATATGTATCCAGATTGAGACTTAAAGTTATCTAGATCAGTGTCAAAACTTGCATCGATGTAACTCTTTACGACGAACCTTTTGTCACTTCCATAATCGAGAAACATATCCTTATTCCACTAAGGATAATTTTGACCGCTGTCCAGTGATCTATTCCTAGATCACTATTGTACTCCCTTGCCAAAATCAGTGTAGGGTATACAATAGATCTGGTACACAACATGGCATACTTTATAGAACCTATGGCTGAGGCATAGGGAATGACTTTCATTCTCTTTCTATCTTCTGCCGTGGTCGGGCTTTGAGTCTTACTCAATTTCATACCTTGTAACACAGGTAAGAACCCTTTCTATGACTGTTCCATTTTGAACTACTTCAAAATCTTGTCAAGGTATGTACTCATTGAAAAAAACTTATCAAGCGTCTCGATCTATCTCTATAGATCTTGATGCTCAATATGTAAGCAGCTTCACCGAGGTCTTTCTTTGAAAAACTCCTTTAAAATACTCCTTTATGCTTTGCAGAATAATTCTACATTATTTCCGATCAACAATATGTCATTCACATATACTTATCAGAAATGTTGTAGCGCTCCCACTCACTTTCTTGTAAATACAGGCTTCACCGCAAGTCTGTATAAATCTATATGCTTTGATCATACTATCAAAGCGTTTATTCCAACTCCGAGATGCTTGCACCAGTCCATAGATGGATCGCTGGAGCTTGCTTATTTTGTTAGCACCTTTAGGATTGACAAAACCTTCTGGTTGCATCATATACAACTCTTTCTTTAAGAAATCCATTAAGGATTGCAGTTTTGTTATCCATTTGCCAGATTTCATAAAATGCGGCAATTGCTAACATGATTTGGACAGAATTTTAAGCATCAATACGAGTGAGAAAATCTCATTGTAGTCAACACCTTGAACTTTGTCGAAAACCTTTTGCGACAATTCTAGCTTTGTAAATAGTAACACTACTATCAGCATCCGTCTTCCTCTTGAAGATCCATTTATTTTCTATGGCTTGCCGATCATCGGGCAAGTCAACCAAAGTCCATACTTTGTGCTCATACATGGATCCCATCTCAGATTTCATGGCCTCAAGCCAATTTGCGGAATCTGGGCTCACCATCGCTTCTTCATAGTTCGCAAGTTCGTCATGGTCTAGTAACATGACTTCCAGAACAGGATTACCGTACCACTCTGGTGCGGATCTCACTCTGGTTTACCTACGAGATTCGGTAGTAACTTGATCTGAAGTTACATGATCATCATCATTAGCTTCCTCACTAATTGGTGTAGTAGTCACAAGAACAAATTTCTGTGATGAACTACTTTCCAATAAGGGAGATGGTACAATTACCTTATCAAGTTTTCTACTTTCCTCCCACTCACTTCTTTCGAGAGAAACTCCTTCTCTGGAAAGGATCCATTCTTAGCAACGAATGTCTTGCCTTCGGATCTGTGATAGAAGGTGTACCCAATAGTCTCCTTTGGGTATCCTATGAAGACATATTTCTCCGATTTGGGTTTGAGCTTATTAGGATGAAACTTTTTCATATAAACATCACAATCCCAAACTTTAAGAAACGACAACTTTGGTTTCTTGCCAAACCACAATTCAGATTGTGTCGTCTCAACGGACTTAGATGGTGCCCTTTTAAACATGAATGCAGCTGTCTTTAATGCATAACCCCAAAACGATAGTGGTAGATCGGTAAGAGACATCATAGGTCGCACCATATCTAATAAAGTACGGTTATGACGTTCGGACACACCATTATGCTGTGGTGTTTCAGGTGGCGTGAGTAGTGAAACTATTTCACATTGTTTTAACTGAAGACCAAACTCATAACTCAAATACTCTTCTCCACGATCAGATCGTAGAAACTTTATTTTCTTGTTACGATGATTTTCCACTTCACTCTGAAATTCTTTGAACTTTTCAAATGTTTAGACTTATGTTTCATCAAGTAGATATACTCATATCTGCTCAAATCATCTGTGAAGATCAGAAAATAATGATACCTGTTGCGAGTCTCAATATTCATCGGACCACATACATCAGTATGTATGATTTCCAACAAATTTGTTGCTCGCTCCATTGTTCCGAAGAACGGAGTCTTAGTCATCTTGCCCATGAGGCATGGTTCGCAAGCATCAACTGATTCATAATCAAGTGATTCCAAAAGCCCATCAACATGGAGTTTCTTCATGCGCTTTACACCAATATGACCTAAACAGCAGTGCCACAAATAAGTTGCACTATCATTATTAACTTTGCATCTTTTGGTTTCAATATTATGATTATGTGTATTACTACGATCGAGATCCAACGAACTATTTTCATTGGGTGTGTAACCATATAAGGTTTTATTCATGTAAACAGAACAACAATTTATTCTCTTACTTAAATGAATAACCGTATTACAATAAACATGATCAAATCATATTCATGCTCAACGCAAACACCAAATAACACTTATTTAGGTTCAACACTAATCCCAAAAGTATAGGGAGTGTGCGGTGATGATCATATCAATCTTGGAACCACTTCCAACACACATCATCACTTCACCCTTAACTAGTCTCTGTTTATTCTGCAACTCCCGTTTCGAGTTACTAATCTTAGCAACTGAACTAGTATCTATTACTGAGGGGTTGCTATAAACACTAGTAAAGTACACATCAATAACATGTATATCAAATATACTTATGTTCACTTTGCCATCCTTCTTATCTGCCAATCACTTGGGGTAGTTCTGCTTCCAGTGACCAGTCCCTTTGCAGTAGAAGCACTTAGTCTCAGTCTTAGGATCAGACTTGGGCTTCTTCACTTGAGCAGCAACTTGCTTGCCGTTCTTCTTGAAGTTCCCCTTCTTCCCTTTGCCCTTTTCTTGAAACTAGTGGTCTTGTCAACCATCAACACTTGATGTTTTTCTTGATTTCTACCTTCATTGATTTCAGCATCACGAAGAGCTTGGGAGTTGTTTCCGTTATCCCTTGCATATTATAGTTCATCACGAAGTTCTACTAACTTGGTGATGGTGACTAGAGAATTCTGTCAATCACGATCTTATCTGGAAGATTAACTCCCACTTGATTCAAGCGATTGTAGTACCCAGACAATCTGAGCACATGCTCACTAGTTGAGCGATTCTCCTCCATCTTTTAGCTATAGAACTTGTTGGAGACTTCATATCTCTCAACTCGGGTATTTGCTTGAAATATTAACTTCAACTCCTGGAACATCTCATATGGTCCATGACGTTCAAAACGTCTTTGAAGTCCCGATTCTAAGCCATTTAAGTATGGTGCACTAAACTATCAAGTAGTCATCATATTGAGCTAGCCAAACATTCATAACGTCTGCATCTGCTCCTGCAATAGGTCTGTCACCTAGCGGTGCATCAAGGACATAATTCTTCTGTGCAGCAATGAGGATAAACCTCAGATCACGGATCCAATCCGCATCATTGCTACTAACATCTTTCAACACAATTTTCTCTAGGAACATATCAAAATAAACACAGGGAAGCAACAATGCGAGCTATTGATCTATAACATAATTTGCAAAATACTACCAGGACTAAGTTCATGATAAATTTAAGTTCAATTTAATCATATTACTTAAGAACACCCACTTAGATAGACATCCCTCTAATCCTCTAAGTGATTACGTGATCCAAATCAACTAAACCATGTCCGATCATCACGTGAGATGGAGTAGTTTCATTGGTGAACATCGCTATGTTGATCATATCTACTATATGATTCACGCTCGACCTTTCGGTCTCCGTGTTTCGAGGCCATATCTGTATATGCTTGGCTCGTCAAGTATAACCTGAGTATTCCGCGTGTGCAACTGTTTTGCACCCGTTGTATTTGAACGTAGAGCCTATCACACTCGATCATCACGTGGTGTCTCAGCACGAAGAACTTTCGCAACGGTGCATACTCAGGGAGAACACTTCTTGATAATTAGTGAGAGATCATCTTATAATGCTACCGTCAATCAAAGCAAGATAAGATGCATAAAAGATAAACATCACATGCAATCAATATAAGTGATATGATATGGCCATCATCATCTTGTGCTTGTGATCTCCATCTCCGAAGCACCGTCGTGATCACCATCGTCACTGGCGCGACACCTTGATCTCCATCGTAGCATCGTTGTCGTGTCGCCAATCTTATGCTTCCACGACTATCGCTACCGCTTAGTGATAAAGTAAAGCATTATAGCGCGATTGCATTGCATACAATAAAGCGACAACCATATGGCTCCTGCCAGTTGCCGATAACTCGGTTACAAAACATGATCATCTCATACAATAAAATTTAGCATCATGTCTTGACCATATCACATCACAACATGCCCTGCAAAAACAAGTTAGACGTCCTCTACTTTGTTGTTGCAAGTTTTACGTGGCTGCTACGGGCATAAGCAAGAACCAATCTTACCTACGCATCAAAACCACAACGATAGTTTGTCAAGTTGGTGCTGTTTTAACCTTCGCAAGGACCGGGCGTAGCCACACTCGGTTCAACTAAAGTTGGAGAAACTGTCACCCGCTAGCCACCTTTGTGCAAAGCACGTCGGGAGAACCGGTCTCGCGTAAGCGTACGCGTAATGTCGGTCCGGGCCGCTTCATCCAACAATACCGCCGAACCAAAGTATGACATGCTGGTAAGCAGTATGACTTATATCACCCACAACTCACTTGTGTTCTACTCGTGCATATAACATCAACACATAAAACCTAGGCTCGGATGCCACTGTTGGGTCTCGTAGTAATTTCAAAATTTTCCTACACACACGCAAGATCATGGTGATGCATAGCAACGAGAGGGGAAGAGTGTGATCTACGTACCCTTGTAGATCGATGTGACGCCACCGATTTAATCATACACTAATCATACATGCAAACGTGTACGATCAAGATCAGGGACTCACGGGAAGATATCACAACACAACTCTACAAATAAAATAAGTCATACAAGCATCATATTACAAGCCAGGGGCCTCGAGGGCTCGAATACAAGAGCTCGATCATAGACGAGTCAGCAGAAGCAACAATATCTGAGTACAGACATAAGTTAAACAAGTTTGCCTTAAGAAGGCTAGCACAAACTGGGATACAGATCGAAAGAGGCGCAGGCCTCCTGCCTGGGATCCTCCTAAACTACTCCTGGTCACCGTCAGCGGGCAGCACGTAGTAGTAGGCACCTCCGGTGTAGTAGGAGTCGTCGTCGAAGGTGGCGTCTGGCTCCTGGGCTCCAACATCTGATTGTGACAACCAGGTAGAAGGGATAGGGGGAAAAGAAGGAGAAAGCAACCGTGAGTACTCATCCAAAGTACTCGCAAGCAAGGAGCTACACTGCATATGTATGCATTGGTATCAAATGGAATAAGGGTATCATATGTGGACTGAACAGCAGAAAGCCGGGATAAGAGGGGGATAGCTAGTCCTTTCGAAGACTACGCTTCTGGTAACCTCCATCTTGCAGCAGAAGAAGAGAGTAGATGGTAAGTTCACCAAGTAGCATCGCATAACATAATCCTAACCGATGATCCTCCCCTCGTCGCCCTATGAGAGAGCGATCACCGGTTGTATCTGGCACTTGGAAGGGTGTGTTTTATTAAGTATCCAGTTCTAGTTGTCATAAGGTCAAGGTACAACTCCAAGTCGTCCTGTTACCAAAGATCACGGCTATTCGAATAGATTAACTTCCCTGCAGGGGTGCACCACATAACCCAACACGCTCGATCCCATTTGGCCGGACACACTTTTCTGGGTCATGCCCGGCCTCGGAAGATCAACATGTCGCAGCCCTACCTAGGCACAATAGAGAGTTCAGCACGCCGGTCTAAATCCTATGGCGCAGGGGTCTGGGCCCATCGCCCTTTGCACACCTGCATGTTGCGAACGCGGCCGGAAGCAGAACTAGCCCCCTTAATACAAGAGCAGGCTTACGGTCCAATCCGGCGCGCGCCACTCAGTCGCTGACGTCACGAAGGCTTCGGCTGATACCACGACGTCGAGTGCCCATAACTGTCCCCGCGTAGATGGTTAGTGCGTATAGGCCAGTAGCCAGACTCAGATCAAATACCAAGATCTCGTTAAACATGTTAAGTATCTGTGAACACCGACCAGGGCCAGGCCCACCTCTCTCCTAGGTGGTCTCAACCTGCCCTGTCGCTCCGCCTCAAAGTAACAGTCGGGGGCCGTCGGGAACCCAAGCCCACCACTACCCGGGTGGAACCACCTGCTCCTTCAGCCCCCAACTCCGAACAGTACCACAGGTAATGTAACTGTGTAAAGTATATAGTATATGCCCGTGATCACCTCCCGAAGTGATCACGGCCCAGTAGTATAGCATGGCAGACGGACAAGAGTGTAGGGCCACTGATGGAACACTAGCATCCTATACTAAGCAGTAGGATAGCAGGTAATGGTAACAACAATAGTAGCAAGGACAGGCTATGCATCAGGATAGGAATAACGGAAAGCAGTAACATGCTACACTACTCTAATGCAAGCAGTATAGAGAAGAGTAGGCGATATCTGGTGATCAAAGGGGGGCTTGCCTGGTTGCTCTGGCAAGAGAGAGGGGTCGTCAACACCGTAGTCAAACTGGGGTCGCCGTCAGCCTCGGGGTCTACCGGAAAGAAGTAACAGAGGGGGAATACAATAAATAATAGAGCAATCAAGGTATCACAAAGCATAATGAGGCAATACGCGGTGCTAGGTATGCCCTAACGCGGTATTAGGTGATACCGGCGAAGGGGGAAACATCCAAGAAAGTATTCCCGGTGTTTTGTGTTTTCGGACAGCTGAACCGGAGGGGGAAAGTTGCGAGTTGGATATGTTAGGGGTGTGTGGTGGACGAATGGGTTGCGTATCCAGATTCGTCTCGTCGTTCTGAGCAACTTTCATGTTGAAAATAATTTAATCCGAGTCACGGATTAAAAGATATGATTTTCTAAAGATTTTATTATTTTTTGGAATTTAATTAATTATTTAATTTAATTCGAAAAAGGATTTATGACATCATGCTGATGTCAGCAGTCAACAGGGTTGACTGGTCAACCTGACCAGTGGGTCCCACTGGGCAGTGACACATTTTAATTAGACATATTAATTAACCTAATTAGTATTAATTAGGTGGGGGGGCCACTGTCATACTAATTAATTAATTGACTAACAGCTTAATTAGTTTAGTTATTTGATTAGTTTAAATAATCAAAATTAATTAAGTTAATTAATTCTTTAATTAATTAATTAATTATTATTTTCTATTTTTTATTTTTATTTAAACGTTCTGTGGGGGGGGGCCCACATGTCATAGGCCAGAGGGGCCTTGCGGGCGCTGGGTTAGCGCTAACGGGCGCGGGCACCCAGCCCGATTGGGCATATGCCCGGGTCAACAGGGGCGGCCATCGGCACAGCGAGGCCGGTCGCCTGAGGTGGCAGCGGCGAGGCCGTGGACGGTGATGGCCATCGGGCGCTGTGGGGCGCCGGCCAGGGGAAGCGGGGCCGCAGCAAGCAGCAAGGGGGGCGACGCGGGGAGGAGCTAAACATCGGCGGTGGTCACGTAGTGGGGCAGCGGGCGATGCGGCGCGGGGAGCGGCATAGCGACCGAGGGGGAAACAGGGAGGGGGCGCGGCTCACGTTCGTTGCCGAGGAGAGGGGCGGTGAGGCACGAGGAAGCGGCCTGGGGAGGAGGACGAGGAGGACGGTGGCGATCCGGCGGGGAGGTTCGGCGACGGGCGACGTTGGCGACGGGACCGATGCGTCGTTCTCGATGGGGAGGCGATGAGGTCGGCGGGGTTGGCGACGGGGACGCAGGGGCGCAGAGGAGGCCCTGGGGGCGGCACCGGCGCCGGCTGCGGTGGCCGTAGCGGAGTGGTGGCTTGCGTTGGGCGCGGCCGTGCGGGAGGAGATGAGGAGGCGGGCGTCAATGGCAGGCGGCGGCGCGGCAAGGTCGGAGCGGGCTGCGTCGGGCGGCGGCGGCGATTGGCGGGGCCGGCAACGACGGGCGTCGGGGCGGCCGTCTCCTCCCGATCCAATCGGGAGAGATGGGGGGGGAGGGAGATATTTCTGCGGGGGGGAGTGGGGGTGTCGTGGGGATAGTGGGGTGGATGGGGTTAGGGTTTCTGGTAGTGGGGGGGGTTATAGCCGGGGGTGGGCCGGCTGGGCTAGGTGGGTTGGCCCAGTTGGGCCACGGCCCAGGGAAGGGGGTGTTCTCCTTCTATTTTTGTTCTCTGTTTTCTCCTTTTGTATTTTCTTTCTTTTATTTATTTTCTTTCTGTTTTATTTAACTTAAAACCATCTAGCCATTTTATAAAAATGTGTTTGTTGCATCATAATTACCCTGGTAATATTCGGCAACCACTGAACATTTTTGTTTCAATTTTTGAAAACTTTTATTGTTGTCACTAATTTGAATTTGAATTTTGAACGGTTTCGAATTTTGCGAGGATAGCAACAGTAACTGAGGTGTCATGGCACGATTAGCGTGGGATTACTGTAGCAAGATTATCCGGGCGTCACAATCGACAATGGAAGCGTTAACTTGGTTGATGTAGTCGTACGTCTCCACGGCTCGACCGATCAAGCACCGAAACTACGGCACCTCCGAGTTCTAGCACACGTTCAGCTTGATGACGATCCCCGGACTCCGATCCAGCAAAGTGTCGGGGAAGAGTTCCGTCAGCATGACGGCGTGGTGAAGATCTTGATGTACTACCGTCGCAGGGCTTCGCCTAAGCACTGCTACAATATTATCGAGGACTATGGTGGAAGGGGGCAACGCACACGGCTAAGAATATGATCACGTGGATCAACTTGTGTCTCTAGGGGTGCCCCGTGCCTCCGTATATAAAGGCTCAAAGGGGGGGCTGGCCGGCCAAGAGGTGGCGCGCCAGGAGGAGTCCTACTCCTTCCGGGAGTAGGACTCCCCCCTTTCCTAGTTGGAATAGGATTCGCGGAGGGGGGGGGGAAAAGAGGAGAGAGAGGAGGAAGGGGGGCCGGCCCCCTCTCCTTGTCCTATTCGGACCAAGGGGGGAGGGGCGCCCGGCCCATCTCTGGCCACCTCTACTCTCTTCCACTAAGGCCCACTAAGGCCCATATACTTCCCTGGGGGTTCCGGTAACCTCCCGGTACTCCGGTAAAATCCCGATTTCACCCGGAACACTTCCGATATCCAAACATAGGCTTCCAATATATCAATCTTTATGTCTCGACCATTTCGAGACTCCTCGTCATGTCCGTGATCACATCCGGGACTCCGAACAACATTCGGTACATCAAAATGCATAAACTCATAATATAACTGTCATCGTAACCTTAAGCGTGCGGACCCTACGGGTTCGAGAACAATGTAGACATGACCGAGACACGTCTCCGGTCAATAACCAATAGCGGAACCTGGATGCTCATATTGGCTCCTACATATTCTACGAAGATCTTTTATCGGTCAGACCGCATAACAACATACGTTGTTCCCTTTGTCATCGGTATGTTACTTGCCCGAGATTCGATCGTCGGTATCCCATACCTAGTTCAATCTCGTTACTGGCAAGTCTCTTTAATCGTTCCGTAATACATCATCCCGCAACTAACTCATTAGTTGCAATGCTTGCAAGGCTTAAGTGATGTGCATTACCGAGAAGGCCCAGAGATACCTCTCCGACAATCGGAGTGACAAATCCTAATCTCGAAATACGCCAACCCAACATGTACCTTTGGAGACACCTTTAGAGCTCCTTTATAACCACCCCGTTATGTTGTGACGTTTGGTAGCACACAAAGTGTTCCTCCGGCAAACGGGAGTTGCATAATCTCATAGTCATAGGAACATGTATAAGTCATGAAGAAAGCACTAGCAACATACTAAACGATCGGGTGCTAAGCTAATGGAATGGGTCATGTCAATCAGATCATTCAACTAATGATGTGATCCCGTTAATCAAATGACAACTCTTTGTCCATGGTTAGGAAACATAACCATCTTTGATTAACGAGCTAGTCAAGTAGAGGCATACTAGTGACACTCTGTTTGTCTATGTATTCACACATGTATTATGTTTCCGGTTAATACAATTCTAGCATGAATAATAAACTTTTATCATGATATAAGGAAATAAATAATAACTTTATTATTGCCTCTAGGGCATATTTCCTTCAGAAGATACCCCGAACAAGCCCCTCAGAGGATTACTTTCCATAGTAACAAGTGACAGTAAATTTCAGCACACTATATAAATTTTTCCTTACCAAATTCCACCTACCAAAGGCGCTTCACTCCCCGGCAACGGCGCCAGAAAAGAGTCTTGATGACCCACAAGTATAGGGATTTATCGTAGTCCTTTCGATAAGTAAGAGTGTCGAACCCAACGAGGAGCAGAAGGAAATGATAAGCGGTTTTCAGCAAGGTATTCTCTGCAAGTACTGAAATAAGTGGTAACAGATAGTTTTGTGATAAGATAATTTGTAACGAGCAACAAGTAACAAAAGTAAATAAAGTGCAGCAAGGTGGCCCAATCCTTTTTGTAGCAAAGGACAAGCCTGGAAAAACTCTTATATAAGGAAAAGCGCTCCCGAGGACACATGGGAATATCGTCAAGCTAGTTTTCATCACGTTCATATGATTCGCGTTTGGTACTTTGATAATTTGGCATGTGGGTGGACCGGTGCTTGGGTGCTGTTCTCACTTGAACAAGCATCCCACTTATGATTAACCTCTATTGCAGGCATCCGCAACTACAACAAAATTATTAAGGTAAACCTAACCATAGCATGAAACATATGGATCCAAATTAGCCCCTTACGAAGCAACGCATAAACTAGGGTTTAAGCTTCTGTCACTCTAGCAACCCATCATCTACTTATTACTTCCCAATGCCTTCCTCTAGGCCCAAATAATGGTGAAGTGTTATGTAGTTGACGTTCACATAACACCACTAGAGGCTAGACAACATACATCTCATCAAAATATCGAACGAATACCAAATTCACATGACTATTAATAGCAAGACTTCTCCCTTGTCCTCAGGAACAAACGTAACTACTCAAAAAGCATATTCATATTAATAACCAGAGGGGTAATAATATGCATAAAGGATCTGAACATATGATCTTTCACCAATTAAACCAACTAGCATCAACTACAAGGAGTAATTAACACTACTAGCAACCTACTAGCACCAATCCCGGACTTGGAGACAAGAATTGGATACAAGAGATGAACTAGGGTTTTGAGATGAGATGGTGCTGATGAAGATGTTGATGGAGATTGCCCTCTCCCGATGAGAGGAACGTTTGTGATGATGATGGCGATGATTTCCCCCTCCGGGAGGGAAGTTTCCCCGACAGAACAACTCTGCCGGAGCCCTAGATTGGTTCCGCCAAGCTTCCGCCTCGTGGCGGCAGAGTTTCATCCCGAAAGGTTGCTTCTTATTTTTTTCTCGACGAAAGACTTCATATAGGAGAAGATGGTCATCGAAGAGCCACCAGGGGGCCCACGAGGTAGGGGGCGCGCCCTAGGGGGGGGCGCCCCCCACCCTCGTGGAAAGGGTGTGGGCCCCCTGGTCTTCATCTTTGGCGAGGATTTTTCATTATTTATTATAAGGTATTCCGTGGAGTATCAGGACTTTTGGAGTTGTGCAGAATAGGTCTCTAATATTTGCTCCTTTTCCAGCCCAGAATTCCAGCTGCCGGCATTCTCCCTCCTTATGTAAACCTTGTAAAATAAGAGAGAATAGCCATAAGTATTGTGACATAATGTGAAATAACAGCGAAAATGCAATAAATATCGATGTAAAAGCATGATGCAAAATGGACGTATCATATGTCTTGCGTGGGATACTTGTGGTGACAATGGGGTATTTCTATTGATTCACTTGTTGTATGTTTTGGTGATTGAGGGAGTCCTGGATTAGGGGGTGTCCGGATAGCCGGACTATACCTTCGGCCAGACTCCTGGACTATGAAGACACAAGATTGAAGACTTCGTCCCGTGTCCGGAAGGGACTTTCCTTGGCGTGGAAGGCAAGCTTGGCGATACGGATATGTAGATCTCCTACCATTGTAACCGACTCTGTGTAACCCTAGCCCTCTCCGGTGTCTATATAAATCGGAGGGTTTTAGTCCATAGGACGAACAACAATCATACCATAGGCTAGCTTCTAGGGTTTAGCCTCCTTGATCTCGTGGTAGATCTACTCTTGTACTACCCATATCATCAATATTAATCAAGCAGGAGTAGGGTTTTACCTCCATCGAGAGGGCCCCAACTTGGGTAAAAACATCGTGTCCCTTGTCTCCTGTTACCATCCACCTAGACGCACAGTTCGGGACCCCCTACCCGAGATCCGCCGGTTTTGACACCGACATTGGTGCTTTCATTGAGAGTTCCTCTGTGTCGTCACTTTTAGGCCTGATGGCTTCTCCGATCATCAACAGTGATGCGATCCAGGGTGAGACCTTTCTCCCCGGACAGATCTTTCTATTCGGCGGCTTTGCACTGCGGGCCAATTCGCTTGGTCATCTGGAGCAGATCGAAAGCTACGCCCCTGGCCATTAGGTCAGATTTGGAAGTTTGAGCTACACGGACGACCTCCGCGGAGACTTGATCTTCGACGGATTCGAGCCGTAGCCGAGCGCGCCGCACTGTCACGATGGGCATGATCTAGCTCTGCCGCCGAACAGTGCCCTGGAGGCCGCACCCGCATCAGCTCCGACCCTTAATTCGGAGCCAACTGCGCCAATCGAGGATGGGTGGTTGGACACCGCCTCGGGGGCTGTAATCTCTACGGCGATCGAGCCGAACACCAGCCCTATTCTCTGCGAAGCCCGTGACTCCAAGGAGCCGGACTCCTCTCCAGACTCCGAGCCCTCCGCACCCCTACCGATCGAACCCGATTGGGCGCCGATCATGGAGTTCACCGCCACGGACATCTTTCAACACTCGCCCTTCTGCGATATTCTGAATTCACTAAAGTCTCTCTCTTTATCAGGAGAGCCCTGGCCGGACTATGGTCAGCAAGGTTGGGATGCGGATGATGAAGAAATTCAAAGCCCACCCACCACCCACTTCGTAGCCACTGTCGATGATTTAACCGACATGCTCGACTTCGACTCCGAAGACATCGACGGTATGGACACCGATGCAGGAGACCATCAAGAACCAGCGCCTATAGGGCACTGGAAAGCCACCTCGTCGTATGATATATACATGGTGGACACCCCAAAAGAAGGCAATGGCGATGGAACAGCGGAGGATGACCCCTCCAAGAAGTAGCCTAAGCGCCGGCGTCAGCGGCGCCGCTCCAAATCCCGCCAAAGCAAAAACGGTGATTCCGGCACGGGAGATAACAACACCCTGGACAGTGCCGAAGACAACCACCTCCAGCAAAATTCAGCACAGGAGGATGGAGAAGCTAGCCCTCATGAGAGAGCGGCAGAAAGAAAGGTCGAGGACGATAATTATATGCCTCCCTCCGAAGATGAGGCAAGCCTCGACGACGATGAATTTGTCGTGCCGGAGGATCCCGTCAAACAAGAGCGTTTCAAACGCAGGCTTATGACCACGGCGAGCAGCCTCAAGAAAAAATAGCAACAACTTAGAGCTAATCAAGATTTTCTAGCCGACAGATGGACTGAAGTCCTTGCGGCCGAAGAGTATGAACTCGAACGCCCCTCCAAGAGCTACCCAAAGCGCAGGTTGCTACCCCGATTAGAGGAGGAAGCACCTAAACCTACATCACCAGCGCATGATGCGGCCGACCGGCCACCCCGTGGCCGCGACAAAGAGGCCTCTTGGCCCTCCACTCAAGCCGCACCCCGGCGCTGCTCAAAAAATACCAAGGCACGGGAAAATGCGCCAGACCTACGAGATATATTGGAGGACATGGCCAGGCAAACAAGATCGATCTACGGATCGCGTGGGCGCCCCACGACACGAGACTGTAATCGTCACTTCGGATACAGTAAATCCGGTTGGGCCGAACACAGTAGACAAAGCTCGTTTGAGCTGCGTCGTGATATAGCCCAATACAGAGGCGCCGCACACCCACTATGCTTCACAGATGAAGTAATGGATCATCAAATCCCCGAGGGTTTCAAACCCGTGAACATCGAATCATACGATGGCACAACAGATCCTGCGGTATGGATCGAGGACTATCTCCTTCATATCCACATGGCCCGCGGTGATGACCTACACTCCATTAAATACCTCCCACTCAAGCTTAAAGGACCAGCTCGGCATTGGCTTAACAGCTTGCCAGCAGAATCAATTGGTTGTTGGGAGGACCTGGAAACCGCATTCCTCGACAATTTCCAGGGCACTTATGTGCGACCACCAGACGCCGATGACCTTAGCCACATAATTCAGCAGCCAGAGGAATCGGCCAGACAATTCTAGACACGGTTCCTAACCAAGAAAAATCAAATCATCGACTGTCCGGACGCAGAGGCCCTAGCAGCCTTCAAGCATAACATCCGCGATGAGTGGCTTACCGGCACCTAGGACAGGAAAAGCCGAAATCTATGGCAGCCCTCACGACACTTATGACCCGCTTTTGCGCGGGAGAAGACAGCTGGCTAGCTCGTAGCAATAACATGACCAAGAGCCCTGGTAATTCGGATACCAAGGACAGCAGTGGTAGGTCACGTCGCAACAAGCAAAAGCGTCGCATTAACAGCGACAATGCTGAGGATACGGCAGTTAATGCCGGATTCAGAGGCTCTAAACCCGGTCAGCGGAAAAAGCCATTCAAAAGAAATACTCTGGGCCCGTCCAGTTTGGACCGAATACTCGACCGCTCATGCCAGATACATGGCACCCCCGAAAAACCAGCCAATCACACCAACAGGGATTGTTGGGTATTCAAGCAGGCATGCAAGTTAAATGCCGAAAGCAGAGACAAGGGGCTGCATACGGATGACGAGGAGAAGCCCCGGCCGCCGAACAACAGTGGACAGAAAGGTTTTCCCCCACAAGTGCGGATGGTGAACATGATATACGCAACCCACGTCCCCAAGAGGGAGCGGAAGCGTGCGCTAAGGGACGTATACGCGATGGAGCCAGTCGCCCCAAAGTTCAACCCATGGTCTTCCTGCCCGATCACTTTTGATTGAAGGGACCACCCCACTAGCATCCGTCATGGCGGATTCGCCACATTGGTTCTAGACCCAATTATTGACGGATTTCACCTCACTAGAGTCCTTATGGACGGCGGCAGCAGCCTGAACCTGCTTTACCAGGATACAATGCGGAAAATGGGCATCGATCCCTCGAGGATTAAACCCACTAAAACGACCTTTAAAGGCGTCACACCAGGTGTAGAGGCCAACTGTACAGGCTCAGTTACACTTGAAGTGGTCTTCGGATCTCCGGATAATTTCCGAAGCGAGGAGTTAATCTTCGACATAGTCCCGTTCCGCAGTGGCTATCATGCACTGCTCGGGCGAACCGCATTTGCCAAGTTCAATGCGGTGCCGCACTACGCATACCTCAAGCTCAAGATGCCAGGCCCTCAAGGAGTCATCACGGTCAATGGAAACACCGAACGCTCTCTCCGAACGGAGGAGCATACGGCGGCTATCGCAGCGGAAGTACAAAGCAGCCTCTCAAGGCAATTCTCCAGTCCGACCATTAAACGTCTGGACACCGTCAAGCGCGCCCAGAGTAACCTACAACAAGACCACCTGGCACATTCCGAGCAAGCGTAGCAATGCAGCCCCAACACCAGCCCTCGCGAACTTGCGAAACCTGTGTTGCGCGTACATAACTATGCTTTGGAAATACCATGTGCAAAGGGGGAGGGGCACCATCACGGCACGCCCGAAACACGGCGTAAACCGCACTAGGGGCTGCCGACTTCTTCATTTTCTCTTACTTTCAGGACTCCACTCTTCGGAAGGCCTGTCCGGCAGTACAATTGCCGCACAAATGATACAACAACCAGGGGAGCAGAAAGCTACGCCGCACTATGGAACTCTAAGGTGGTCTCTATAACGAGCAGTATACCTGTTTCACATAACATTCCGCAGCTCGCCCCTGGAAAGGACATGTTAAATAGCGCCATCTTTTGCTTATTGCACTATTTGTATCGTTCTGCTTTGATCACAGCTTTTTTAAATAAACAATGCATAGCTTTCGTCTATTATTGCATTACTCTTTTTTGTGAATATAGGTTCATTAATGACATGTTGCACCCGTACACTTTGGTACGGCCAATACGCCAGGGGCTTAAGTACTCCACAATACGGTGTGAGAAGTTCGAACACTTTCACAAGTGCGGCACCCCGAACTTATAGCATTATATGCATCGGCTCCGAATCATGTCTTGGGTCAATAGTTGGGTTTGCCCGGCTCCTATGTTTTGGTACCTTACGTTCCGTTATATCGGCTAAGGTAGCACTAGGAGAACTACTGCGATTGTGCCCCAGTTGAGCTAGGCTAAGCACCTCAGTAGAGAAAGCTAAAACTGACCGTCATGATGAGGCGAGAGCTAGTCGCTATTCGAGAGGTTTTCGAGTCCCTAAAGACTTATGCCGCTTAGAGCGAGGAGTCGGCTTTGTCCGGCCTAGGTGTGGATAGCGCCCCGAACTCGGTCTTCCGAAGACTAGGGACTTCGCCGAAATTTAAAATTATAGAATTATATGGCTAAGTGAAAATGTTCAAGCATTATAGCCCGATTGCCTTGTTCGTTGTGTTAAGCGCCTCCCTCGAAGGACCCAAGAATGGGAAAAAGAGCGCTCATGTTTATCCCGAACACCCCAGCACTCGTGGCATGGGGGCAGAAGCCGACGACTCGTCATCTCTCAAATTTGATAAACGGCCGCACAGAAGGTAATATTTTAAATTCAAAAGCGTTGCTTAGCGCATATGAACAAGTTTTCAGCGTACAGGATCACAAATGTGAGTTTACTAAAAAATTACATCTTTGGAGCATTCATCCGCTATAAGGCGAGCACCCTTCAGGACGCCCTCATAATACACTTCCGGGACGCGATGCTCCTTGCCCGGCGGCGGCCCGTCCTTCACCAGCTTCTCCGCATCCATCTTGCCCCAGTGCACTTTAGCACGGGCAAGCACCCTACGGGCACCTTCGATGCAGACGGAGCGCTTGATTACTTCAAGCCATGGACAGACATCCACCAGCCGCCTCACCAGCCCGAAGTAGCTCCCAGGCAGAGCCTCTCCAGGCCAAAGCCGAACTATGAGGCCCTTTATGGCCTGTTCGGCCACCTTGTGGAGCTCGACCATTTGCTTCAGCTGGTCGCTCAAAGGCACCAGGTGTCTGGCCTCAGCATACTGAGACCAGAACACCTTCTCCGTCGAGCTCCCCTCCTCGGCTCGGTAGTAGGCGGCGGCATCAGATGCACTGCGGGACAAATCTGCGAATGCTCCTAGAGAGCTCCGGACTCGGGTAAGTAACAAGTAATTCACTTTCACGTGCTTGCTTTGCATAATGAATGCCTTACCCGCCGCTATCTTCTTCATCGCTTCAATTTCTTCGAGGGCTTTCTCGGCTTCGGCCTTGGCAGACTTCGCGCTTTCGAGGGCTGCCGCAAGCTCGGACGCTTGCGTCTTTGAGTCAAGCTCCAAACTCTCGTGTTTTTTTCACGAGAGCCTGGAGCTCTTTCTGCACCTCTTCCACCCGCGCCTCCTGCTTCCCTCTCTCCGTGCGCTCCGCGGCCGCTCTGTTTTCGGCCTCGGACAGCGCTTTCTTAAGGGTTGCCACCTCGGTCGTGGCCCCTATAATAGCATGTTGATCCTGTCATTTTTTGCAACCACATCTTCTCCATATACTTGCGCAAGGTATTACTTACCTTCCTTCTCCTCAAGTTGCCTCTTGGCATGGCCGAGCTCGTTCTCGGACCGCGCGAGGTTTTGCTTCAGCGTATCCACCTCCACAGTCAGTGCGGCGGAGGCCAGCAGCGAAGCCTGCATACGCATATTGACTTGATTATGTTAGACTCCTGCGAATGTTATTAGATCCTCTATTCGGCTTTTCTTTCCGAACGCCGAACAAAGCATCAGGGGCTACTGTCTATGCGGTAATATTTTTACATATTCTTTACTTACCTCAAAGCCTGTTAGAAGGCTGGCACAGGCTTCAGTCAGTCCGCTCTTGGCGGACTGAACCTTTTGGATCACCGCACTCATAATAGTGCGGTGCTCCTCGTTGATGGAGGCGCCGTTAAGCACCTCCAGCAAATTGTCTGGTGCCTCCGGTTGGACAGAGGTCACCGGCTCGGTAGGCTTGCTCCTCTTGGAAGGAGGCTGCCTACCGGAGTCCAGAACCATTGAAGGTTCCGGCGCGGTGTCCGGCTCAAGGCCAGACTCGGAGCCCTTGGGGGTTTTATCCCCTTTGCGCCTGGAGTCCGGTAGGTCGCCTTGCGGCGCCTCCGGGACCACCTCCTCCTGGCTTGGAACCTGTTGGGACAGCACCTCGGCGTCGTCCGTAGGGTGGGGGAGGTAGCGGGCGGAAGTGAATTCACGTCTGAGGAATCCAGGGAGCCGCTCGACGACTCGTCGAGCCCGGCCTTGGGCGGATTGCATAGTCATATTCGGCGTAAGGAGGAGCTGTGCAAGAAAGGAACACTATGAATTGCTCTGGTGTCCGAATACTTACGATCTCGCCAGGGGCTTGGCCCTGTGCGGCCACTCCTCTTTGTCGTCGTCGGCGTTGGTGGAGTAGTCCGGAGGAAGGGTCTTCCCCTTCTTGGACCCTTCGGCCTCCCCAGTTGGGGCAGCCTTCCTTTTCTTCCCTGCCCCCGCGGGAGGGGGAGAGGTCTCTTCTTCCTCCTCCTCGTCTTCACGGGAGGAGTGTGTCTTAGAGTCATCGGATGATGAATCCGACACCTCCAGGCGCCGGGCACTCTTTCGAGTCCCCGTGGCCTTCTTCTTGGCCTTCTTCTCCAGCACCACATAGGGTGCCGGAACCAGCAGCTTCGCCAAGCGAGCATCCACTGGGCCTTCGGGCAAAGGAGCCAGACAGTTGATCTGTCCGAACGTCTCCTGCCAATCATGTCAAAGGTAAAGGAGCTTAGATCCCGCATGGAGTCAAACTATGAAAAACTAATACCCTGTAAAAGGTAAAAACAGCTTACCGCACTAGCGTGACGCTGCGTGCTGAATCCGCGATCCTCGGTAGCGGATGCGGGGGCCTCGGCGCCCTTGAAAAGCACCTTCCAGGCATCTTCGTATGTCGTGTTGAAGAGCCTGCTCAGAGTTCGGTGCTGCGCCGGGTCGAACTCCCACAGGTTGAAAGCCCGTTGTTGACACGGGAGGATCCGGCGGATGAGCATAACCTGGACTACGTTGACAAGTTTGAGCTTCTTGTCCACCAGGGTTTGGACGCATGTTTGGAGTCCGGTCAGCTCTCCTTTTTTACCCCACGATAGGCCCGTCCCTTTCCAGGAGGTGAGCCGCGTAGGGGGTCCGGATCGGAACTCGGGGGCTGCGACCCATTCAGGGTCGCGCGGCTCTGTGATGTAAAACCACCCCGATTGCCACCCCTTTAGGGTCTCCACGAAGGAGCCCTCGAGCCATAGGATGTTGGGCATCTTGCCCACCATGGCGCCTCCGCATTCCGCCTGGTTGTCGCGCACCACCTTTGGCTTGACATTGAAAGTCTTGAGCCATAGGCCAAAATGGGGACGGATGCAGAGGAAAGCCTCGCACACGACGATAAACGCCGAGATGTTGAGGACGAAGTTCGGGGCCAGATCATGGAAATCCAGGCCATAGTATGAGCCCCCGGAGAAATGGGTGGAGAGGGAAACCCAGTCCGCGGAGGAAATGGGGGAGGAACACCACCCTCTCATGGGGCCCGGGGGTGGGGATGAGCTGCCCCTCTTCGGGAAGCCGGTGCGCAATGTCGTTAGACAAGTATCCGGCCTTCCTCAGTTTTTTGATGTGTCCCTCCGTGATGGAGGAGACCATCCACTTGCCTCCTGCTCCGGACATGGCTGCAGAAGGTTGAGGTGGGGTGTGCGGACTTGGGCGCTGGAGCTCGAGTGCGCGGAAATGGATAGGCAAAGGAGGAAGAAGGCATGGATGAAAAGGTGGATCCTTATCCCCTTATATGGGCGGACGCGACTATGCGTCCCCACCAGCCTGGTAAAACTCGCTTATCTCCCAAGCGCCGTAATCAATGGCGCGGTTGGGTTACCCACACCCGTATTGATGAGAATCCCGGAATAAGGGGACACGATCTCTGCCTTGACAAGACGTGCCAAGGAAACCGCCTCGCTAAACGCGCTGAGGTGGGACAGTAAAACGATTCGAATAAAGACTTGGCCGTGGTGTGATGTCACGCTACGGAATACGTCAGCAGATTAATTTGTGTAAATATTATTCTCTCTACAATATGTGGAAACTTATTTTGCAGAGTCATACACTATCCATTTGTTCAAAATCTTCTATGAAGTACTTGGAGGAGGAACCCGCCTTGCAATGCCGAAGACAATCTGCGCGCCGGACTCGTCGTCATTGAAGCCTGGTTCAGGGGCTACTGAGGGAGTCCTGGATTAGGGGGTGTCCGGATAGCCGGACTATACCTTCGGCCGGACTCCTGGACTATGAAGATACAAGATTGAAGACTTCGTCCCGTGTCCGGAAGGGACTTTCCTTGGTGTGGAAGGCAAGCTTGGCGATACGGATATGTAGATCTCCTACCATTGTAACCGACTTTGTGTAACCCTAGCCCTCTCCGGTGTCTATATAAACCGGAGGGTTTTAGTCCGTAGGACGAACAACAATCATACCATAGGCTAGCTTCTAGGGTTTAGCCTCCTTGATCTCGTGGTAGATCTACTCTTGTACTACCCATATCATCAATATTATTCAAGCAGGAGTAGGGTTTTACCTCCATCGAGAGGGCCCGAACCTGGGTAAAAACATCGTGTCCCTTGTCTCCTGTTACCATCCGCCTAGACGCACAGTTCGGGACCCCCTACCCGAGATCCGTCGGTTTTGACACCGACAGTGATCAACTTGCGGGTTCCGCCTATTAACCTATGCATAGGGGTTGGCACACGTTTTCGTCTTGACTCTCCGATAGAAACTTTGGGGCACTCTTTGAAGTACTTTGTGTTGGTTTCAATAGATGAATCTGAGATTGTGTGATGCATATCATATAATCATACCCACGGATACTTGAGGTGACATTGGAGTATCTAGGTGACATTAGGGTTTTGGTTGATTTGTGTCTTAAGGTGTTATTCTAGTACGAACTCTATGATAGATTGAATGGAAAGAATAGCTTCATGTTATTTTACTACGGACTCTTGAATAGATCGATCAGAAAGGATAACTTTGAGGTGGTTTCGTACCCTACCATAATCTCTTCGTTTGTTCTCCGCTATTAGTGACTTTGGAGTGACTCTTTGTTGCATGTTGAGCGATAGTTATGTGATCCAATTATGTTATTATTGTTGAGAGAACTTGCACTAGTGAAAGTATGAACCCTAGGCCTTGTTTCAACGCATTGCAATACCGTTTGTGCTCACCTTTATCATTAGTTAGCTTGCTGTTTTTATATTTTCAGATTACAAAAACATTTATCTATCATCCATATACCACTTGTATCACCATCTCTTCACCGAACTAGTGCACCTATACAATTTACCGTTGTATTGGGTGTGTTGGGGACACAAGAGACTCTTTGTTATTTGGTTTCTTGGTTGCTTGAGAGGGACCATCTTCATCCTACGACTCCTACGAATTGATAAACCTTAGGTCATCCACTTGAGGGAAATTTGCTACTGTCCTACAAACCTCTGCACTTGGAGGCCCAACAACGTCTACAAGAAGAAGGTTGTGTAGTAGACATCAGAGGACGTCTAACTTGTTTTTGCAGGGCATGTTGTGATGTGATATGGTCAAGACATGATGCTATATTTTGTTGTATGAGATGATCATGTTTTGTAACCGAGTTATCGGCAACTGGCAGGAGCCATATGGTTGTCGCTTTATTGTATGCAATGCAGTCGCCCTGTAATTGGTTTACTTTATCACTAAGCGGTAGCGATAGTCGTAGAAGCAATAGTTGGTGAGATGACAACGATGCTACGATGGAGATCAAGGTGTCGCGCCGGTGACGATGGTGATCATGACGGTGCTTCGAAGATGGAGATCACAAGCACAAGATGATGATGGCCATATCATATCACTTATATTGATTGCATGTGATGTTTATCTTTTATGCATCTTATTTTGCTTAGATCGATGGTAGCATTATAAGATGATCTCTCACTAAATTTCAAGGTCCAAGTGTTCTCCTTGAGTATGCACCATTGCGAAAGTTCGTCATGCCGAGACACCACGTGATGATCGGGTGTGATAAACTCTACGTTCACATACAACGGGTGCAAGCTAGTTTTGCACATGCAGAATACCTGGGTTAAACTTGATGAGCCTAGCATATGCAGATATGGCCTCGGAACACTGAGACCGAAAGTTCGAGCATGAATCATATAGAAGATATGATCAACATATTGATGTTCACCATTGAAAACTACTGCATCTCACGTGATGATCGGACATGGTTTAGTTGATATGGATCACGTGATCACTTAGATGATTAGAGGGATGTCTATCTAAGTGGGAGTTCTTTAATAATTTGATTAACTGAACCTTAATTTATCATGAACTTAGTACCTGATGGTATTTTGCATGTCTATGTTGTTGTAGATAGATGGCCCGTGCTGTTGTTCCGTTGAATTTTAATGTGTTCCTTGAGAAAGGAAAGTTGAAAGATGATGGTAGCAATTACACGGACTGGGTCCGTAACTTGAGGATTATCCTCATTGCTGCATAGAAGAATTACGTCCTGGAAGCACCGCTAAGTGCCAAACCTGCTGCAGGAGCAACACCAGATGTTATGAACGTCTGGCAGAGCAAAGCTGATGACTACTCGATAGTTCAGTGTGCCATGCTTTACGGCTTAGAACCGGGACTTCAACGATGTTTTGAACGTCATGGAGCATATGAGATGTTCCAGGAGTTGAAGTTAATATTTCAAGCAAATGCCCGGATTGAGAGATATGAAGTCTCCAATAAGTTCTACAGCTGCAAGATGGAGGAGAATAGTTCTGTCAGTGAACATATACTCAGAATGTCTGTGTACCATAACCACTTGACTCAACTGGGAGTTAATCTTCCTATTGATAGTGTCATTGGCAGAGTTCTTCAATCACTGCCACCAAGCTACAAGAGCTTCATGATGAACTATAACATGCAAGGGATGAATAAAACAATTCTCGAGCTCTTCGCAATGCTAAAGGCTGCGGAGGTACAAAATCAAGAAGGAGCATCAAGTGTTGATGGTTAACAAGACCACCAGTTTCAAGAAAAAGGGTAAAGGGAAGAAGAAAGGGAACTTTAAGAAGAACGGCAAACAAGTTGCTGCTCAAGAGAAGAAACCCAAGTCTGGACCTATGCCTGAGACTGAGTGCTTCTACAGCAAACAAACTGGTCACTGAAAGCGGAACTGCCCCAAGTATTTGGCGGATAAGAAGGATGGCAAGGTGAACAAAGGTATATATGATATACATGTTATTGATGTGTACCTTACTACTCTCGCAGTAGTGGCTGGGTATTTGATACTGGTTCTGTTGCTAATATTTGCAACTCGAAACAGGGACTACTTACTAAGTGAAGATTGGCAAAGGACGAGGTGGCGATGCGCGTGGGAAATGGTTCCAAAGTTGATGTGATCGCAGTAGGCACGCTACCTCTACATCTACCTTCGAGATTAGTATTAGACCTGAATAATTGTTATTTGGTGCCAGTGTTAAGCATGAACATTATATCTGGATCTTGTTTGATGCGAGATGGTTATTCATTTAAATCAGAGACTAATGGTTCTTCTATTTATATGAGTAATATCTTTTATGGTCATGCACCCTTAAAGAGTGGTCTATTCTTTTTGAATCTCGGTAGTGGAGATACACATATTTATAGTATTGAAGCTAAAAGATGCAGAGTTGATAATGATAGTGCAACTTATTTGTGGCACTGCCGTTTAGGTCATATTGGTATAAAGCGCATGAAGAACCTCCATTCTGATGGACTTTTGGAATCACTTGATTATGAATCACTTGGTACTTGCGAACCATGCCTCATGGGCAAGATGACTAAAAACGCCGTTCTTCGGAACTATGGAGAGAGCAACATATTTGTTGGAAATCATACATACTGATGTATGTGGTCCAATGAATATTGAGGCTCGCGGCGGGTATCGTTATTTTCTCACCTTCACAGATGATTTGAGCAGATATGGGTATATCTACTTGATGAAACATAAGTCTGAAACATTTGAAAAGTTCAAAGAATTCTCAGAGTGAAGTGGAAAATCATCGTAACAAGAAAATAAAGTCTCTACAATCTGATCGTGGAGGAGAATATTTGAGTTACGAGTTTGGCCTTCATTTGAAACAATGCGGAATAGTTTCGCAACTCATCCACCCGGAACACCACAGCGTAATGGTGTGTCCGAACGTCGTAATTGTACTTTACTAGATATGGTGCGATCTATGATGTCTCTTACTAATTTACCGCTATCGTTTTGGGGTTATGCTTTAGAGACGACTGCATTCACGTTAAATAGGGCACCATCTAAATCCGTTGAGACGACTCCTTATGAACTGTGGTTTGGCAAGAAACCAAAGTTGTCGTTTCTTAAAGTTTGGGGCTGCGATGCTTATGTGAAAAAGCTTCAACCTGATAAGCTTGAACCCAAATCGGAGAAATGTGTCTTCATAGGATACCCAAAAGAGATAGTTGGGTACACCTTCTATAAAATATCCGAAGGAAGACTTTTGTTGCTAAGAATGGATCCTTTCTATAGAAGGAGTTTCTCTCGAAAAAAGTGAGTGGGAGGAAGGTAGAACTTGATGAGGTAACTGTACCTGCTCCCTTATTGGAAAGTAGTTCATCACAGAACCAGTTTCTGTGACACCTACACCAATTAGCGAGGAAGCTAATGATGATGATCATGAAACTTCAGATCAAGTTACTACCGAACCTCATAGGTCAACCAGAGTAATATCTGCACCAGAGTGGTACGGTAATCCTGTTCTGAAGGCCATGTTACTAGACCATGACGAACCTACGAACTATGAGGAAGCGATGATGAGCCCAGATTCCGCAAAATGGCTTGAGGCCATGAAATCTGAGATGGGATCCATGTATGAGAACAAAGTGTGGACTTTGGTTGACTTGTCCAATGATCGGCAAGCCATCGAGAATAAATGGATCTTCAAGAAGAAGACAGACGCTGATGGTAATATTACTGTCTACAAAGCTTGACTTGTTGCGAAAGGTTTTCGACAAGTTCAAGGAGTTGACTACGATGAGACCTTCTCACCCGTAGTGATGCTTAAGTCCGTCCGAATCATGTTAGCTATTGCCGTATTTTATGATTATGAAATTGGGCAAATGGATGTAAAGACTGCATTCCTGAATGGATTTCTGGAAGAAGAGTTGTATATGATGCAACCTAAAGGTTTTATCGATCCAAAGGGTGCTAACAAAGTGTGCAAGCTTTAGCAATCCATTTATGGACTGGTGCAATCCTCTCGGAGTTGGAATAAACATTTTGATAGTGTGATCAAAGCATATGGTTTTATACAAACTTTTGGAGAAGCCTGTATTTACAAGAAAGTGAGTGGGAGCTCTGTAGCATTTCTAATACTATATGTGGATGACATGTTGTTGATTGGAAATGATATAAAATTTCTAGATAGCATAAAAGGATACTTGAATAAGAGTTTTTCAGTGAAAGACCTCGGTGAAGCTGCTTACATATTGGGCATCAAGATCTATAGAGATAGATCAAGAAGCTTAATTGGACTTTCACAAAGCACATACCTTGACAAAGTTTTGAAGAAGTTCAAAATGGACCAGACAAAGAAAGGATTCTTGCCTGTGTTACAAGGTGTGAAGTTGAGTAAGACTCAATGCCCGACCACTGCAGAAGATAGAGAGAAAATGAAAGATGTTCCCTATGCTTCAACCATAGGCTCTATCATGTATGCAATGCTGTGTACCAGACCTGATGTGTGCCTTGCTACTAGTTTAGCAGGGAGGTACCAAAGTAATCCAGGAGTGGATCACTGGACAACGGTCAGGAACATCCTGAAATACCTGAAAAGGACTAAGGATATGTTTATCATTTATGGAGGTGACAAAGAGCTCATCGTAAATGGTTACGTTGATGCAAGCTTTGACACTGATCCGGATGATTCTAAATCACAAACCGGATATGTGTTTATATTGAACGGTGGAGCTGTCAGTTGGAGCAGTTCTAAACAAAGCGTCGTGTGAAGCGGAGTACATTGCTGCTTCGGAAGCAGCAAATGAAGGAGTCTGGATGAAGGAGTTCATATCCGATCTAGGTGTCATACCTAGTGCATCGGGTCCAATGAAAATCTTTTGTGACAATACTGGTGCAATTGCCTTGGCAAAGGAATCCAGATTTCATAAGAGAACCAAGCACATCAAGAGATGCTTCAATTCCATCCGCGATCAAGTCTAGCTGGGAGACATAGAGATTTGTAAGATGCATACGGATCTAAATGTTGCAGACCCATTGACTAAGCCTCTCTCACGAGCAAAACATGGTCAGCACAAAGACTCCATGGGTGTTAGAATCATTACTATGTAATCTGGATTATTGACTATAGTGCAAGTGGGAGACTGAAGGAAATATGCCCTAGAGGCAATAATAAAGTTATTATTTATTTTCTTATATCATGATAAATGTTTATTATTCATGCTAGAATTGTATTAACCGGAAACCTGATACATGTGTGAATACATAGACAAACAGAGTGTCACTAGTATGCCTCTGCTTGACTAGCTCGTTGATCAAAGATGGTTATGTTTCCTAACCATAGACATGAGTTGTCATTTGATAAATGGGATCACATCATTAGGAGAATGATGTTATTGACTTGACCCATTTCATCAGCTTAGCACTTATCATTTTAGTTTACTGCTATTGCTTTCTTCATGACTTATACATGTTCCTATGACTATGAGATTATGTAACTCCCGATTACTGGAGGAACACTTTGTGTGCTACCAAACGTCACAACGTAACTGGGTGATTATAAAGGTGCTCTACAGGTGTCTCCGATGGTACTTGTTGAGTTGTCATAGATCAAGATTAGAATTTGTCACTCCGATTGTCAAAGAGGTATCTCTGGGCCCACTCGGTAATGCACATCACTATAAGCCTTGCAAGCATTGTAACTAATGAGTTAGTTGCAGGATGATGAGAACGAGTAAAGAGACTTGTCGGTAACGAGATTGAACTAGGTGTTGAGATACCAACGATCGAATCCCGGGCAAGTAACATACCGATGACAAAGGGAACAACGTATGCTGTTATGCGGTTTGACCGATAAAGATCTTCGTAGAATATGTGGGAGCCAATATGAACATCCAAGTTCCCCTATTGGTTATTAACTGGAGACATGTCTCGTTCATGTCTACATAGTTCTCGAACCCGTAGGGTCCGCACGCTTAAAGTTCGGCGACGATCGGTATTATGAGTTTTTGTGTTTTGATGTACCGAAGGTAGTCGGAGTCCCGGATATGATCACGGACATAACGAGGAGTCTATAAATGGTTGACATGTAAATATCGATATATTGGATGACTATATTCGGACAACGGAAGTGTTCCGGGTGACTTCGAAGAAAACTGGAGTGCCGGAGGGTTACCGGAACCCCCCGGGAGAAATAATGGGCCTTATGGGCCTTAGTGAAGAGAGAGGGCTGGCCTAGGGCAGGCCGCGCGCCCCTCCCCCTCTTGTCCAAATTGGACTAGGAGAGGGGGAGGGGCGCCTGATGTAGACACAGACCTAGGGTAGGGTAATAGGCCTGACCTATACGCCCCACCTAAAGTCTTGTCCTAAGAACTAAGGAGTTCAAGAATGAGAAGCAGAGGACCAACAAAGGTGTCGAAGCAAAGTCCACTCGACCTATCAATCACTCGGAGACCTCTCTTACTCAGGTCACTCGACCACCAAACCACTCGACATATCAGAAGACCTAAAGCCACTCCGCACAGCAACGGTCAAGCATTCATTCGCATACTTAATGCTCATTTGTAGCACTTTAATATAGGCGTTATCTGTAATGCCTCCTCTTAATGTATATTGAACGCTGCGTAACGGAGGGGAGCTGGGGTCCTGGCGCACTCTATATAAGCCACCCCCTCCTCTGGGACAAAGGTTCGCACCCCCTGTAACTCACACACGTATAATCCAGTCGACCGCCTCCGGGCTCCGAGACGTAGGGCTATTACTTCCTCCGAGAACGGCCTCAACTCGTAAACCTTGTGTATACAACTCCTCCATAGCTAAGATCTTGCCTCTCCATTCCTACCCCCATAATCTATTGTCAGACTTAGAACCACGACAGTTGGCGCCCACCGTGGGGCGGGTATCCTAGCGTCTTGTTGGAGAAGTTGCAATTTTTCCGATCCCCTTCATCATGGTTTTAGGTGGAGTTTTGGTGGAGGGCCGCGAGACCCGTCTCGGCGCGCTCACGTTCAATGCCGACGACTCCGCTTGGCTTCAGGAGGCTCCGCTCGACATCGACGCGCTCCCTGTCCGCGGGGCAACACACTTTCGCGCGTGCGTCCGCGGTGTCCTCTTGCGGCAGCCGTTGACCCAGTATCGGTCGGCCCCTGTGTCATCCTCCCTCCCTGTTTCCCGCCGGCGCAAGCGCTCCGGTCGGTCGAGACTTCAGCGGTGGGTGAGACAGGTGGTGGCTCGCCAGTCAGCCACCCCCCAAGTCGCGGCGATTGAGCCCGACGAATCTCTCTACGGCCTGTTCGACTGGCTCCGCAGAGACTGCATCCGAGTGCGACAGCAGTGATCCAGCGGCAGAGGTTCTGATGGTCGATGAACCACGCAGTCCTCCCGACTTTCCCCGCACCGACGGAGGCGACGGCGGAGGCAGTCCGTCGCATACTCATGAAGAGTATCTCCCCGAGCCCCTTACTTCGCTGCAGAGAGAAGAACTTCGCCGCCGGAACATGGATGCGCTGCACACTCCTATCGTTGGAGAAACCCCCGAGGCCCGTGCCTTAGAGGACGCGCGCTTGGCCAACTTGGCTGAGCGCACTCGACTGGAGAACCTCCAGCGAGCACTCGACGAGCGTGCGCGACAACGGATTCCAACATCCAGTCGACGTCAGCTCTTTCCGCCACTGACTCAGGTATATCGAACTCCGATTCAGAATTTAGCAGCTGCAGCCCGTATAGCAGAGTCGATTCAGCCTTCTCAGTCGGAGGCTGGCAGAGGCTTGTTGCAGATCAGAGCATTGCTCCGGGTGGCAGGAGATCAGAATTCAGCTGTGTCACAGTCGCAAAATAGGATCCAGAGCAGATCCGTCGCTGCAGATACAGTCCAGTCGGCGCACAGCCCAAGATCGCCCCCGAGGCATGAGGGACATGGAGACCGGCGCGATCAGAACAGGAACCATGAGCAGTATGATCACCGACTCGATCGGGATGATCGACGTCGAGTACCCACCCCTCCCCCAAGGAGTGGATCGTACGTGCCTCGACAGCAGGATGACAGACGCCCTCACAGTGTTGGGCGAAGGATTCCAGTCGACCCCAGGGAGCCAGGCTTTGATGCGAGATCCGTTCTCGTTCAGGGTTTGGTCGACAGGAACAGAGCCCACCAAGAAGGTCGAGACAGAGATGTACCCACTAGCAACAGAGTACACGTCTCAGGACTGGAGTGCTTCAATAGAGCCATCAGAGCCACGGTGATTCCTCCCAACTTCAGGTTGGCGACTGGAGTCAGTAAGTTCGCTGGTGAGTCCAAGCCTGATACTTGGCTTGAGGATTACCGAGTGGCTGTTCAGATTGGCGGCGGTAATGATGAAGTGTCAATGAAACACCTGCCTCTTATGTTGGAAGGCTCGGCCAGAGCATGGCTGAATCAGTTAGTGCCCAGCAACATTTACACTTGGGAAAATCTTGCCCGAGTGTTTGTCAGAACATTTGAAGGAACTTGCAAGCGACCAGCAGGGTTGACAGAGCTACAATCTTGCGTGCAGAAGCCGAATGAAACTTTGAGGGCCTACATCCAGAGATGGATTACATTGCATCACACGGTAGAGAACATATCTGATCACCAAGCAGTCTGCACCTTCAAGGAAGGCGTTAAGTACAGAGAACTGAACTGAACCTAAAATTCGGTCGAATCGGAGACATGTCTCTGAGTCAAATGATGGAGATTGCCACCAAGTATGCCAATGGTGAAGAAGAGGATCGGCTCCGGAGTGGCAAGCACAAGTCAGTCGCCCACGAAACCAGAGGAGGGAACTCCAGCCGGAAGCAGAAGCGGAAAGCCGAGCCAGCTGCTCCTGGAGAAGCCTTGGTCGTGACTCAAGGAAAGTTCAAGGGGAAGCCCAAAGGGCCTTGGAACCCCAAGAAGGTGAAAGACCAAGACGGAAATTATGTGTTGGATCTGCCATGTCACATTCACACAAAGAAAGATGAAGAGGGCAAACTCATTTATCCGAAGCATACCACTCGACAGTGCAGGCTCTTGATCCAGCAGTTCCAAGGGAAACAACCCAAAGATAAGGAAAAGGAGTCGGACAAAGTTGAGGACAAGGAAGATAGTGATGATGGGTATCCCCAGGTCAATTCTACCCTGATGATTTTTGCTGATGTTGAAAGCAAAAGTCGATTGAAATTTATCAACTGAGAAGTGAATATGGTCGCCCCGGTGACACCCAGTTATTTGAAATGGTCTCAGACTGCCATCACATTCGACCAGTCCGATCACCCGACGCACATAGCCACCCCTGGGAGGCAAGCTTTGGTGGTCGACCCAATTGTTGAAGGCACTCGACTGACCAAGGTTTTGATGGATGGAGGCAGTGGCCTGAATATACTATATGCAGAGACGTTGAAAGGGATGGGCATTCCGATGTCCAGACTCATTACCAGCAACATGAGCTTCCATGGAGTCATTCCTGGAAAGAAGGCTGAGTCACTCGGCCAAATTGCTCTTGATGTGGTTTTCGGTGATTCCAAAAATTACCGCAAAGAAAAGTTGACGTTTGAAGTTGTGGATCTCCAGAGCGCTTATCACGCTATTCTAGGCAGGCCAGCTTATGCACGATTCATGGCTCGACCATGTTATGTGTACCTCAAATTGAAGATGCCTGGTCCCAGAGGTGTGATCACTATTACTGGAAATCGGAAGAAGGCGGAAGAGTGCTTTCAGAAAGGCTCAAAGATCGCCGATGCTCAGATGGCAGTGGTAGAGCTACAGGAATACCAGAAAACTGCAGACCCGAGTAATTTGTTGCGAGCCAAGAAGCCCGCTACGGAATCAGCGTTTCATTCATCCGGTGAGACAAAGCCGATTCACATTCACCCGACCGACCCAAGTGTTGCTCCGACTCATATCTCTACGACACTCGACTCCAAATAGGAAGAAGCGCTCATCCAGTTCCTCCGTGAGAACTGGGACATCTTCGCATGGAAGCCTTCTGACATGCCGGGTGTTCCCAGGGGGCTGGCTGAGCACCGTCTATGAGTCGACTCAAAAGTGAAACCGGTCAAAGAACATCTTCGACGGTCCGCCATCCAGAAGAGGAAGGCCATTGGCGAGGAGGTGGCTTGGCTCCTAGAAGCAGAGTTTATCCGAGAGATTTACCACTCCGAGTGGCTCGCCAATGTAGTCATGGTCCCCAAGAAGGACAAGTCACTTCGTATGTGCATTGACATCAAACATATCAATCGGGCCTGCCCGAAAGATCATTTTCCTCTCCCCCGCATCGACCAAATAGTCGACTCGACTGCGGGATGCGAGCGCCTGTCTTTTTTAGACGCCTATTCCGGTTACCATCAGATCCGTCTGTATGGTCCCGACGAGATCAAAACGGCTTTCATCACTCCATTCGGGTGCTTCTGTTATGTTACCATGCCATTCGGCCTCAAAAATTCCGGAGCCACGTTCATGAGGATGATTCAGAAGTGTTTGCTCACTCAAATCAGTCAGAATGTGGAAGCATACATGGATGATATTGTGGTCAAGTCACGGAAAGGTTCCGACCTGCTGACTGACCTTGCTGAGACATTTGCCAACCTCAGGAGGTATGATATCAAGCTTAACCCATCAAAGTGCACATTCGGAGTTCCGGGTGAAAAGTTACTCGGTTTTCTCGTTTCCAAACGAGGAATCGACGCCAACCCAGAAAAAGTTGGCACTATACTCTGAATGAAGCGCCCTGTGCGCGTGCACGATGTCCAGAAGCTTACTGGTTGCTTGGCCGCTTTAAGTCGATTCATTTCTCATCTCGATGAAAAGGCATTGCCTCTTTACCGACTGATGAAGAAGTCAGACAAGTTCGAGTGGACTCCTGAAGCTGATGCAGCGTTTGCAGAGCTAAAAGCCCTGCTCTCCACCCAGCCGGTGCTTGCTGCCCCAATCAGAAAAGAGCCTTTGCTACTTTACATTGCAGCCACGGGACAAGTCGTCAGTTTAGTACTTACGGTCAAGCGGGAAGAAGAAGGAAAAACCTTTAAAGTTCAGCGCCCAGTATATTATGTTTCTGAAGTTCTGACCCCATCAAAGCAAAGATATCCTCATTATCAGAAGCTTGTATATGGGATTTATATGACCACGAAGAAGGTTGCACATTACTTCTCTAACCACTCTATTACAGTCGTCAGCGACGCTCCATTGTCAGAGATTCTGCACAACAGAGATGCAACTGGTCGAGTGGAAAAATGGGCGATTAAACTCCTTCCCCTAGATATCAAGTTTGAGGCAAAGAAAGCTATCAAGTCCCAAGCAATTGCAGATTTCGTCGCCGAGTGGATTGAACAGCAACTGCCGACTCAAGTTCACTCGGAGCACTGGACCATGTTCTTTGACGGTTCTAAGATGCTGAATGGTTCTGGTGCTGGGGTGGTATTGGTTTCCTCCCGAGGAGATAAGCTCAGATATGTTCTCCAAATCCACTTTGATTCCTCCAATAACGAAGCAGAATATGAAGCACTTTTGTATGGGTTGTGTCGTGGAATTGTCACGGCAGATGTCCTTAGTGTCAGGACTTAGTCGCGAGGCCAACGCAGCTATGTGGTAGCTTGAGAGGGGTTGAGCGGGACGAGAGACGCGATGTTTTACCTAGGTTCGGCCCCTCACGGTGGAGGTAAAAGCCTACATCCTGCTTCATTGATATTGATGATGATGATCACAGTTACAAGAGTGCTCTATCTTGAGAGCTATTGTCTAAACCTAACTTGTCCAACTTGTGGAACTTGTGAATCTTGTCCCTTTTGGGGAGCCCTGCCCCTCCTTATATATGTTGAAAGGGGCAGTTTACATGTGGAGTCCTATTAGAATTAGGACTAGTCTATCTCTAATACAAACTGGATACAAGTCCAGGTCTTAGCTCCTTGTAAGATAATGTTCCTCATGCCTTTCCTCTTAAACCGGCCCATTGTTAAACGTGAACCGGCCTTCTGGGCTTTGGGCCTTGTCATCCGTCGATCCCGCGCGCCGGATTACCAGTGAGTCATAATGACCAGGTGGGTTGCTTGTAAACCGCCAGGTCAGGGCGGGTCGCCAGTAACTCGCCAAGTGTCAGCGGGGTCTTCAGATAAACCGCCAAGTCCGGCCGGGTTAACTTCCGGCCGGTTTACACCGCGGGGTATATCCCCGACATTAGCCCCCAAGTTTAGCTTGGATTTATTCATGGTAAACTTATGCTGCAAAATAAACACAAGAACAAATTTGACAGGTTATGCTCCGGGTTAAGAATTTTTGTAAACCGGTACCTGATCATCCTTAAGTCCTTGTTATTTCCTCCTTCTGGGAAATCCGGGTCAACAGACCAGCTTCATAATCAGTTTGCCAACATTGGCTTGTCACCGAGAAATATTGTGAAGAATAACTCCTTTGACTCAGCTTCGCCGGTTTGAGAAATATGGGTCTGAAAATACTTATCTGATATTCAGCCGGTTTGAAGATGTAAAACTTGCCGGTTTAATATTCCCAAAATGGCTGGTTTATAAATATTGATGGCGCCGGGTCATAATTGTTGTCGACACCGGGTCATGTAATTGATCTTCCTGATTTGCTCAAAACTAATAAAATGAAGATGTTCCTCCTTTATATGCATAATACCTGTAGCCCCCCAAGTCTTAAGAGGAGAACATAGTGATAACTTAAGACTTGCTCCAATAAGTGTTTCAACCTTGAAGAAATCCGGTTTGTTCATCTCAATCATATAAACTGAATACTCCATATATATAGCCCCCAAGTGCCGGGTTGTCATGCTTGCAGCAACCTGGGACTTGCAATTGCTTATAAAAACTTCAATCAGTGTAGCCCCCAAGGGCCGGGTCATTATGCAATAATTAGCAGGGACTTTATAAATATAATCATGTAGACTTGAGCAGTGATGTGTATCCCCCGAGGGCCGGCTTAGTAAGATAATACTGAACTGGGACTTGATATATACTTCAATGAAAATAACATCTTATAATGTAGCGTCCATCGTAGGGCTTGAACCCACGTCCACAAGGTTAAGAGCTTTGTGCTTTACCAACTGAGCAATGGATCCTTCAATATTATGGATGAAAACTTGTGTACCTTGAATTGTTGACAGGAGCAATTGGTAGCCCCCAAGGGCCGGCTCATTATAATATGATGAATCGGGTCTTCAATAAGACTAGTAAAAATGACTTTGCATTAGCCCCCAAGTGTCATAATGCATGCTTGCAGCGACATGAGACTTGCATGTAATCTCAATTTGAATAATGTAGCCCCCAAGTGCCGGGTTGTAAGCCTGCAGCGACTCGGGAATATTCCTTCCATTGTAGAATAAATCATATCCTTTGATAAAATAATAGACATTGCGCTATAGCGACTTTGAAAACCTTAATAATAAAAATCCAGCCATGTTGGCTATTCAAGATAATATAATCGGTATGAAAACCTTATTCATTCAATATCATAATGAAATTTCAGCCAAGTTTGGCTATTTGAATAATATAACCCAATGATTTATAAGCGCATGATTCCAATGGTGCAATCCAAATATATACTGGCGACTTATAGTCCAAAGCCAAGCCAGTTTAATAAACACCGGATCATACTACCGGTTTAATAAACACCGGTGATTTATAATCATGCTTTATTCAACCTGTTTCTGCATACAACAAGTTTAAAGTGTCCTGGCGGTTTACCACCGGACGGGTCATAATGCCCAACATATAACCTGGGTTTATAACCAAGGCTGCATTTAGAATAATCAAATATGAAATATATCATACCTGTGACATTGAATCACATTGTTGGTTTACCAACTTCTTTTTTAGTAAGGGTGATAACCCAAATCTCGAGTACTGATAACTCCTTCCATATTGTGCTGGTTTATGATAAAACCGTGCCGGGTTGTGATAAACACCGTGTTACTCCATATGAGGATGTTAACAACAAGGATCAAACCAGGCAAATAGTCTCCGGATTGACGTGAACTGTGTTCCGTCAATTGATTGGTTAAAAAACTTTGTCGGTTTAAAAAACGCAATAAAAAGCAAAAAAAAAACCCTTCAACGAAAAGTGTAAATCAAATGCAATGACAAAACCGTTGCAAAAAAAGGTTTATTTGAGCTGATCAGATGGTGTTACCATGGCCGAACACGACCAAGCTCCCGTTAGGTGTAACTATGGTTCTAGTCAGCCAGGTCCCCAAATGAAACCGTGGCATTTATGCCGATCAAGTGGCATGGTCATGGTTCGGGTTCGACCAAGCCCCCAAGTGATTTTGTGGCCTTAGGCCGATCAAGAGGCATGACTGGTTCAGACGTGACCAAGTCCCCAAGTGATCTGGTGGCTCTCGCCCATCAAGAGGCGTGACCATGGTTCAGACGTGACCACAAGTCCCCAAGTGATGTTGTGGCTTTACGCCTATCAAAACGTGTTGCTATGGTTCGGATACGACCAAGCCCTGAAGTGATCAATAATATGATAAATCAATAAGGCAGGATACCCATGTTTGAACCGCGCATCATGGCAGCAGGTCCTCTTTGGCACCCTTTAACTTTTTGCAAGAAAAAAATTCTTCTTGAACCGGGATTTTTTAAACCAGATATTGAGAGCTTCAAAGCTTTGTGGGAGACATCTTCCCCTTGAACCAGATTTTAAACCGGAATCCTTCTTTTTAAGCCAGAAATTTTCCAACGGTCTTTAAATTTGCACCAATATGGTGGTTTAGGGTCCTGCATTAAACAACTTTGCAAACCGGAGTAATTGCTCTTTTAAAGAAGGCAATATAAAATATATTGGATGGGATTCACTTGATATAGCATGCCAGTAATTATCCATTGCGGAGTTGATGATCACCATGGTGAAGTTAAGATCAATCATGTCCGAGTCGGCCGCGGCAGCCGGCAGATGAGTCAGCCGCGACATTATAAGCCGGTGCAGATGAGTGAGGCATCCTCCATGTTGTAAGCTGGCACGGACACATGAACCTGCCGCGTGGGCGAGCGGGCGAGTCGTCCATGGCGTGAAGCCGAACTTGCATCTACGGTACAACACCACCCCTTTTCCCTTTAACAGTCGCCCTGCATAATAATATTTACAGGCCAGAGTAATTGTTCTCTGATGGAAATAATATGTATTGATAAAATAGACTCGGATGGATATCACCTGGCATTTTTTATCGGATGATATTGATGGTGCAAACCAAACTTAGATAACCGGGTCCGCCAGATAACCTGATGTGTCCATGCAAACCGGACTCCTGGGTTAACAATTTAGCGTGTGTCCACCAAGGATCGAGCGCGTTGCGAGTGCTGGTACAACTTCTGCATGCCTGCTTTTCCGCTTTGTCTCTATGATCTTTCTTCAGACGGACTATACCAATTGCTCCGCACACAGCAGGCGGCCACAAGGTTCATCCTCCTGTCAGACCACACTCATCCTGGTCGGGCCCGCTTACCAGCAGTATGTCCTTATCTCCTGCGAAGGCACTGATTTCACCGCTATCTCCATGGCAACCAGCCCGGTGGGTTAGCAGAGGATTTGACGCTGAAGCCGGATAAACCGCCCGACGGTTTAGGAGACTAGCGGCGGGTTGGAAAGCACCGGTGCAGCGGAGGCTTGGGGCGTTGACGCAGCACCAAAGGCGCACCAAGGCGAGGCCGACGAGGTGTACGGAGGCAGCTTGCAAGTGGCCTCAGGTGTCTCATGATGCGGGATCTTGTGCAGAAGAAGGTCGGTTCACCGGGGCTTGGCGGTTTGAAGAGCCGGTTTACGGCTGTTGACTCTGAGTTAGACTAATGTTCAGTAAACAACTCGAAGCATAGCCACGGCCATATCCGTTTTTGAGTAGTAGCCGGCTCCCTGATGCTTTGATCAGATAGTTTCCGTTCCTCTCGTTTCCATCAGGTGATGAGTACTAGTAGTAATAACTTACCCAATCTCCGGGTAACTTGCAGCAACACCTGATCATCTCGGAATTTGAACAGACAATTTTCCTTGCCTCTATTCCTAATGACAGCTCAACACACATCGACCCGGATTCGACGGATCACCTTGCATCGGCGGCACAGAGCAGAGCTCCAAACCCTCGGTGGCAGCTTACTCGCTACGGGCGACTCGGCAACAGAGTAGACTCCTTTGAAAAACTTGCCGTACAGATTACTCCTTCCCAAAAAACAGAGTTTTCCTGTAGACCATATTTAAGTATCCGAATAACAGTAGTAGCAGCAGCAGACTTTAACAGGTCACTTTATGAAACCGCCTTGGGATTTGGTCCTTGTCTCCTCACGCGCGCGCTGATATGGATTATTCTGACCCGCCGTGCAGCTATAGAAAAATTCCTGTCAGCCTTGACGATACGTAGCAAAAATTGATCTCCAAATCGGATTCGACGGGCCGCGTTGTATCGGCAACGCACAGAACATCAAACTCCAACTTCCTTTTAACTCCTGCCGAACTCGGCGACTTGCAGTAATGCCAAAGCAAAAATTAATCTTCTGTTGGTTTCGACGGATCGCCAAAGACGGGTGCGGTGAACGGGCCGCAAAACCCTAAATTTCTTTCATTTAAAATCTTAGTATATGCTCTTCTGACTGCTCGTTGTTGATGCAGATCATTTCTTCATCTGAAAAATTACAAAACTCTTCGATCCCTAGAAAAAATCCCTTCAAGAACTCAACACCACCGTGCGCAAGCCCCACGGTGGGCGCCAACTGTCGTGGAATTGTCATGGCAGATGTCCTTAGTGTCAGGACTTAGTCGCGAGGCCAACGCAGCTATGTGGTAGCTTGAGAGGGGTTGAGCGGGACGAGAGACGCGATGTTTTACCCAGGTTCGGCCCCTCACGGTGGAGGTAAAAGTCTACATCCTACTTCATTGATATTGATGATGATGATCACGGTTACAAGAGTGCTCTATCTTGAGAGCTATTATCTAAACCTAACTTGTCCAACTTGTGGAACTTGTGAATCTTGTCCCTTTTGGGGAGCCCTGCCCCTCCTTATATATGTTGAAAGGGGCGGTTTACATGTGGAGTCCTATTAGAATTAGGACTAGTCTATCTCTAATACAAACCGGATACAAGTCCAGGTCTTAGCTCCTTGTAAGATAATGTTCCTCATGCCTTTCCTCTTAAACCGGCCCAGCGTTAAACGTGAACCGGCCTTCTGGGCTTTGGGCCTTGTCATCCGTCGATCCCGCGCGCCGGATTACCAGTGAGTCATAATGACCAGGTGGGTTGCTTGTAAACCGCCAGGTCAGGGCGGGTCGCCAGTAACTCGCCAAGTGTCAGCGGGGTCTTCAGATAAACCGCCAAGTCCGGCCGGGTTAACTTCCGGCCGGTTTACACCGCGGGGTATATCCCCGACAGGTTGCGCATGGCCATTTCACTCGGCGTCCGTCGCCTCATGGTCTATGGCGACTCAGATTTGGTGGTGAATCAAGTGATGAAGGATTGGGACGTCAGAAGTCCAGCCATGACTGGTTATTGCAATGCAGTGAGAAAGCTAGAGAAGAAATTCGAGGGGTTAGAGCTGCATCATATACCCCGACTGAAAAACCAAGCAGTTGATGATTTGGCAAAAATAGGTTCCAAGAGAGAAGCCATTCCCAGCAATGTGTTTCTAGAACACATCCACACACCATCAGTTCAAGAAGATCCCTTCACCGAAGAAGCCCCGTAGCCAAAAAGTGCCATGGATCCGACTGAAGTTGAGGTTCCAGCAGTGGTTGACCTGATCATGGAAGTTTTGGTCATCACTCCCGACTGGACAGTGCCGTACATCGCGTACATCCTAAGGAAAGAACTCCCAGAGAACGAAGAAGAGGCTCGACAGATCGTCCGTCGATCTAAGTCCTTTACTGTGATAAAGGGACAGTTGTACAGGGAAAGCGCGACTGGAGTCGATCAAAAATGTATAACACAAGAAGAAGGTCAAATAATTCTTGATGATATCCACTCGGGAACCTGTGGCCATCATGCGTCCTCTCGGACCATCATGGCTAAAGCATACCGAGCGGGATTTTACTGGCCAAAAGCAAATGAGATGGCCAAGGAGATAGTTGACAAATGTGAAGGATGTCAGTTCTATTCCAATATATCGCACAAACCCGCCTCAGCCTTGAAGACCATTCCACTCGTCTGGCCCTTCGCTGTTTGGGGATTGAATATGGTTGGACCGCTGAGAACTGGCAGGATCGGCTTCACCCATGTGCTGGTGGCAGTCGACAAATTCACTAAATGGATTGAAGCTAAACCTATCAAGAATCTTGATGCCTGCACCGCTATCAGCTTTATCAGAGAGTTGATATTTAGATATGGAGTTCCGCATAGCATCATCACTGACAATGGGTCAAACTTCGATTCCGACAAGTTCAGAGCTTTTTGCGCCTCTCAAGGCACACGAGTCGACTACGCGTCAGTCGCTCACCCCCAGTCGAATGGACAGGTAGAAAGAGCAAATGGACTAATTCTCAAAGGGCTAAAACCCCGACTGATGCGCGACCTCAAGCATGCAGCAGGCGCATGGGTCGACGAGCTTCCGTCAGTTCTTTGGGGATTGAGGACCACCCCTAATCGGTCAACTGGACGAACTCCATTCTTTCTGGTCTATGGAGCTGAAGCAGTTTTGCCGAGTGACTTGCTTCACAATGCACCCCGAGTCGAACTCTACTCTGAAGATGAAGCAGAACAAGCCCGGCAAGACTCAGTCGACCTCCTAGAAGAGGAAAGAGAGATGGCCATGATCTGATCGACCATCTATCAACAGGACTTGCGTCGATTCCATGCCAGAAATGTGAAGAGTCGAGCCTTCCAAGAAGAAGACTTGGTCCTCCGAGTGGATCAACAGAAACCACACAAGCTCGCTCCTACTTGGGAAGCTCCTTTCATCGTCACCAGAGTTCTCCACAATGGAGCATACCATCTTTACAATATCGATCGCCAGATTGATGAGCCACGAGCTTGGAATGCGGAGCTGCTCCGCCCCTTTTATACTTAAGTACTCACTCGGATGAAATGTAATAAGAGATACCTCTGTAGTTTATTTATCAAAAGACAAAAGTGTTATAATTTTCCCAATGATTGTTGTTGCTTTCGTTTACGTGAGAAATCCCCCAGTGGGTGTCTTAGCCGCGAATCCGCTTCGCCTAAGTTTGTAAAAATCCTACCGAGTGGTGAGCAAGCCTCCCACTCGGGGGCTTAGCTGTGAATCCGTTTTGCCTAAGTTTGTAAAAATCCTACCGAGTGGTGAGCCAGCCTCCCACTCGGGGGCTTAGCTGCAGTCCAAGTACTCGCCGAAGTTTTAAAAAATCCTACCGAGTGGTGAGCGATCCTCCCACTCGGGGGCTTAGCTGCAGTCCAAGTACTCGCCTAAGTTTTAAAAATCCTACCGAGTGGTGAGACAGCCTCCCACTCGGGGGCTTAGCTGCAGTCCAAGTACTCGCCTAAGTTTTAAAAATCCTACCGAGTGGTGAGCGATCCTCCCACTCGGGGGCTTAGCTGCAGTCCAAGTACTCGCCTAAGTTTTAAAAATCCTACCGAGTGGTGAGCCAGCCTCCCACCCGGGGGCTTAGCTGCAGTCCAAGTACTCGCCTAAGTTTTAAAAATCCTACCGAGTGGTGAGCTAACCTCCCACTCGGGGGCTTAGCTGCAGTCCAAGTACTCACCTAAGTTTAAAAAATCCTATCGAGTGGTGAGCGATCCTCCCACTCGGAGGCTTAGCTGCAATCCAAGTACTCGCCTAAGTTTTAAAAATCGTACCGAGTGGTGAGCGATCCTCCCACTCGGAGGCTTAGCTACAGTCCAAGTACTCGCCTAAGTTTTAAAAATCCTACCGAGTGGTGAGCCAGCCTCCCACTCGGGGGCTTAGCTGCAGTCCAAGTACTTGCCTAAGTTTTAAAAATCCTACCGAGTGGTGAGCGATCCTCCCACTCGGAGGCTTAGCTGCAGTCCAAGTACTCGCCTAAGTTTTATAAATCCTACCAAGTGGTGAGCGATCCTCCCACTCGGAGGCTTAGCTGCAGTCCAAGTACTCGCCTAAGTTTTAAAAATCCTACCGAGTGGTGAGCGATCCTCCCACTCGGAGGCTTAGCTGCAGTCCAAGTACTCGCCTAAGTTTTAAAAATCCTACCGAGTGGCGAGCGATCCTCCCACTCGGAGGCTTAGCTGCAGTCCAAGTACTTGCCTAAGTTTAAAATTCTACCGAGTGGTGAGCGATCCTCCCACTCGGGGACTTAGCTGCACTCCAAGTACTCGCCTAAGTATTCTCCACCTCAGAGCTGCATTTCAAGCACAAAGAATATTCCGAGCAAAAAACAAAATCCAGTTGAAAGCAAACACCAGCATATTCAGAAATATGTTGGAAATATGCCCTAGAGGCAATAATAAATTAGTTATTATTATATATTTCATTCTTCATGATAATCATTTATTATCCATGCTAGAATTGTATCGATAGGAAACTCAGATACATGTGTGGATACTAGATAACACCATGTCCCTAGTAAGCCTCTAGTTGACTAGCTCGTTGATCAATAGATGGTTACGGTTTCCTGACCATGGACATTGGATGTCGTTGATAACGGGATCACATCATTAGGAGAATGATGTGATGGACAAGACCCAATCCTAAGCCTAGCACAAGATCGTGTAGTTCGTATGCTAAAGCTTTTCTAATGTCAAGTATCATTTCCTTAGACCATGAGATTGTGCAAATCCCGGATATCGTAGGAGTGCTTTGGGTGTGCCAAACATCACAACGTAACTGGGTGGCTATAAAGGTGCACTACGGGTATCTCCGAAAGTGTCTGTTGGGTTGGCATGAATCGAGACTGGGATTTGTCACTCCGTGTAAACGGAGAGGTATCTCTAGGCCCACTCGGTAGGACATCATCATAATGTGCACAATGTGACCAAGAGTTGATACGGGATGATGTGTTACGGAATGAGTAAAGAGACTTGCCGGTAACGAGATTGAACAAGGTATCGGGATACCGACGATCGAATCTCGGGCCAGTATCGTACCGATAGACAAAGGGAATTGTATGCGGGATTGATTGAATCCTTGACATCGTGGTTCATCTGATGAGATCATCGTGGAGCATGTGGGAGCCAACATGGGTATCCAGATCCCGCTGTTGGTTATTGACCGGAGATTTGTCTCGGCCATGTCTGCATGACTCCCGAGCCCGTAGGGTCTACACACTTAAGGTTCGATAACGCTAGGGTTATAGGGAAAGTATGTACGCGGTTACCGAATGTGGTTCGGAGTCCCGGATGAGATCCCGGACATCACGAGGAGTTCCAGAATGGTCCGGAGGTAAAGATTTATATAAGGGAAGTCCCGTTTTGGTCACCGGAAAAGTTTTGGGTGTTATCGGTAACGTACCGGGACCACCGGGAGGGTCCCGGGGGTCCACCAGGTGGGGCCACCAGCCCCGGAGGCCTACATGGGCCAATAGTGGAAAGGGACCAGCCCCTAGGTGCGCTGGGGCGCCTCCCACCAAGGCCCAAGGCGCCTCCAAGAGGGGAAGGGGGTAAACCCTAGGGCAGATGGGCCCTAAGGCCCACCCCAGGTGCGCCTCCCCCTCTCCCCCTTGTGGCCGCCAGCCTAGATGGTATCTAGGGCTGCCGCACCCCTTGGGGTGGGAACCCTAGAGGGGGTGCAGCCCCCTCCCCTTCCCCTATATATACTTGAGGTATGGGGGCTGCCCAACATAGGATTTGATCTCTCTCTTGGCGCAGCCCTACCTCCCTCCCTCCTCGTCTCTCGTAGTGCTTGGCGAAGCCCTGCTGGAGTCCCGCGCTCCTCCACCACCACCACGCCGTCGTGCTACTGCTGGACGGAGTTTTCCCCAACCTCTCCTTCTCCCCTTGCTAGATCAAGGCGTAGGAGACGTCACCGGCTGCACGTGTGTTGAATGCGGAGGCACCGCTGTTCGGCGCTTAGATCGGAATCCTCCATGATCTGAATCGCTACGAGCACGACTCCTTCATCCCCGTTCTTGCAACGCTTCCACTTAGCGATCTACAAGGGTATGTAGATGCTCTCCCCTTCCCTCGTTGCTAGATTACTCCATAGATTGATCTTGGTGATGCGTAGAAAATTTTAAATTTCTGCTACGATCCCCAACAGTGGTATCAGAGCCAGGTTTATGCGTATTTTCTATGCACGAGTAGAACACAAGTTGTTGTGGGTGTCGATTTTCTCAATTTACTTGCCGTTACTAGTCTTATCTTGATTCGGCGACATCGTGGGATGAAGCGGCCCGGACCGACCTTACACGTACTCTTACGTGAGACAGGTTCCACCGACTGACATGCACTAGTTGCATAAGGTGGTTAGCGGGTGTCTGTCTCTCCCACTTTAGTCGGATCGGATTCGATGAAAAGGGTCCTTATGAAGGGTAAATAGAAATTGGCATATCACGTTGTGGTTTTGGCGTAGGTAAGAAACGTTCTTGCTAGAAACCTATAGCAGCCACGTAAAAATTTGCAACAACAATTAGAGGACGTCTAACTTGTTTATGCAACATATGCCTTGTGATGTGATATGGCCAAAAGGATGTGATGAATGATATATGTGATGTATGAGATTGATCATGTTCTTGTAATAGGAATCACGACTTGCATGTCGATGAGTATGACAACCGGCAGGAGCCATAGGAGTTGTCTTAATTTATTTATGACCTGCGTGTCAACTTAAACATCATGTAATTACTTTACTTTATTGCTAAACCGTTAGCCATAGTAGTAGAAGTAATAGTTGACGAGACGACTTCATGAAGACACGATGATGGAGATCATGATGATGGAGATCATGGTGTCATGCAAGTGACGATGATGATCATGGCGCCCCGAAGATGGAGATCAAAAGGAGCAAAATGATATTGGCCATATCATGTCACTATTTGATTGCATGTGATGTTTATCATGTTTTACATCTTATTTGCTTAGAACGATGGTAGCTTAAATAAGATGATCCCTCGCAATAATTTCAAGAAAGTGTTCCCCCTAACTGTGCACCGTTGCAAAGGTTCGTTGTTTCGAAGCACCACGTGATGATCAGGTGTGGTAGATTCTAACGTTCGAATACAACGGGTGTAAGCCAGATTTACACACGCAATACACTTAGGTTGACTTGACGAGCCTAGCATGTACAGACATGGCCTCGGAACACGGAAGACCGAAAGGTCGAACATGAGTCGTATAGAAGATACGATCAACATGAAGATGTTCACCGATGATGACTAGTCCGTCTCATGTGATGATCGGACACGACCTAGTTGACTCGGATCATGTATCACTTAGATGACTAGAGGGATGTCTATCTGAGTGGGAGTTCATTAAATAATTTGATTAGATGAACTTAATTATCATGAACATAGTCTAAATTGTCTTTGCAAATATGTTGTAGATAAATAGCTCACGTTGTAGCTCCCTGTTTCAATACGTTCCTAGAGAAAGACTAAGTTGAAAGATATTGTAAGCAATGATGCGGACTGGGTCCGTAGTCCGAGGAGTGTCCTCACTGCTACACAGAAGGCTTACGTCTTTGATGAACCGCTCGATGTGCAAACCCCTACAACATCGTCTGTGGATGTTGTGAACACCTGACAGACACATCCTGATGACTACTTAATAGTTTAGTGCACCATACTTTACGGCTTAGAATCGGGATTCCAATGACATTTTGAACGCCATAAGACATATGAGATGTTCCAAGAGCTGAAATTGGGATTTCAGGCTCATGCCCGTGTTGAGAGGTATGAGACCTCTGACAAGTTCTTTTGCCAACAAGATGGAGGAGAATAGCTCAGCTAGTGGGCATGTGCTCAGAGTGTCTGGGTGCTACAATCATTTAAATCAAGTGGGAGTTAAACTTCCAGATAAGATAGTGATTGATAGAGTTCTCTAGCCACTATCACTAAGCTACTAGATCTTTGTGATGAACTATGACATGCAAGGGATGGAGTTGATCCCAGAGCTGTTCGCGGTGCTTAAGACCGCAAAAGGTAGAAATCAAGAAGGAGCATCAAGTGTTGATGGTTTAACAAGACCATTGGTTTCAAGAAGGGCAAGGGCTAGAAGGGAAACTTCATGGATGGCAAACCAGTTGCCGCTCCAGTGAAGGAACCCAAGGTTGAACCCAAACCCAAGACTAAGTGCTTCTATTGTAAGGGGAACGGTCACTGGTAGCGGAATTACCCCAAATGCATGGTAGATAAGAAGGCTGGCAACTTCAACAAAGTATATACGTGTTATTAATGTGTACCTCACTAGTACTCCTGGTAGCACCTGGGTATTGGATACCGGTTCAGTTGCTATTATTGGTGACTTGAAGCAAAAGCTACAGACTAAACGGAGACTGGCTAAGGGCAAGGTGACGATGTGTGTTGGAAGTGTTTCCTAAGTTGATGAGATCACCATCGCACGCTCCATCTGCCTTCGGGATTAGTATTGAACCTAGATAAATGTTATCATGAGTCTACGTTGAGCATGAATATGATTAGATCATGTTCATTGCAATATGGTTATTCATTTAAGTTAGAGAATAATGGTTATTCTGTTTACATGAATAATACCTTTCATGGTCATGCACCCTATGTGAATGGTTCAGTAAATCTCGGTCGTGGTAATACACATGTTCACGCCAAAAGATGTAGATAGTACCACTTTCTTGTGGCACTGCCGCTTAGGTCATATTGGCGTAAGATGCATGAAGAAACTCCATGTCGATGGATGTTTGGAGTCACTTGATTTTGAATCGCTTGACACATGCGAGCCATGCCTCATGGGCAGGATGACTAAGACCCCGTTTTCAGGTACAATGAAACGGGCAAGTGACTTGTTGGAAATCATACATGCTGATGCGTGTGATCCAATGAGAATTGAAGCGTGCGGTGGATATCGCTATTTTCTCATCTTCACTGACGATTTGAGTAGATATAGGTATATTTACTTAATGAAGCACAAGTCTGAAACATTTGAAAAGTTCAAGCGATTTCAGAGTGAAGTTAAGAACCATCATAACAAGAAGATCAAATTCCTATGATCTGATCGATGAGAATTTCTGAGTTATGAGTTTGGCAATAACTTAAGACATTGTGGAATTGTTTCACAGTTGAAGCCACCTGGAACACCACAGGGTAATGGTGTGTCCGGACGTCGTAATCGAACCTTATGAGATATGGTGCAATCTATGATGTCTCTTACCGATCTACCGTTTTCATTTTGAGGATATGCGTTAGAGATAGATGCATTCACTTTAGATAGGACACCATCTAAGTCCGTTGAGACGACGTCGTGTGAACATTGGTTTGGCAAGAAACCAAATTTGTCGTTTCTTAATGTTTGGGGCTACGATGCTTAAGGCTTCAGCCGGAGAAGCTCGAACCCATAGCGGACAAACACATCTTGATAGGATACCCAAAGGTGACAGTTGGGTACACCTTCTATCTCAGATCCGAGGGCAAATTGTTTGTCGCTAAGAACGGGTCCTTTCTCGAGAAGGAGTTTCTCTCGAAAGAATTGAGTGGGAGGAAGATAGAACTTGACAAGGTTGTTGAACCTTTATTTCAACCAGAGAGTGATGCAACACAGAAAGATGTTTTCTATGGCGCCTACGTCTGTTGAAGAGGAAGTTAATGATAGTGATCATGAAGCTTCGGATCAAGTTTCTATCAAACCTCGTAGGTCGACAAGGATATGTACTACTCCTGAGTGGTACGGTAATCCTGTCTTAGATATCATGTTGTTAGACAACAATGAACCTACGAGCTATGGAGAAGCAATGGTGGGCCCGTATTCCGACAAATGGTTAGAAGCCATGAAATCCGAGATAGGATCCATGTATCAGAACAAAGTATGGACTTTGGTGGACTTGCCTGATGATCGGCAAGCCATTGAGATAAATGGATCTTTAAGAAGAAGACGGACGTGGGCGGTAATGTTATCGTCTATGAAGCTCGACTTGTGGGAAAGAGTCTTTTCACAACTTCAAGGAGTTGACTACGATGAGAATTTCTCACCCGCAGCGATGCTTAAGTCCGTCGGAATCATGTTAGCATTAGCTGTATTTTTCGATTATGAAATCTGACAGATGGATGTCAAAAACAAGTTTTCTTACCAGTTTTCGTAAGAAAGAGTTGTATGTGATACAATCAAAGTTTTGTCGATCCTAAGGATGCTAAAAGGTATGCTGGCTCCAGCGATCGTTCTATGGACTAGAGCAAGCATCTCGGAGTCAGAATATATGCTTTGATGGAGTGATCAAAGCTTTTAGGTTTATACAATGTTTGCTAGAAACTTGTATTTACAAGAAAGTGAGTGGGAGCACTACAACATTTCTGATAAGTATATGTGGATGACATATTGTTGATCCGAAATAATGTAGAATTTCTGGAAAGCATAAACGGTTGTTTGAAGAGTTTTTTCAAAGGAAGACCTGGATAAAGCTGCTTACATATTGGGCATCAAGATCTATAGAGATAGATCAATACGCCTGATGATACTTTCAAAGAACACACACATTGACATGATTTTGAAGGAGTTCAAAATAGATCAGTCAAAGAAGGGGTTCTTACCTGAGTTGTAAGGTGTGAAGTTGAGTAAGACTCAAAGCTTGACCACGACAGAAGAAAGAGGAAGGACGAAGGTTGTCGCCTATGCTTTTGTCATAGGCTCTATATGGTATGCCATGCTGAGTACCGCACCTGATGTGTGCCTTGCCACATGTCTAGCAAGAGGGTAGAAAGGTGATCTAGGAGTGGATCACCAGATAGCAGTCAAAATTATCCTTAGAGGAATAAGGAAATGTTTCTCGGATATGGAGGTGATAAAGAGTTCGACGTAAAGAGTTACGTCGATGCAAGCTTAACACCTATCCGGATAGCTCTGAGTAGAGATACCGGATACGTATAATGGAGCAACAATTTGGAATATCTCTAAGTGGAACGTGGTAGCAGCATCTACGATATGACATAAAGTTTTGCGAAATACATAGGGATCTGAATATGGCAGACCCGTTGACTACAACCCTCTCACAAGCATAACATGATCAAACCCAGAACTCATTGAGTGTTAATCACATAGTGATGTGAACTAGATTATTGAGTCTAGTAAACTCTTTGGATGTTGGTCACATGGCGATGTGACCTGTGAGTGTTAATCACATGGCGATGTGAACTAGATTATTGACTCTAGTGCAAGTGGGAGACTGTTGGAAATATGCCCTAGAGGCAATAATAAATTAGTTATTATTATATATTTAATTGTTCATGATAATCGTTTATTATCCATGCTAGAATTGTATTGATAGGAAACTCAGATACATGTGTGGATACATAGACAACACCATGTCCCTAGTAAGCCTCTAGTTGACTAGCTCGTTGATCAATAGATGGTTACGGTTTCCTGACCATGGACATTGGATGTTGTTGATAACGGGATCACATCATTAGGAGAATGATGTGATGGACAAGACCCAATCCTAAGCCTAGCACAAGATCGTGTGGTTCGTATGCTAAAGCTTTTCCAATGTCAAGTACCATTTCCTTAGACCATGAGATTGTGCAACTCCCGAATACCGTAGGAGTGCTTTGGGTGTGCCAAACGTCACAACGTAACTGGGTGGCTATAAAGGTGCACTACGGGTATCTCCGAAAGTGTCTGTTGGGTTGGCACGAATCGAGACTGGGATTTATCACTCCGTGTAAACGGAGAGGTATCTCTGGGCCCACTCGGTAGGACATCATCATAATGTGCACAATGTGACCAAGGAGTTGATCACGGGATGATGTGTTACAGAAAGAGTAAAGAGACTTGCCGGTAACGAGATTGAACAAGGTATCGGGATACCGACGATCGAATCTCGGGCAAGTATCGTACTGATAGACAAAGGGAATTGTATACGGGATTGATTGAATCCTTGACATCGTGGTTCATCCGATGAGATCATCGTGGAGCATGTCGGAGCCAACATGGGTATCCAGATCCCGCTGTTGGTTATTGATCGGAGAGTTGTCTCGGCCATGTCTGCATGACTCCCGAGCCCGTAGGGTCTACACACTTAAGGTTCGATGACACTAGGGTTATAGGGAAAGTATGTACGCGGTTACCGAATGTTGTTCGGAGTCCCGGATGAGATCCGAGACGTCATGAGGAGTTCCGGAATGGTCCGGAGGTAAAGATTTATATATGGGAAGTCCCGTTTTGGTCACCGGAAAAGTTTCGGGTGCTATTGGTAACGTACCGGGACCACCGGGAGGGTCCCGGGGGTCCACTAGGTGGGGCCACCAGCCCCGGAGGCCTACATGGGCCAATAGTGGGAAGGGACCAGCCCCTAGGTGGGCTAGGGCGCCTCCCACCAAGGCCCAAGGCGCCTCCAAGAGGGGAAGGGGGCAAACCCTAGGGCAGATGGGCCCTAAGGCCCACCCCAGGTGCGCCTCCCCCTCTCCCCCTTGTGGCCGCCACCCTAGATGGGATCTAGGGCTGCCGCACCACTTGGGGTGGGAACCCTAGAGGGGGCACAGCCCCCTCCCCTTCCCCTATATATACTTGAGGTATGGGGGCTGCCCAACATACGATTTGATCTCTCTCTTGGCGCAGCCCTACCTCTCTCCCTCCTCGTCTCTCGTAGTGCTTGGCGAAGCCCTGCTGGAGTGCCGCGCTCCTCCACCACCACCACGCCGTTGTGCTGTTGCTGGACGGAGTCTTCCCCAACCTCTCCTTCTCCCCTTGCTGGATCAAGGCGTAGGAGACGTCACCGGGCTGCACGTGTGTTGAACGCGGAGGCGCCGTTGTTCGGCGCTTAGATCGGAATCAAGCGCGATCTGAATCGCTACGAGCACAACTCCTTCATCCGCGTTCTTGCAACGCTTCCGCTTAGCGATCTACAAGGGTATGTAGATGCACTCCCCTTCCCTCGTTGCTAGATTACTCCATAGATTGATCTTGGTGATGCGTAGAAAATTTTAAATTTCTGCTACGATCCCCAACAAAATAAACCAAGTTCGGATAAACCCCAAGGTCCCAGACGGCAGATCAAAAATATTCGAGCATCAAGCCTGAAGAAGTTTAACGGTTACACAATCACTCGGCATTCCGAGGCAAATAAAAGTGGAGCATAATGTTTTTCGGTCACGCATCAGGAGAAGGACTGGCTGGGTCGCAGAAACTATCGAGGTCAATGCTTTCTGCAATGCGAGTGGCAGCGTCAAGGAAGGTGTCCATGAAAGACTGAAACGTATGCTTCCTCGTGTTAGCAACCTTGAGCTCCGCCAGCTTGTCTTCTTTGACATCCTTGCAGTGCACTCGAACCAGAGATAGAGCGACGCCAGCACCACAGCGAGCAGATGACTTCTTCCATTCTCGCACGCGTTTAGGGATTTGATTCAGTCGAGCCATCAAAGACTCGAGGTCTTGAGACAGCTCCGCCTGAGGCCAAAGACCAGCATCAACCCGAGTCATTGCAGCCTTCAAACGTGCCAGATAAGCAACCGCGCTGTCCATGCGAGACTCCAACCGCAGCACGTTCATCGCAACATCATCTTTGACTGGACAGTTGATGGGATCGAGACCCGTCTCGACCCGCCCGGTTTCTGCTTCAAAGTCTTGGCAAAGTTCTGCATGATCGAGAGAATTATGAGTCGACGGCGCCATTAGACTTGTCAGTCGACAGAAATAAGATGGATTAGTCAATACCTTCAAGTTTCAAGACTAGCTTCGCAACAAGTTGGCCCAGATAAGACTCTAGCTTGCCATTTTGGCCTTGAGGCTTCCAAGTTCGTCGGTCAACTTCTCTTTGTTCCTCTTCAGTCGCTCGACCTCCTGATTGGCGTTAGATACGGCAGTCTTCAGCTCGGAGTTTTCTTCTTCTAACTTGCCGACTGAAGCAAGCTTCTTGTCAGCAAGCGATGTCTTCTCGCGCGCCTCCTTCTGTGCCGCGGCAAGATCCAGACCCTTCTTCTCCAAAGCTTCCTTCATTTTCTCTAAAGAAATAACATTCTTCAGGCGAGCTTGGAGTTGGCAGTTTTCACTACATACATCTGCTCGAGTGAAGCCACTCGGTTCAAAGATGGAAAGGAAAAGTGCCAGTGTTGGGATATGAAGCGGTCGATTGGTTACCTCCCATGGCAGCTACTTCATCACGAGCGGTCTTGAGGTTCTTCTTGGCCAGTTCCAGATCAAGGTTGAGGCTGATTTGTTGTTTGTTCATGTCAGAAAGTTGAGCCCCAAGATCACAAGATTTCTGTAGTCACAGCCATATCAGTCGACAGAGATAAAAAGAGATGATTATTCTAAGACTACCGCCGAATCAAACATTCAACGGCAGTCTCGAGGACTACACCCAGTGGGTGCACTTAGCGTGCCCCCACTGATTTTCAGACCACAGTCGACGGTCAACTAGCTTTCAAAAAAAAGAAGAAGAAGACAGATCCAAATTCTCAGACCACAGTCGACTGCCCGCAGTCAACTACGGTCTCGGGGACTACACCCAGTGGGTGCACTCAGCGTGCCCCCACTAGTGCAAAGAATCAGTTCGAACTGACACAAAGAGATATACTATTTCCGAACAGCCACACTCCAGTGGGTGGTCAGACAAAAAAACGGTCGATCGAAAAATCAACCAACCTGGACATTGGTTTGCATGGCAGCTCCGGTGTTGAAGGCCACCTGACTGGCCTCATGCACCACCTTCAGCTCCCCCATCACAAGGTTCGGTTGAAGAAGAGCTTCTCTGGCAGCAGCCGGTGGATCGTCCGGAGTTTGATACGCAGCAAAAAGTGACGGAGGTAGAGCAATCGAAGCAGCCGCCAGATCTAAAGCATGGAGCGACGTCGGTGCAACAAGAGCCTGAGCAGCTGATCCTGAGGGACAATCAGTCGACAGAGGAACAGCGGAGGTGACGTTGGTTCGAGCCGGATCTGTCGACCGCTCGACCGTCGCCGCAGGCGTCCTAGTCGACCGAAGAACTTGGGCTTCGGTCACCTTCCTGCCCGGCTCCTTGTCCTTCCTCCTCCTTCCTCTCAGCGGTACTTCCTCTTCATCATCTGGGAGCACAATAATGTCTTGTGGAGCTGCAATAAACAGAGAGAGCCATAAAGACAACTGACCAATATTCCAGTTGACCAAACAAACTTCGAGTTGAGCAAACTTACTGGCTTTGGAGGTGACAGCGTCATCAGCTTCCTCATCGGCAGGGGTCTTGTCAACATCCATATCAGTCGCAACCGAGGTCGGGCTATACAGGTTCTGTTGGGGATCGTAGCAGAAAACAAAAAAATTTCCTACGTTTCACCAAGATCAATCTATGGAGTCAACTAGCAACGAGAGGAGAGTGCATCTACATACCCTTGTAGATCGCGAGCAGAAGCGTTCAAGAGAACGGGGATGATGGAGTCGTACTCGCCGTGATCCAAATCACCGATGACCAAGTGCCGAACGGACGGCACCTCCGCGTTCAACACACGTACGGAGCGGGTGACGTCTCCTCCTTCTTGATCCAGCAAGGGGGAAGGAGAGGTTGATGAAGATCCAGCAGCACGACGGCGTGGTGGTGGATGCAGCAGGGCTTCGCCGAGCTTCTGCGAGAGGGAGAGGTGTAGCAGGGGAGAGGGAGGCACCAAGACTTGAGGTGCAGCTGCCCTCCCTCCCCCCCTTTATATAGGCCCCCTGGGGGGCGCCGGCCCTAGGAGATGGGATCTCCTTGGGGGGGCGGCGGCCAAAGGGGGAGACTTGCCCCCCAAGGCAAGTGGAGGCGCCCCCACCCTAGGGTTTCCAACCCTAGGCGTAGGGGGGGGCCCAAAGGGGGGCGCACCAGCCCACTAGGGGCTGGTTCCCTCCCCACTTCAGCCCACGGGGCCCTCCGGGATGGGTGGCCCCACCCGGTGGACCCCCGGGACCCATCCGGTGGTCCCCGTACAATACCGGTGACTCTGAATCCTTCCCGATGGCCGAAACTGCACTTCCTATATATAATTCTTCACCTCCGGACCATTCTGGAACTCCTCGTGACGTCTGGGATCTCATCCGGGACTCCGAACAACTTTCGGGTTGTTGCATACTAATATCCCTACAACCCTAGCGTCACCGAACCTTAAGTGTGTAGACCCTACGGGTTCGGGAGACATGCAGACATGACCGAGACGCCTCTCCGGTCAATAACCAACAGCGGGATCTGGATACCCATGTTGGCTCCCACATGCTCCTCGATGATCTCATCGGATGAACCACGATGTCGAGGACTTAATCAATCCCGTATTCAATTCCCTTTGTCAATCGGTACGCTACTTGCCCGAGACTCGATCGTCGGTATCCCAATACCTTGTTCAGTCTCGTTACCGGCAAGTCACTTTACTCGTACCGTAATGCATGATCCCGTGATCAACCACTTGATCACATTGAGCTCATTATGATGATGCATTACCGAGTGGGCCCAGAGATACCTCTCCGTCATACAGAGTGACAAATCCCAGTCTCAATTCGTACCAACCCAACAGACACTTTCGGAGATACCTGTAATGTACCTTTATAGTCACCCAGTTACGTTGTGACGTTTGGCACACCCAAGGCACTCCTACGGTATCCGGGAGTTGCACAATCTCATGGTCTAAGGAAATGATACTTGACATTCAGAAAAGCTACAGCAAACGAACTACACGATCTTTGAGCTAAGCTTAGGATTGGGTCTTGTCCATCACATCATTCTCCTAATGATGTGATCCCGTTATTAATGACATCCAATGTCCATAGTCAGGAAACCATGACTATCTTTTGATCAACGAGCTAGTCAACTAGAGGCTCACTAGGGACGTGTTGTGGTCTATGTATTCACACATGTATTACGATTTCCGGATAACACAATTATAGCATGAACAAATAGACAATTATCATGAACAAAGAAATATAATAATAACCATCTTATTATTGCCTCTAGGGCATATTTCCAACAGGTTCATCATCCGCTCGGTCAGAACAAGAAAACCGATCAGAACGAGAAAATATGAGAAGAACATTTACCCAGAGGCAACAGGGACGTCCATCTTGATCCTGGGCAAGGTCTTCCGAGCCTTCGAAGGATTAGCTTTGGGCTCCTTGGGGACCGTCTCAGTCAACTCTGGAGTCGGAGACCGAGCGCGCTTGTGAGATGGAGCACTCGACGCCACAGCTTTGCCGCTTCTGCTCACGGGGTCGTGCCGCTGCTTGGATCGACGTTCAGAGCGAGGTGGCGAGTCGGCCACCTCGTCATCGTCAGATTCGTCACTCTCATCATCTTCACCATTAGCTGGGGACTCCCACTCGCCGCTCTCCTCGGCGCTGTCCCCGCCCTCTTGGTCTTGCTCCAGGGCTTGTTCACCATTGGGCATCGAATACATCTCCGTGTAGATCTGCAAAACAAGGAGCCGATCATAAGTCAGTCGGAACCTCAATCAGTCGGAAAATATGTTCAAAAATTCAGTTATGACGACCAGACCTTGTCTGGCAGGTTGCTGTCACTGAAAGGGTCGACTCTCCTGGCACCCCTGGGGTTGTCTTTGTTCCCAGTAATGCCCATCAGCCAGTCGGCCACGGTTTTGGCCTCCACTTCCTCCGGATGAACCCGAGCAGTGTCACCAGCCCTGGAGTACATCCACATAGAATGATCACGAGCTTGGAGGGGTTGGATCTGCCGACTGAGGAACACCTCGAGCAGGTCCATACCAGTGACGCCCTGATTGATCAGTTGGACTACTCTCTCAACTAGTATGTCTGTCTCTGCCTTCTCAGCAGCGGTCACTCGCAATGAAGATGGAGTTTGGACATGATCAAAAGAAAAAGGGGAAGTCCGGTCGACTGGCCTGGGGTCGCGATATCCTGGCAGTAGAACCAGGTCGACTGCCAGCCCCTGACCGATTCAGGAAGAGTCATCGGAGGAAAAGAGCTCCTCTTCCTCTTCTGAATGCCCAGCCCCCCGCACATCTGGATAACGTGGGTTTTCTCGTCTTTCAAGTTCGCTTTCTTCATGGTTTGGGATCGGATGGTAAAGATGTGTTTGAAGAGGCCCCAGTGCGGTCGACACCCCAAAAAATTCTCACACATAGAGACGAACGTAGCAAGGTACATGATGGTATTGGGAGTAAAGTGATGGAGTTGGGCACCGAAAAAGTTTAAGAAGCCCCGAAAGAAAGGATGTGGTGGAAGCGAGAAACCACGGTCGACATGGGTGGCGAGCAAGACACACTCACCCGGTTGCGGCTGCGGCTCCGATTCCCCCTTCGGCAGGCGCGCGGACTCATGGATGATCAGCCCTAACTCGGCCAAATCATCCAAGTCCTCTTGCCGGAGCGAAGATTGGATCCAGTCTCCCTGGATCCAACCTGACGGTAGCCTCGAGCGCGATGAAGACGCCCGATTCATCTTCTTGTTCTTCCCCGCCCCTGTCGCCTTCTTCACACGCTCCAACGCCGCCGTTTTGTCCTTCCCCATGGCGGCAGGACAGCGGTGTTGAGAGTGGTCGTGCTAGGCGAGGTGGAGACGCGAGAGGAAGAAGAAGGGGAATGAGCACGCACGGTGCGAATGCCTCGGCTTCGCCGCTTTTAAAGGCCTACTCCCGAGTGGCTGACGCGTGGGCCCGATCAGTCCTGTCAAGTCCTCCCAACAGTTGCGCACGTGATACGTGGCGAAAAAGGTGGCGCGGAAATCGAAACGTCCGATTTATCTACTCCACTTACCGCGGGACGCTCCTCCTGGCGCGCTTCCACTCAAATTTCGAGTCCCGTGAGATACGGGATCCACTGTAATCGATCTCACCAAAGATTCCAATTAGAGATATCACTCGACAGATGTCAGTGAACAAACCAGTCGGTGATTCTTGAATCGATCAAGGCGACTGAAACGAAGTCGAAAGTTTCAATAGCTGTCCTCCACTCGGAGAAGGAGACAAGGCAGATCAAGGGCGAGAACCAGGTCAACTACCGTCCTTCTTTTTCACTCAAACCTTGATCCATTCGGGGGCTAATGATGTAGACACAGACCTAGGGTAGGGTAATAGGCCTGACCTATACGCCCCACCTAAAGTCTTGTCCTAAGAACTAAGGAGTTCAAGAATCAGAAGCAGAGGACCAACAAAGGTGTCGAAGCAAAGTCCACTCGACCTATCAATCACTCGGAGACCTCTCTTACTTAGGTCACTCGACCACCAAACCACTCGACATATCAGAAGACCTAAAGCCACTCCGCGCAGCAACGGTCAAGCATTCATTCGCATACTTAATGCTCATTTGTAGCACTTTAATACAGGCGTTATCTGTAACGCCTCCTCTTAATGTATATTGAACCCTGCGTAACGGAGGGGAGCTGGGGTCCTGGCGCACTCTATATAAGCCACCCCCCTCCTCTGGGACAAAGGTTCGCACCCCCTGTAACTCACACACGTATAATCCAGTCGACCGCCTCCGGGCTCCGAGACGTAGGGCTATTACTTCCTCCGAGAAGGGCCTGAACTCGTAAACCTTGTGTATACAACTCCTCCATAGCTAAGATCTTGCCTCTCCATTCCTACCCCCATATTCTACTGTCAGACTTAGAACCACGACAGGGCCCCCCTTTCCTTCTCCCTCTCCCCTTCCTTTCCCCTCCTAGTAGGAGTATGAAAGAGGGGAGTCCTACTCCTATAAGGAGGAGGACTCCTCCTCCTCCTGGCGTGCCATAGAGGGCCGGTCGGCCTCCCCCTTGCTCCTTTATATACGGGGGCAGGGGGCACCTCTAGACACACAAGTTGATCATTGATCCCTTAGCCGTGTGCGGTGCCCCCCCTCCACCATAATCAACCTCGATCATATCGTAGCGGTGCTTAGGCGAAGCCTTGCGTCAGTAGCAACATAATCACCGTCAACACGCCGTCGTGCTGACGGGACTCTCCCGTGAAGCTCTGCTGGATCGGAATTCGTGGGACGTCATCGAGCTGAACGTGTGCTAAACTCGAAGGTGCCGTGTGTTCGGTACTTGGATCGGTCGGATCGTGAAGACGTTCGACTACATCAACCGCGTTTTCATAACGCTTCCGCTTACGGTCTACGAGGGTACGTGGACGATACTCTTCCCTCTCGTTGCTATGCATCACCATGATCTTGCGTGTGCGTAGGATTTTTTTAAAAAATTACTACGTTCCCCAACACCGGCTGCCACGAATCTTAAACGTATCCTAGATGATTTTTCTAGTGCCAAAGGCGTCTCCATTAATTTCTCCAAAACCACGCTTGTTCCTCTAAATATTGAGCCGGAGCTCGTCGTCTCTATGGCAGAGACACTGGCCACCTCAGTCACCACCTTTCCGCAAAAGTACATTGGCCTTCCTCTCTCCTCGCATAAACTCCCTCTTTCTGCATTATAACCCATAATTGACCGATGAGATATCTATTTAGCTGGTTGGCGCGCTCTTCTACTCTCTCATGGGGCAGTCTCATACTGCTATCTGCCATTCTTGACAGTCTCCTCACCTATTTTATGATGTGTTTTTCTCTTCCAATAATCGTTTCAGAAGAAACTGATAAGCGCAGAAGGATCTTCTTCTAGTCAAACGACGATGCTTTCTCTAGGGCTAAGTGCCCGGTATCCATGGGATATGGTCTGTATGCCTAAGCAGGTTGGTGGTTTAGGAGTTAAAAACTTACGAACATAATTTTTCTCCCTATGTTGAAATTTGCATTCAAATTCCTTCGCTCGCCTCTTCTGCCTTGGAAGGATTGGATTCATAAGCACTCTCTCCTGCGTATAGGTCTAGGTAAAAACGCGTCCTTTTTTGGCAAGGTTATTTTTAAACACCTTTAGAGAGATTTCACATGTTAATATAGGGGATGGCTCATCCACCTTTTTTTGTTAGATCGATGGTTACTTCCCGAGCCCCTCTCCACTACTTTCCCAACCTTGTTTTCTCACCCCACAAAGCCAAATGCTCTTGTTAAAAAACTAGTGATGGATGGGATTTATCTGGGCTTGCGTAGCTGACTAACCCTAATCGCTTCCAATGAATTGGCTGCCTTGAGACTTTTGTTGTAGGATGTGAACCTCTCGGAAGCGCCGGATGAACAGTCACTACTAAACGGGCCCCCCTTCTCCACCAAGGGCGCCTATGATGCTCTTGCTTCGCAGTTGTCCGATCCAAATCTTGCACACATTTGGGATTCAAATGTGCCCAACAGGGTCCGAATCTTTGGATGGTTATTCTACTTGGATAGGCTGAACACTCGGGCCAACTTGCACTGCAAGACTATCATCGACTCATTAACTTGTCCATGCTGCGATGCTGCTCAGGAGGACCGCGTCCACCTGTTTTTCTCGTGTCCCATTCACTTGCCATTTGGGAAGCGCCAGGTCTTCAGCCATGCTTCTCGCCTCTTTCAGAGTTGTGGAGCAGACCCCGTCATCCAAGCCTTCCGCGGTCGGTTTGGCCTTCTGTCCTGCTGTTAGTGATTTGGAAAATTTGGGACGTGAGGAATGGCAGGACTTCTGAAGGGGTTGTCCAAACCCCCATTTGATGTAATCCGGACTGTAATCTCTGATCTCACCTTTTGGTCTCACCGTCTCTGAAAAGCGGATCGTGTTCTTACTGGCTTGATCGTGTTCTTACTGGCTTTTTCTCCTCCCGTCTCTCCTAAACTAAACCCGTGTTGGTTATTTTTTCGTTGAAATATATTCAGGTAGGGAGTCCCCCCCAGGTGACAGTTAAAAAAAGTCTAATTTCGTCTCAATTAATGGTTGGTTACAATTTTATGGCGCCATTTCAAACAAATAAAATTTTTATCCACGCTGAATCTGAACTGGAATGGCGAAATTTCTCCGCGCAAAAGGAAAACACGGCCGCTGCCGCTCGTGAGTCGTGGCACGGCACCGGCCCGGCCAAACCAACGCGCCGGACACATCCACCGCCCACCGCGACCGCGGTAGAAAAAATCTCCACAACACGAGGAGACCGTAGCTGCCGTGCCGTGTCCACGTTCCGCTTCCACTTCCTACCCTCCCCTGTTCCACTCCAACTCCCCCCGCCTTCCTCTGCTCCGCTAGGACCGTAAAAATGGCAGCATCCCTGCCGTCGCTCCCGCCCCCGCCGACGCCGTCGCCGGCGGCCACCACCCTGGCCAGCAACCTCCTCTCCTTCCCGGCGCCGCGGCCGCGCCTCGCCGCCACGCACCGCCGCGCGGTCGTGGCCGCCGCCTCGTCCAGGCCCCCTCCCCCTCCCCCTCCGCCGCCGTCCCCGGAGGGAGGCGACGAGGAGGTGGAGAGGGCCATGGGGATGGACGGCGGCATCCCCGGGACCTCCGGCGAGCTGCTGCGCCGCGTCTCCTCCCGCGCCTACGGCATGCGCCGCCACCTCATGGAGTCGCTCGACTCCCTCGCCTACGACGGTACGACTCCTCCAGACCATTAGCCCTTGCCCTGGATCGTGTTCTTACTGGCTTGATCTGCTCAGGGTATAGCTTTAGCGACTTCAATTAGATCTATCTTCTATGGTTGGTGAATGGTGATCGGCAGGTTTAGGTCCCCGCGTCTAGTGTTTGATGAAATGCCTAGCCTAAGCTCCCGTGACCTGAGTGTGATCTTTGTGTATACGGTAGAATTGCGTGCCACGATGAATCTTAAGGTGAGCAAAAACAACCCCTGTTTGAGGCTTGTACGTTCACTCCTATCCTGTTTCGAGAATTTGTGTGCTTTGAGGTGGTATTGGGAGTCTGTGGGACTGGGTATACACATGTGTACACGCGATTATCAACTCTTGCAGTCACGTCTGTTTCCTCATCTTTTGCCTTGGATGGTGTGATTTTGTATTGCCTTTGCATCAAATGCTGAATCGATATATCTGCTAGCTGTGGTTGTGCTTGTGCTGCTTCTGTAGCGCCGCAAACTAGGCCTAGTGGTGAAATGGCTGAATGACTGAAGAAGGGTTATGGACTTATGATGTTCTCATGCTCACAAGTCCCAAGTCACAAATAACACCATAAGGTTAAAGCCATAACAAGTGACCCTGCTCTTATGATTATCCAAGTAATTCTTGTGACAAACTAACGGTAGTTGTCCTTCGAATGCGGAGGTTTGAATGTTTACTAACTGTGCCATGTCGTCATGATGGTTCAGTGTTGGAGACAAACCCATGGAGGGAACAACAGCCCAAGCCAGTCTACGTGCTGGCTAGAAGAGACAATCAACTATGGACAATGAAAACCCGCAGGAACCGCAGGTGAGAGTTTTTCTTGCTATTGTTACAGGTAGTTAGTTGGTCATAATTGGGTGGTTAACTGATTATGAGCACGGTGTTATCATGTAATATGCTCTGCAGTGAAGTCGAAAGGGAACTTGGAATGCTTTTCTCAAAGGGAGGGGGCTCAGGAGTTGGGACTAGATCAAAGTACTCTGACTCCAAGTTTAGCATGGTCGTTGAAGATCTCACAGAGGGTGTACTGGTGAGTAGTTAGTAAAATTAGTCTTTGTTTAGACATGTTCTTGAAAGTCAGCCAACTGTCCTGCCTTTTGATGTCCTTTAATCTTCTAGTGCATACTTTGGGTTCATGGGAATGTGACTTCTAAATAAGTAAATGGATGGGGGCTATAAATCAGTACCAGGGATTGGTCAAATGGAGTTAGATTAACTGTAGGCTATTCATTATATATATATATATATATATATATATATATATATATATTCTGAAGAAGGGTAAGTTATGCATATTGTTCATGATTGTAGAGCTCCCTAATTGTATACCATGGTAATCTGTTTGAAGAACCAGAAGGACAATAAGAAATTGCGCAGTCTAAGAAAGAGACTATTCAATACCAGTGATAATGTATTTACGGAATTAGGAGTCATCCTATGGACAGTTTGTGCTTTCCGTCAGGCAACATACACGGACTATAAGTGTTATCATAGACCATATGAACATTTCAACATCAATTAACCTTTTCACACCCCAAAAAAGAAAGAGCAATCTATCAATGCGGTGAACATTTTTGAGCTTAGCATACCGATAAATGTTTGCGTTTTGAATTATTAAATCCTGATGTGTTATCACTGAGCAAGAAACAAAGGACATGTGAGACTGTTTAGATGTATTGGATGGTTCTAATTTGCAAGCCGCTTAAGGTGTATTCTGAATGTTGTGCTCTTCTGTTGGTACATATAAAATGTTTGTGCATGTGTGACGGCCAGCTTTCTGCAATTTTTCAAATAACTGTTTGGTTTGCAATTTTCTGAATCATGACCCTCTTTTGTTTCAGGTGTTTGAAGACGAGGATGATGCTGCAAAGTACTGTGACGTTCTACAGGGTGGTGGTCAAGGATGTGAAGGAATTGCAGAGTTAGAGGCTTCATCAGTAAGGAAACAAATGGCACGACCTTCGTAAGTACCATCGTTTGGTTGACGACTGATCATACCTGTCCTTGTCTGTAGGTTTTCAACATGTGCCGTCAAATGAAAGCTCTCGCCGTCCTTTTCCGGCGTGGAAGGACTCCTCCAACGCCTCAAAGCCTCGAGCGTGACTTGAGGGCGAGAAACCGCTCACTGGAAGACTAGGATCTTTGGGATACATACACGGTGTAGATATGTTAATTGCATTCTTCTAGCTGTTGAAGCACAGGCCCTATGCCTTGTATACTAAATGGTACATAGATGATTCAAGCCACAAAAAAAAGGGTAAAAAATAACTGGTATATAGATTCAATGATAGCCAAGATGGAGTGGAAGTCAAGTCTGACTGAGTACATATTTAGCTTGAGATTAGCAATCTCTGTAAAACTGAATATTCTTGTAATTATTTACATTCTATTTACAGTGAATAAATGAGATTTTAAGTTACTACTACTATGTATATTCTCAGTCCTATCGTCGTACTGATGCTGCGACGTGAGTACAATTTACTGATGCTGCGACTTTCCTGGCGACGTCAAAGAAAAAACCCTACTATGTGATGACTGAGATTAATGGTTCAGAAAAGTTAATTGATGTGAAGTTGGCTTGTCAGCCTCATGATACGCATAGTATTAGCCAGGAAGAAATGAGGTCAAGTCTAACAGTAGGCACAGAAGTTATCCTGAGATTAGCAGTCTCTGCATAACTGAATATTCTTGTATCCATAATTTACAGTATTTACAACTATTGGATCCTAAGTTATTATCTTGTCAGTCGTGTCGACGCACTGACGAATAACACGATACATTAGCAACTTATTATTTTTTTCGTGCGACAAGTTCGAAAGAATCTTCCATGAATGTTGCCGGGCAGCAGCCAACGCCACCAGAAAAAAAAGAGAGAAGGAAAATGTCTGTCGTTCAGTGTTGGGGGGTCCTCCTCCTCTCGGTGAGCTTCTCGGTGCGGTACTTCTTGAAGTCGGCGGCGAGGCCGGTGTCGAAGTCGTGCTTCATCTGCTCCGCCAGCTGCCGGAGCACGGTGTCGCCGACGCCCCGGATGATGGGCTCCGGCACGAGCGCCAGCACCGGCGGCAGGTTGAACCCCACGCTCATCTCCACGTGGCCCCGCAGGCTCCTCCGCCCCTCCGGCTGCGGGTACAGCGAGCCCCGCACCGTCAGCGCCAGGTGCGGCGGCATCGCGTCCCTCTGCAGCCCCTTCAGCTTGTAGTCCGTCTGCACACTCATTGATTCCGCCATGAGCTCAGGCTGACGATGATGGTGAGAAAGTTAAAGATGGTGGTGGTGGTGCGAAGAAAGTGGTTACCACTTCCATGAGGAGGAGGCTGGTGGCGTGCACGGGGACGTGGGGCGGGTACCCCTCCCCGCCGGACCTGCTCACGAAGCGGACGGCGATCACCGGGCACGCCGACAGGAACATGAACTGGATCGGCACCAGCTGCACGCTCCACTCCTCCTGTCAAAATTCATCATCCGTCGATCGCCACGGAGCTACCGTCAGAGTTGCCGCGCAGTTTCGGAAACGAAAACTTTGGAAGGAAATGTTAAAGATCACTCACGTCGTTGAGTTTGGTGCGCTTGCGCTCGTCGGGGAACACGGCCCCGACGATCCTCGGCCTGTTCATCAGGTACTCGTCGATGGATGCCTGAGCACAGAAAGAACCTCAGGGGAATCAGATCACCTAGCAACCAAGAACCCAAAGCTTATTACTAGCACTGATGACACTGGCAGCGACGACTTACCCCTGGAGTCTCACCCATGGGGATGTCGGTGTTGAACCTGTAGGAGAAGGTGAAGAGGTCCCCGGGGTTGACCTTCTTCTTCTCCGTCGCCTTGCCGCCGTACGATGGCGGCGGCTTCAGAGCGCAACTGGTGATCGCTCTCGACGGCGACGGCGACCGTGAGGAGACGCTCGGAGCAAAACCATTTCCTGATCTTGATCGGAGCGGTGCCGCCCTGACGCCGCCGCAGCCGGTGACCCTGCCTGCACCCGGACGAGCTGTAGCATGCCGGCACGTCGTGAGGCTCGGCGAAGTCATCCTCTCCTCGAAGGATCTTGCTCAGAGCTGGGAGCTGCGAGTTCCCCCTGCTCGATCGCCGGCCGTGCCAATAAGTAAACGAGCTCCACGAGGGCATGGAGCAGAGTTGAGCATTCTTGCAAGTAAGGGCAACAGGGTCCGTACGTCCGGGTAGGCCCTACCTACACGCCGGCCCGTTTCTTCCAGGCCTTGGCAAGAGTTTCCCAAGTTTGTTACAGCGACGAGGTTTCAACCCTCGGCTGCTGCGCTTCAACTGGGATATTTGCGTCAAGCTCAGATCCAGACATGGGCACGTCTAGTAGCAGTAACCCTGCTGTATCTACATGCAGAGGTTCATAAGTTATGTCTGCGTCTCGTGTCGTTCCGTGAAATTGACCTCTGTTTTGGAGGGGAACGGGGCTTGTTTTGGTTTACACGTGAAACCGAGCGGGGGGGGGGGGGGGGGGGGGGGGGGGGGTAAACCAAAGCTGAGGAGTCCCCTGCGTGCACGTATGCCCCCGCATGACGACCACGCAAAAGGGAAGGGACACGCGCGCACCGACGCACGGCTCGGCAAGCATACGAAATGCGTCCGTCCGTAGTTCCGGGTGCTCAAATGGTGTCCTATTTTTTCCTATAAAAATGATGTCCTATGTAGAGAGATAAAAGCCTTTGCGTTCTTGAACTGTACTGTTTTTTTCAGTACTTTACACTCCTAGAAACTGTGATAAAGTGGGGGACGCCCTTGCGGCGTTCATTTCGAAGATGGTCACCCCACCGAACCCCAAGCCATATGGCCGGGCGGTGCTTCTATCTTGAGTCAATCGCACCGGTGATGCTTGAACTTGGTGTAATCGGTCATTTTGGTGCTAGAACTTGTAGCATGCATTGAACTGATGCAATAACTTGGCTCGGCTTGTGCAAATACGGTCCTAATTGTGTTTGGATACGAAATCAACGCTGACTTGACGGGCCAACGTGGCACGGGGCCCGGTGTCAGCGACATATAGCATGTGGCCTGTTTTTCTTTCGAAAAAACCCTTGGAATTTTTTATTTCTCACAAAAAAGACCCTCACAGCCACTACACCATTTACTCTAGCATGTTCAACAAGGATAACACATATTAATGTAGCATAGGGATATTCGCAAATGATAAAATGCAGTATAGTGATGATGCATGTGGGCCTTAAACTGGGGGCGCATAATGCGGCCCATTTTGCACGCGCTAGTTCCTTTTGAAATATTTGTAAAACGTAAGTAATAAAAATAAAGTTCAAAATATTTGTGTGTTATAAATAGTATACATACAAACGATGACTAGTACTACATAAAAACATTTAGATATACAGACATGTATTATATAATTCTTTTTAGTAAGTGTGGGCACTTAAAATGCTTAATGAATATAAAAAAGAATACACTTGCAGCTTATATTTAAATTATTCAAATTAATGAATATAAACATTTACTAAATATTTATGAATATTCACTTGTGACTTATATTAAAATTATATAATTTAAATATTAGCACGACTGAATATTCATATGAACAGTTTAAATATTAAATATGAGTATTTTTAATCATACAAAGATCGAATTATACAAATGTGTGTATAATTATTGAAACATTTGTAGAATTAAAATAATATTTACGAATTGCAATGTAGAAATATATATGCATTTTTTAAATTATACAAACATTTTAATAATTCACAAATATTATTTTACATATATATGTATATTTTTAAAATAATACGCAAACAGTTTAGAAAAGTAATTTATTTCGTTTGTATGTATATAATAATATTTATACCTCACGAATATTTAAAGGTTATTTTTGTTACTAAGATTAGAACTTACATTACCTACAAATTTCTAAATAAAACTAACAGGAGCAAATGGGGCGTACTGACGGCAGCCCATTTCAGCCCCACAAGCTCCTCTATCCGACTATTCTAACAAAAAAGCGCCTCTATATTCAAGATGTTTTTTTTTGAATATGCACGAGTATGCGTACTATATTATAAAAAAGGAAGCCAGGTAAAGAACCCTTCCACGTTAGTGTTACATGTTACATATATACATAAACACCAACACCACTCCCACTGTCGATGACTATTGCTAATTGCTCATTGTAGCTCACCCCTCCACTTCGGCAAAGAACCTGTCTGTGCCTCTCTTTAGTAGTCCCGCTCGCTTCCACACGGCCCTCTCTTGCGACGGCGAGGATAACTAGATTCTTGGATGGTGTGGCTCCGTCGAAGATGATCGAGTTGCGGTGCTTACACAGTTGCCACATAACTAGGATAATGATCGATTGGCATCTCTCTTAGCCCGTCCTCAAAGGGCATGCAGTCTTCGTGCAGTGCATTGCATTGCACTAGCATGAAGTTATCATGGATGGACCGTCCTCTGACAAAGGCAATTTGGTGTTTCCCCACTATAGAAGGCAGGTCGTCCACAAGTCTTGTTGATAGTGTCTTGTCAAAGATCTTGATCGCGCCATGTACTAGGCTCACCGGCTTGAAATCTTGAATGTCCACCGCACTTAGGGAGTAAACAATCGCCCTGTTAATGGCTGGCAGGGCACCCCTCATGTCACCTTGGTAGAACGCTTGAAGTGCCCTCATTAGATCACCTTTTATGACATGCCAGCACGATGTATAGAACCACCGCGTAAATCCGACGGGCCTCGGCGCCTTGTCCATGGGCATGCTCTTCACTATTTTCTCCACCTCCTCCATAGTGAAAGGTTTTTCGAGGTGAGACAGGTTCATGTTCGGCATCTAGAGGAGGCTCAGGTCGATGGTGTGGGCTCTCGGAGGTGCGCCAGCAAACACACTTATATAGTAGTTATCCACCTCATTGGTGATATCATCGTGTCCGCTTGCAATTGTTCCCCCATGTCGGATGGTGGTGATCATGTTCCGTCTTTGCCTGTGACATGCATGTTGGTGGAAAAAAGCTGGTGTTGGCATCTCCCTCGCGTAGGGAGAGAATCCTTGATCGTTGTCGCGCAATTGTTCGTTCCAGGGAGCATAGGCCAAGGAGTTTCATTTTGAGTAGGCGCCTTAGGTCGTGCTCCTGCTCCGAAAGTGCCCTATTGTCCATTGCCTTGTCAAGGAAAGAAATGACCTTCATGGCAATGCCAATCTGAAGTTTGACATTGCCTATCCACCGGTCGCTCCATTTCTTGAGGCTTTTTGATGTGGCCCGAAGCTTGAGGTTAAGGATGACATAAGGATTGCCCTCACTTGGTATGGAGTTCCACGCCTCCTCCATAGTTTGCATGAAGCCCTCTGCTTTTGTCCCAAATGCTTCGAATTTGAAGCGCTTGCCCATGCGGAGTTCTGCATCCACGTCTAGTAGTAACGGCCGTGGTCCGAGACCGAAGAGCCGAGCGCTGCAAGATGGCATGTCGGATATAGTTCTCCCAAGACGACGTGGTGAAGACATGATCAATTTTCTCCATAGTCGTTTGTGGCCGCTCATTTGACCACATGTACCTCCACCCATTTAAATAAACCTCTTTGATCTCCATGTTGTTTAGTTTTGCATGGAAGCGTGTGTTAGGGCATATCTCTCTCGATGTAGTTTTGGTGATTGATGACAACATGTTTGTGGACTAATTGTGTGCTTTGAGCATTTCAGAGTTTCATCCTTTGGCACAAGACGATTTCTTTCCCCTCGGAGTGTTATTCAAGATGGTGTAGCTCTTTCGTTTCTATTTTGGTGGACTAGTTTCGTAGGAGGCACCGTACTATCAAGAGGGGGTCCGCGTTGGTAAGGCTAGGGTGGAATCAACACGTACACATCCTTTTCACACCCTCTGAGCCTTTCCGCTTCAATGGAGAGCTCATTCCCCTTCCTTTGTGCTTGTTTTGGGTCCCAGCGGTAGTACCGCGGTTCCCAGCGGTAGTACCGCTCAAGAGCCACAGGCGGCAGTACCGCTCGAGAGTGGTAGTACCGCCTATGGGTCCTCAGCCATAGTACCGCTGCGGCACCGGGCTCCTACCGCGTCGATTCGAGGGGGTCACCTCTCATGTCGGATTGTGCGGCACTAAGCAGCGGCAGTAGATGCGGTAGTACCGCGCAGGGGTCCGAACGACAGTACCGCGTGGGGGAGCGGTAGTACCGCGGTCCCAGCGGTAGTACCGCAGCCCTCAACGGTAGTACCGCCCTCTGCGGGGCTGTTCAGGGGGGTAACTGTTGGATTGTTTCCCCCACTATATAAGGGGGTCTTCTTCTCCAAAGTTGACTTACCTCTTCCCCCAAAGCTCCATTAATGCTCTAAGCTCCATTTTCGCCCGATCTCTCTCCCTAGCCAATCAAACTTGTTGATTTGCTTGGGATTGGTTGAGAAGGCCCCGATCTACACTTCCACCAAGAGAAATTTGATTCCCCCACTAATCCCTAGCGGATCTTGTTATTGGGTGTTTGAGCACCCTAGACGGTTGAGGTCACCACGGAGCCATAGTCCATTATGGTGAAGCTTCATGGTGTTGTTGGGAGCCTCTGTTAAGTTGTGGAGATTGCCCCAACCTTGTTTGTAAAGGTCCGGTCGCCGCCTCCAAGGGCACCAATAGTGGAATCATGACATCTCGCATTGTGTGAGGGCGTGAGGAGAATACGGTGGCCCTAGTGGCTTCTTGGGGAGCATTGTGCCTCCGCACCGCTCAAATGGAGACGTACTTCCCCTCAAAAGGAAGGAACTTCGGTAACACATCCTCGTCTTCACTGGCTCCATCTTGGTTATCTCGTACCTTTACTTGTGCAAGCTTATTTGTGTTACTTCCCTTGCTTGCTTATGTGCTTGTTGTTGTTGTATCATATAGGTTGCTCACCTATTTGCACATCTTGATGAAAATTTTAATTTGGTAAAGAAAAGCTAAAAATGCTTAGTTGCCTATTCACCCCCCTCTAGTCAACTATATCGATCCTTTCAATTGGTATCAGCGCCTTGTCTCTTTACTAAGGACTTTACCGTCCGAAGAGTATGGTTGACACCATAGACGGTGTGGAGGAGCACTCCGGTGTGAATCCTATCTCGTCTACGGGTGATGGGGAAACCGCGGTCTCTCGTGAGGAATTCAATGTGGCATTGGAAACATTGAAAACCTCCATGACGACCGAGGTTGAAAGCATGTTTAATAAATTCATAGAAGGGCTTAAACTATCCACCGCACCTTTGAAAGTGGGTGATCCCATTAACAAGGTGACGTATGCTAACTCCGACAAGGGGGATGCTATTAGTGAAAAATCTCCTTCATCTAGTGCTAAGAATGGCACCGACACCTTTGCCCATGTGGAACCTCCACTTGTGTATGGTGGACCGATTCCCTCTACTCATTTGAATCATGCCAGTCCTCCCCCTAAGATTGTGAAAAATGAGGACTTTGATTCTTGGGTCTATCGGTTTAAGAGTCATTTAAATCATGTGAATACTAATCTTTGGAGAATCATTGAAGAAGGTTTCTATCCACATGACCGAAGCAACTTCACTCCAAGAGAAGCCGCGGATAATCAATTCAATGAGAATGCTCTCTTCATCATTCAAGATGCAATTCCACCCGAAGATCTTCCTCACCTCCGCCCCCTATGACATAGCCAAAGATGCATGGCACCAAGTTGTTTCTCTCTACCGGGGAAGCGCAAGCATTCAGCGCTCTAACTATGAAGTGGTGCAAGATGAAGCCAATGAGTTTGCTATGAAGGAAGATGAAGAACCTTGTGAGCTTTATCGAAGAGTAACCAAACTCGCGGTTTCACTCCGAGATCATGGGAGCAAGGACACGGATGACAATTGGATCAAGCGCAAATTCCTCAAGGCAATGATGCCTTACCACAAGGCTATGCCCTCCGTCATTCGTCAAAGGCCGAACTTCCACACCTTGTCCTCAAGTGAGGTGTTGGGTGAGTTTGTGGCTATGAGCATCTTGGACAAGACCGCCGACAATGCGGTGCTTCGCTCTCAAAGGGCAAAGAAGCCCAACCTTGCATTGAAGGCCAAGATTTGTGTTGAAGAAGAAGAAGAGGAGGAAGAAGAGGAAAGCAACCCCGAAGATACAAAGTATGCCTATCATGAACACATGGCACTTGATTCAAGGCAATTTTGGAGCAAGAAAAACTCAAGGACAAACTTCAACAAGAACATCTCAAGTGGCACGAAGAGCAAGCAACGTGTGAGGACTTGCTACAATTGTGGCAATGTGAGCCATTTTGTTGCGGAGTGCTCGTATGAGAAGAGGGAAGACAATGGTGGCAAGCTCATCCGAAAGGACAAAGCCAAGTCTTTCCCAAATAAGAGCAACTTCACCAAGAAGACCCCTCACAAGGCGTTGGTGGTTCAAGAAGAGTACCATGAGGATGATGATGATGATGAAGATGGCCAGTCGGTTGCCATGGCCTCCGTTGCCATTGCAACAACTCCATGAGTGTCTCTCTTCGACTCACCCAATGAGAACATCACCGCCAAGTGCCTCATGGCTAAAGCCACCAACAAGGTAACCCCCAACATCAAAACTACCATCATTAATAATCCTTCCTTGACGGATTGCATTGATGAATATGAGGGATCTAGTGTGGAGGAAAATGAGTTTGAGTCCTTTATGGGTAAACTCAAGGGTAAATCCAAGAAGCATTTTTTTTCTCTCTTGGAACAACTTGGTGAAGCCAATGACATGATCAAGGCTCACGAAGATACTATCTCCAAGATCGAGGGGCATAGTCGTGGCTATGCCGATGAGATTTCGGATCTTTCCAATGCTCTTGAGGAAGAGCGTGGTCTTCGTTTGGCTCTCGAGGAGTCACACAACATTGATCACTCTAATTTAAAGAAAGATTTTGATCATGCTCTTGTTGTTTCTCGTGTGCTAAACTCCGAGAAGGCCAAGCTTGGGGTTGATCTTGTTAGACTCAAAGAGGAGTTTGACCTACTTGACAAGGCTCACAAGGTCTTGAAGGGTGCTCATGCTAGCCTCAAAGAGTCTCATGATCAACTTCAAGTAAAGCTAACCAAGGAGAAAGCCACTTTTCCTCGTATGATGTTAATTGATAATGCAAATGCTACTAACCCATGTTGTGAGCATGTGCATCTTGTTGAGGAGAACGCTAAGTTAAAGGTGCAACTTGAGAAAGGTCTTGTGTCTTGCATACAAGGCGAGAAGAACCTCAACGACCTTTTGACCAACCAAAAGGGAGTTGTGGCCAAGAAAGGGATTGGGACGTGCCCAAGTCCAAGAACAAGAAGAAGAATGACAAGGCCAAACAACCTCCTCCTCTCAAGCAAACCTTTGTGAAGGAGGGAGAGGGTGATACTAAGGAGAAGGAGAAGAACACCGTGAGGGGTAGTGATGCCAAGAGATGTGTTGTGATGTGCTAGAGATGGGCATGTTTATGCCAAATTTGTTGGTTCTCCTTATGAGTACATTGAATGGTCTATTTGGGTTCCTAAGACCCTTGTTACTAACATCAAAGGACCCATTACAAAATGGGTACCTAAAACCAAGCATTGATCTCTTGTAGGTGTTTGCTTCCGGTGGGGGTTCATGGTTGCTCGATAGTGGAGCTACTAATCATATGACCGGAAGCAAGGACTTGGTGGTGGATGTGCAAAAGATTCCATCCATTCCCACCAACATCGAGCGGGGTTACGCCTCGTCCTCTAAGGTATTGGGACTCGGCAAGGTTGTCATTTCTCATGATCTTACGATCGAGAAGGTCATGCTTGTTGAGTCCCTTGCATACAATTTACGTTCCGTTCGTCAACTAGCACTCATGGGTTTTGCCACCTTCTTTGATGTTGATACCGTGGCCCTCTTATGGAGCAAGACTCTTAAAGTAGCCTTTGTTGGGCATGTCGAAAATGGTCTCTATGTGATCAACTTTTTGGAGTGACTCACTAAGACCGCGACATGCCTAATGGCTAAAGTTGACGTGGGATGGCTTTGGCATCGCCGTCTTGCCCATGTCAATATGAGATCTTTGCAAAGTCTTCTCAAGGTGGACCATGTCCATGGACTAAGAAATGTTAGTATTGCCAAAGATCGTGCTTGCAGTGCGTGTATCGAAGGAAAGCTACATGAAAAGGCTCACCCTCCCACGACTATCATTTTCTCGAAGAGGCCTTTGGAGCTCCTTCACATGGATCTCTTTGGGCCTCCTTCTTTTGATAGTCTTGGGGGTAGGAAGTATTGCTTGGTGATTGTGGATGATTATTCAAGATACACATGGGTATATTTCTTCAAGAGGAAGAGTGAGACCCAACAAACCGTCATCGACTTTGCAAATGAGGCTCAACGTCAACACAATGCAAAGATCTTGACTATAAGAAGTGACAACGGCACCGAGTTCAAGAACTATAGCTTGGATGAGTTTCTTAGTGATGAGCGGATCAAGCATTAATATTCCGCACCATACACCCCTCAACAAAATGGTGTAGCGGAGAGGAAGAACCAGACGTTGATGGATGCGGCAAGGACCATGATGGCGGAGTTCAAGTCTCCATACAACTTTTGGGCCAAAGCAATCAACACCGCGTGTCATGCATCAAATCGACTCTACCTCCGCAAAGACTTGAACAAGACTCTATATGAGATACTCACCAAGAACAAGCCCAACCTCAAGTACTTCCGGGTGTTCGGGTGTAAGTGTTTCATTCTCAAGAAAGGTGTTCGTTTGTCTAAATTTGAGGCTAGAGCTCATGAGGGATTATTTGTTGGTTATGGTACAAACTCCCATGCTTACCGTGTCCTCAATAAGTCCATGAGACTTATTGAGGAGACATGTAACGTGGAGTTTGATGAGAATAACGGCTCCCAAGTGGAGCAAAGTGGCACTTGTGATGTAGGTGATGAAATTCCTCCCCAAGCCATAAGAAGAATGGGTGTTGGTTTTATCCTACCCATTTAGGAACCCCTTGTGGCCGAAGGAGAAGGACAATGCTCCACTCTTGTGGAGCCATCACCAACCCAAGGCCCACACGCTTCCGAAGAACAAAGTGAAGGCCCTCAACCTCAAGTACAAGACCAAGGGCAAGGTCAATCTCAAGATGGTGTTGTAACATCAAGTGATGCCCAAGGTCAAGTTCTCTCCCCCGAGCAAGTTAAAGATCAAGAGCTTCCTCGAGATCAAGAACAAGCTCAAGACGACGCTCAAGATGATCAAGTGACCACTCCTCGTCTCACCCCCGAGGAAGAATTGGAGCATCGTGCTGCCAAGATTGCTTCCAAGCTCTCCACCAAGGATCATCTCATGACAAATGTGCTTGGAAGCTTAATAAAGGGGGTAAGCACTCGTAGACAATTAGCAAACTATTGTGAACATCACACGTTTGTCTCGTGTGTTGAACCCCAAAAGGTATATGAGGCGCTCAAAGATCCGGATTGGCTCAATGCCATGCATGAAGAACTCAACAACTTCGAGCGCAACAAAGTGTGGAGATTGGTACCAAGGCCAACGGGGAACCACAATGTCATTGGAACCAAGTGGATATTCAAGAACAAGCAAGATGCTCATGGGATTATCATTCGCAACAAGGCTCGTTTGGTAGCACAAGGCTACTCCCAAGTCGAGGGTATCGACTACGGTGAAACCTTTGCTCCCATTGCTCATCTTGAATCCATTCGCATGTTGATTGCATATGACTTTAAGTTACAACAAATGGATGTGAAGAGTGCTTTTCTTAATGGTCCTATTAATGAATTGGTATATGTCAAGCAACCCCCCGATTTCGAGGGTCCCTACTTTCCCAATCATGTGTATCAACTCGATAAGGCACTCTATGGCCTTAAATAAGCCCCACGTGCGTGGTATGACCACCTTACCGAGTTGTTACAAGACCGTGGTTTTGAAGTTGGGCTAATCGACCCCACTCTTTTTATTAAGAAGGTCAAAGGGGAGTTGTTTGTGTGCCAATTATATGTTGATGATATTATCTTTGGTTCCCCTAGCAAAGCTTCCAATGAGGAATTTGCCGCTCTCATGACCTCAAAGTTCGAGATTTCTTCCATGGGAGAGTTGAAGTTCTTTCTCGGGTTTGAAGTGAAGCAAAGGAGAGAAGGAACCTTCATCAACCAAGCCAAATACACTCAAGACATGCTCAAGAGATTCAAGCTAAGTGATGCCAAGCCGGCTTCCACTCCCATGCCCACTAGTGTCAACTTGACATTGATCCCAATGGTAAAGCGGTAGATCAAAAGGTATATCGCTACCTGATTGGCTCCTTGCTTTACCTTTGTTCATCTAGACCGGATATCATGTTGAGTGTGGGAATTTGTGCACGGTTTCAAGCCACACCTAAGGAAAGTCACTTTGTGGCGGTCAAGCGAATCTTTTGATATTTGGCTCATACCCCAAACTTTGGCTTATGGTACCCAAGAGGAGCAAACTTCAAGCTTGTAGGTTATTCGGACTCGGATTGGGCGGGAGACATAGTGGATAGGAATTCCACTTCCGGAGGGTGCCAATTTCTTGGTTGCTCCTTGGTGAGTTGGTCTTCCAAGAAGCAAAGTTGCGTGTCTCTCTTGTCCACGAAAGCGGAGTATGTGGCTGCCGGTAGTTGTTGTGCACAACTTTTATGGATGAGGCAAACTTTAAAGGATTACGGTGTCAATTGTGACAAAGTGCCTCTTTGGTGTGACAATGAAAGTGCAATCAAGATTTCTCTCAACCCGGTGCAACACTTCAAGACGAAGCATATTGAGATCCGGTATCACTTCATCCGGGATCATATTAGGCGAGGGGAGATCGAGCTCAACTATGTCAACACTCTTGATAACCCTGCGGATATCTTCACGAAGCCCCTGGATGAAGCAAGATTTCGCGAGTTAAGGCATGAGTGATACGTCTCCGTCGTATCTACTTTTCCAAACACTTTTGCCCTTGTTTTGGACTCTAACTTGCATGATTTGAATGGAACTAACCCGGACTGACGCTGTTTTCAGCAGAATTGCCATGGTGTTATTTATGTGCAGAAACAAAAGTTCTCAGAATGACCTGAAACTTCACGGAGATTATTTTTGGAAATAATAAAAAATACCGGCAAAAGATCAAGACCAGGGGGCCCACACCCTAGCCACGAGGGTGGGGGCGCGCCTGCCCCCTGGGCGCGCCCCTACCTCGTGGGCCCCCTGGAGCTCCTCCGACCTCAACTCCAACTCTATATATTCGTGTTCGGAGAGAAAAAAAATCAAGGAGAAAGATTCATCGCGTTTTATGATACAGAGCCGTCGCCAAGCCCTAAACTCTCTCGGGAGGGATGATCTGGAGTCCGTTCGGGGCTCCAGAGAGGGGAATCCGTCGCCATCATCATCATCAACCATCCTCCATCACCAATTTCATGATGCTCACCACCGTGCGTGAGCAATTCCATCGTAGGCTTGCTGGACGGTGATGGGTTGGATGAGATTTATCATGTAATCGAGTTAGTTTTTTTAGGGTTTGATCCCTAGTATCCACTATGTTCTGAGATTGATGTTGCTATGACTTTGCTATGCTTAATGCTTGTCACTAGGGCCCGAGTGCCATGATTTCAGATCCGAACCTATTTTGTTTTGATGAATATATGTGAGTTCTTGATCCTATCTTGCAAGTCTATAGTCACCTACTATGTGTTATGATCCGGCAACCCCGAAGTGACAATAATCGGGACCACTTCCGGTGATGACCGTAGTTTGAGGAGTTCATGTATTCACTATGTGTTAATGCTTTGGTCCGATACTCTATTAAAAGGAGGCCTTAATATCCCTTAGTTTCCGCTAGGACCCCGCTGCCACGGGAGGGTAGGACAAAAGATGTCATGCAAGTTCTTTTCCATAAGCACGTATGACTATATTCGGAATACATGCCTACATTACATTGATGAATTGGAGCTAGTTCTGTGTCACCCTAGGTTATGACTGTTACATGATGAACCACATCCGGCGTAATTCTCTATCACCGATCCATTGCCTACGAGCTTTCCATATATTGTTATTTGCTTATTTACTTTTCCGTTGCTATTGTTACAATCATTACAAAATACCAAAAACATTACTTTTGCTATTGTTACCTTTTTCTACCATTACCACTACTATCATATTAATTTGCTACTAAATACTTTGCTATAGATATTAAGTTTCCAGGTGTGGTTGAATTGACAACTCAGCTGCTAATACTTGAGAATATTCTTTGGCTCCCCTTGTGTCGAATCAATAAATATGGGTTGAATACTCTACCCTCGAAAACTGTTGCGATCCCCTATACTTGTGGGTTATCAAGACTATTTTCTGGCGCCGTTGCCGGGGAGCATAGCTCTATTCTTTGAGTCACTTGGGATTCATATCTGCTTATCATTATGAAGAACTTGAGAGATTCAGAAACCAAGATTTATCCCTCAACTACGAGGGGAGGTAAGGAACTGCCATCTAGCTCTACACTTGATTCACCTTCTGTTCTGAGTAAGCTTGCGACACCTAAACCTGCTTCTGCTATTGATTCTGATATGTCGCATATTATTGATGATGCCACTTCTGCTATGCATGATACTTATGATGAAACTACTTCTATGCTTGATACAACTGTGCCACTTGGTGAATTTCTTGATGAGCAACTTGCTAGGGCTAGAGAGAATGAAATTATTGAAACTGATAATACTAATGAAAGTGATTATGAAGGCTCTCCTAATAAAAATGAATTACCTGTTGTGCCCGAGGGCCATGTTATGGATGAAGAAACTAAAAGAGACTTTCTTGCTTGCAATGATAGAAGTGATCTTAAGAAATTATTAGCTAAGCTTAAACAAAAAACTTTGAATGCTAGAATGAAATATGATCCTGCTTATGCTACTTCACCTATCTTTGTTACTGATAAGGATTATGAATTCTCTATTGATCCTGATATAATTACTTTGGTTGAATCTGATCCTTTTTATGGCTATGAATCTGAAATTGTTGTGGCACATCTTACTAAATTAAATGATATAGCTACCCTGTTCACTAATGATGAGAGAACTCGCTACTTTTATATCCTTAAAATATTCCCGTTCCCATTAAAGGGTGATGCTAAGATATGGTTTAATTCTCTTGATCCTCGTTGTGTGCGTAGTCCCCAGGATATGATTTATTACTTCTCTGCTAAATATTTCCCTGCTCATAAGAAACAAGCTGCCTTAAGGGATATATATAATTTTGTGCAAATTGAAGAAGAGAGTCTCCCAAAAGCTTGGGGGAGGCTTCTCCAATTACTTAATGCTTTGCCTGATCACCCTCTTAAGAAAAATGAAATACTTGATATCTTTTATAATGGACTAACCGATGCTTCCAGAGATTACCTGGATAGTTCTGCTGGTTCTGTTTTCAGGGAAAGAACACCGGATGAAGCTGAAATTATATTGAATAATATGTTGACAAATGAAAATAATTGGACACTTCCCGAGCCAACTCCTGAGCCTATTCCTAAACCAACTCCGAAGAAAAGGGGTGTTCTATTTCTCAGTCCCGAAGATATGCAAGAGGCAAAGAAATCCATGAATGAAAACGGTATTAAAGCTGAAGATGTTAAGAATTTACCTCCTATTGAAGAAATACATGGTCTTAATTTACCGCCTGTTGAAGAAATATATGGTTTTAATCCATCACCTATTGAAGAAACACATGGTCTTGATAACCCGACACAGGTAGTAAAGGTAAATTCTCTCTATAGATATGATAAAGCTGAAATCCCATTTACTAAGTTTGCTAGCCCATCCTTAGATGAGTTTGATAAATTTATGGTTAAACAAGAAGACTTCAATGCTTATTTTGGTAGAGAATTAAAACACAGTGCTGATATGCTTGAACACTTGGGTGATTATATGGCTAATGTCAAAGGTGAACTTAAACTTATTAGTAAACATGCTTCTATGGTTACCACTCAAGTAGAACAAGTACTTAAAGCTCAAAATGATTTGCTCAATGAATTGAATAGTAATAATAAGGACTATGCTGTTAGAGTGGCTACTAGAACTGGTAAAATGACTCAGGAACCTTTGTACCCTGAAGGCCATCCTAAGAGAATTGAGCAAGATTCTCAGAGAAATAATATAGATGCACCTAGTCCTTCTAAAAGGAAGAAAAAGAAAAATGATAGGACTTTGCATGCTTCTAGTGAACCTATTGCTGAAACACCTGAGAATCCAAATGATATTTCTATTTCTGATGCTGAAACACAATCTGGTAATGAACCTGAAACTAGTGATAATGTTAATGATAATGTTCATGTTAATGCTCAACATAGCAATAATAATGATATAGAAATTAAACCTGCTGTTGATCTTGATAACCCACAATCAAAGAATCATCGTTATGATAAGAAAGACTTTGTTGCTAGGAAACACAACAAGGAAAGAGAACCTTGGGTTCAAAAACCCATGCCTTTTCCTCCCAAACCATCCAAGAAAAAGGATGATGAGGATTTTGAGCGCTTTGCTGAAATGATTAGACCTATATTTTTGCGTATATGATTAACTGATATGCTCAAAATGAATCCTTATGCTAAGTACATGAAAGAAATTGTTACTAATAAAAGAAAGATACCGGAAGCTGAGATTTCCACCATGCTTTCTAATTATACTTTTAAGGGTGGAATACCAAAGAAACTTGGAGATCCAGGAGTACCCACTATACCATGCTCCATTAAAAGAAACTATGTTAAAACTGCTTTATGTGATCTTGGAGCCGGTGTTAGTGTTATGCCTCTCTCTTTATATCGTAGACTTGATTTGAATAAGTTTACACCTACTAAAATATCTTTCCAAATGGCTAATAAATCAACTGCTATACCTGTCAGTATTTGTGAAGATGTGCCTGTTGTGGTTGCAAACGTTACTATTTTAACGGACTTTTTTATTCTTGATATTCTCGAGGACGATGGTATGTCTATTATTCTAGGAAGACCCTTTTTGAATACTGTAGGGGCTGTTATTAATTGCACCAAAGGCAATGTCACTTTTCATGTTAATGGTAATGAGCATACGGTACAATTTCCGAGGAAACAACCTCAAGTCCACAGTATCAATTCTATTGGAAAAATTCCATCGATTATTTTTGGAGGTTTTGAATTTCCTCTTCCTACTGTCAAGAAGAAATATGATATTCTTATTGTTGGGGATGTGCATATCCCCGTTGAGGTAACCTAGTGTTATTCGAAAATTCTCCGGTTCCATGTTATTTGGAATGAGTTTGTTAACAAGACTTGATCAACCTTGTTAATGGATTCCTTTTGATGATCATGAGATGGATGAATTTAGAAAACACAAGTCTCTGTACCCTCTTTCTACTTTCTGTTATTTATATTAAATAAAATAAAAACAGTATTTTCTGTCTGTTTTCTGATTATCCGTGCAATATAAAAATACCCCGAAAATAAAAGTTCTCCAAATGTCCTAAAATTTAAGTATGATTTTTTCTGGAATATTTGAGAATATTTGGCACCGAGAACACAACAGGGGGGGGACTGATACGTCTCGAACATATCTATAATTTTTGATTGCTCCATGCTATATTATCTACTGTTTTGGACATTATTGGGCTTTATTATCCACTTTTATATTATTTTTGGGACTAACCTATTAACCGAAGGCCCATCCCAGAATTGCTGTTTTTTTGCCTATTTCAGGGTTTCGAAGAAAAGGAATATCAAACGGAGTCCAAATGGAATGAAACCTTCGGGAACGTAATTTTCTCACCGAACATGATCCAGGGGACTTGGACCCTACGTCAAGAAACAAGGAAGGAGGCCACGAGGTAGGGGGGCGCGCCTACCCCTCCCAGGCGCGCCCTCCACCCTTGTGGGCCCCCTGTTGCTCCACCGACGTACTCCTTCCTCCTATATATACCTACGTACCCCCAAACGATGAGATATGGAGCCAAAACCCTAATTCCACCGCCGCAACTTTCTGTATCCACGAGATCCCATCTTGGGGCCTGTTCCGGAGCTCCGCCGGAGGGGGTATCCATCACGGAGGGCTTCTACATCATCACTATAGCCCCTCCGATGAAGTGTGAGTAGTTCACCTCAGACCTACGGGTCCATAGTTATTAGCTAGATGGCTTCTTCTCTCTTTTTGGATCTCAATACAATGTTCTTCCCCTCTCTTGTGGAGATCTATTCAATGTAATCTTCTTTTTGCGGTGTGTTTGTTGAGATCGATGAATTGTGGGTCTATGATCAAGTCTATCTATGAACAATATTTGAATCTTCTCTGAATTCTTTTATGTATGATTGGTTATCTTTGCAAGTCTCTTCAAATTATCAGTTTGGTTTGGCCTACTAGATTGATCTTTCTTGCAACGGGAGAAGTGCTTAGCTTTGGGTTCAATCTTGCGGTGTCCTTTCCCAGTGACAGTAGGGGCAGCAAGGCACGTATTGTATTGTTGCCATCGAGGATAACAAGATGGGGTTTTCTTCATATTACATGAGTTTATCCCTCTACATCATGTCATCTTGCTTAAGGCGTTACTCTGTTTTCATTAACTTAATACTCTAGATGCATGCTGGATAGCGGTCGATGAGTGGAGTAATAGTAGTAGTTGCAGGCAGGATTCGGTCTACTTGTCTCGGACCTGATGCCTATATACATGATCATGCCTAGATATTCTCATAACTATGCTCAATTCTGTCAATTGCTCAACAATAATTTGTTCACCCACCGTAGAATACTTATGCTCTTGAGAGAAGCCACTAGTGAAACCTATGGCCCCCGGGTCCATCTTCATCCTATTAATCTTCCAATACTTAGTTATTTATTTTGCTTTTATTTTACTTTGCATCTTTATCATAAAAATACCAAAAATGTTATCTTAGCATATCTATCAGATCTCACTCTCGTAAGTGGCCGTGTAGGGATTGACAACCCCTTATCGCGTTGGTTGCGAGGATTTATTTGTTTTGTGCAGGTACGAGGGACTCGCGCGTAGCCTCCTACTGGATTGATACCTTGGTTCTCAAAACTGAGGGAAATACTTACGCTACTCTACTACATCATCCCTTCCTCTTTGGGGAAAAACCAACGCAGTGCTCAAGAGGTAGCAAGAAGGATTTCTGGCGCTGTTGCCGGGGAGTCTACGCAAAAGTCAATATACCAAGTACCCATCACAATCCCTATCTCCCGCATTACATTATTTGCCATTTGCCTCTCGTTTTCCTCTCCCCCACTTCACCCTTGCCGTTTTATTCGCCCTCTCTCTCTATCTTCCCTCTGTTTCCCGTTTGCCTCTTTTTGCCCGCTTGCTTTCTGTTTGCTTGTGTGTTGGATTGCTTGCTTGTCGCGATGGCTCAAGATAACACTAAATTGTGTGACTTTACCAATACCAACAACAATGATTTTATTAGCACTCCGATTGCTCCTCTTACCGATGCTGAATCTTGTGAAATTAATGCTGCCTTGCTGAATCTTGTCATGAAAGATCCGTTTTCCAGCCTTCCTAGTGAAGATGCCGCTACCCATCTAAATAGCTTCGTTGATTTGTGTGATATGCAAAAGAAGAAAGATGTGGATAATGATATTGTTAAATTGAAGCTATTTCCTTTTTTGCTTAGAGATCGTGCTAAAGCTTGGTTCTCGTCTTTGCCTAAAAATAGTATTGATTCATGGAATAAGTGCAAAGATGCTTTTATCTCTAAGTATTTTCCTCCCGCTAAGATCATCTCCCTTTGTAACGATATTATGAATTTTAAGTAACTTGATCATGAACATGTTGCACAAGCTTGGGAGAGGATGAAATTAATGATACATAATTGCCCTACTCATGGTTTGAATTTGTGGATGATTATACAAAAAATTTATGCCGGATTGAATTTTGCTTCTAGAAATCTTTTAGATTTGGCCGCGGGAGGCACTTTTATGGAAATCACTTTAGGAGAAGCTACTAAACTCCTAGATAATATTATGGTTAATTATTCTCAATGGCATACTGAAAGATCTACTAATAAAAAGGTGCATGCGATAGAAGAAATTAATGTTTTGAGTGGAAAGATGGATGAACTTATGAAATTATTTGCTAGTAAAAGTGTTTCTTCTGATCCTAATTATATGCCCTTGTCTACTTTGATTGAGAATAATAATGAATATATGGATGTGAATTTTGTTGGTAGGAATAATTTTGGTAACAACGCGTATAGAGGAAATTTTAATCCTAGGCCTTATCCTAGTAATCCCTCTAATAATTATGGTAATTCCTACAACAATCCTTATGGAAATTATAATAAGATGCCCTCTGATTTTGAATCTAATATTAAAGAATTTATTACTTCGCCAAAGAATTTCAATGCTTTGATTGAAGAAAAATTGCTTAAGATTGATGAGTTGGCTAGGAACGTTGATAGAATTTCTCTTGATGTTGATTCTTTGAAACTTAGATCTATTCCACCTAAGCATGATATCAATGAGTCTCTCAAAGTCATGAGAATTTCCATTGATGAGTGCAAAGAAAGAACCGCTAGGATGCGTGATAAGAAAGATGCCTTTATAAGAGCGTGTTCTTCTAGTTCCTATGAAAATAAAGATGAAGATCTAAAAGTTATTGATGTCTCCCTATTAAATATTTGTTTTTCAAATAATGATGGGACTGAATATGATCCACCTTTACCTAGAAGGCGTTCCAAAAATTCGGAGTTTTTAGATCTTGATGCTAAAATTGATGAAAGTGGGATTGAAGAAATTAAAACCCTAGATGTTGGTAAACCCACTATTTTGGATTTCAAGGAATTTAATTATGAAAATTGCTCTTTAATTGATTGTATTTTCTTGTTGCAATCCGTGCTAAATTCTCCTCACGCTTATAGTCAAAATAAAGCGTTTACTAAACATATCGTTGATGCCTTGATGCAATCTTATGAAGAAAAACTTGAATTGGAAGTTCCTATCCCTAGAAAACTTTATGATGAGTGGGAACCAACTATTAAAATTAAAATTAAAGATCATGAGTTCTACGCTTTATGTGATTTGGGTGCTAGTGTTTCCATGATTACAAAGACTTTGTGTGATTTGTTAGGTTTCCGTGATTTTGATGATTGCTCTCTAAACTTGCACCTTGCAGATTCCACTATTAAGAAACCCATGGGAAGAATTAATGATGTTCTTATTGTTGAAAATAGGAATTATGTGCCTGTAGATTTTATTGTTCTTGACATAGATTGCAATCCTTCATGTCCTATTATTCTTGGTAGACCTTTCCTTAGAACGATTGGTGCAATTATTGATATGAAGGAAGGAAATATTAGATTCCAATTTCCGTTAAGGAAAGGCATGGAACACTTTCCTAGAAAGAAAATTAAATTACCTTATGAATCTATTATGAGAGCCACTTATGGATTGCCTACCAAAGATGGCAATACCTAGATCTATTCTTGCTTTTTATGCCTAGCTAGGGGCGTTAAACGATAGAGCTTGTTGGGAGGCAACCCAATTTTATTTTTATTCCTTGCTTTTTGCTCCTGTTTAGTAATAAATAATTTATCTAGCCTCTGTTTAGGTTGTGTTTTTTTGTGTTTAATTAGTGTTTGTGCCAAGTAGAACCTTTGGGAAGACTTGGGGAAAGTCTCTATATCTTGCTGTAAAAAACAGAAACTTTAGCGCTCACGAGAACTGCTGCCATTTTTATTTGGAAATTGATATTTAGTTAATTATTTTTGCAGATGATTAATAGATAAATTCCTCACGTTCAGAAATTTATTTTAGAATTTTTGGGGTTCCAGATCTTGCGCTAGCTACAGATTACTACAGGCTGTTCTGTTTTTGACAGATTCTGTTTTTCGTGTGTTGTTTGCTTATTTTGATGAATCTATGGCTAGTAAAATAGTTTATAAACCATAGAGAAGTTGGAATACAGTAGGTTTAACACCAATATAAATAAAGAACGAGTTCATTACAGTACCTTGAAGTGGTCTTTTGTTTTCTCTCGCTAACGGAGCTCACGAGATTTTCTACTTTAAGTTTTGTGTTGTGAAGTTTTCAAGTTTTGGGTAAAGATTTGATGGATTATGGAAAAAGGAGTGGCAAGATCCTAAGCTTGGGGATGCCCATGGCACCCCCAAGATAATCCAAGGACACCTAAAAGCCAAAGCTTGGGGATGCCCCGGAAGGCATCCCCTCTTTTCGTGTACTTCTATCGGTAACTTTACTTGGAGCTATATTTTTATTCACCACATGATATGTGTTTTGCTTGGAGCGTCTTGTATGATTTGAGTCTTTTATTTTTAGTTTACCACAATCATCCTTGCTGTACACACCTTTTGAGAGAGCCATACATGATTTGGAATTTGTTAGAATACTCTATGTGCTTCACTTATATCATTTGAATTATATAGTTTTTCTCTAGTACTTCACTTATATCTTTTAGAGCACGGTGGTGGATTTGTTTTATAGAAACTATTGATCTCTCATGCTTCACTTAGATTATTTTGAGATTCTTGAATAGCATGGTAATTTGCTTAAATAATCCTAATATGCTAGGTGTTCAAGATGAATATTTTTTTTCTTATGAGTGTTTTGAATACTAAGAGAAGTTTGATGCTTGATGATTGTTTTGAGATATGGAGGTAATAATATCAAAGCCGTGCTAGTTGAGTAGTTGTGAAATTGAGAAATGCATGTGTTGAAGTTTGCAAGTCCCGTGGCATGCATGTATGGTAAACGTTGTGTAACAAATTTGAAACATGAGGTGTTATTTGATTGTCTTCCTTATGAGTGGCAGTCGGGGACGAGCGATGGTCTTTTCCTACCAATCTATCCCCCTAGGAGCATGCGCGTAGTGCTTTGGTTTTTGATGACTTGTAGATTTTTGCAATAAGTATGTGAGTTCTTTATGACTAATGTTGAGTCCATGGATTATACGCACTCTCACCCTTCCATCATTGCTAGCCTCTTCGGTACCGTGCATTGCCCTTTCTCACATTGAAAGTTGGTGCAAACTTCGCCGGTGCATCCAAACCCCGTGATATGATACTCTCTTTCACACATAAACCTCCTTATATCTTCCTCAAAACAGCCACCATACCTACCTATTATGGCATTTCCATAGCCATTCCGAGATATATTGCCATGCAACTTTCCACCATTCTGTTCAAAATGACACATTCATCATTGTCATATTGCTTAGCATGATCATGTAGTTGACATAGTATTTGTGGCAAAGCCACCATTCATAATTCTTTCATACATGTCACTCTTGGTTCATTGCATATCCCGGTACATCGCCGGAGGCATTCATATAGAGTCATATCTTGTTCTAAGTATCAAGTTGTAATCATTGAGTTATAAATAAATAGAAGTGTGATGATCATCATTAATAGAGCATTGTCCTCCCCCAAAAAAAGAGAAAGGCCAAATAAAAAAAGGAAAGGCCAAATAAGAAAAAGAAAAAAGAAAGAGAAGGGACAATGCTACTATCCTTTTTCCACACTTGTGCTTGAAAGTAGCACCATAATCTTCATGATAGAGAGTCTTTTGTTTTGTCACTTTCATATACTAGTGGGAATTTTTCATTATAAAACTTGGCTTGTATATTCCAACAATGGGCCTCCTCAAGTGCCCTAGGTCTTTGTGAGCAAGCAAGTTGGATGCACACCCACTTAGTTTCTTTTGTTGAGCTTTCATACATTTATAGCTCTAGTGCATCCATTGCATGGCAATCCCCACTCCTTGCATTAACATCAATCGATGGGCATCTCCATAGCCCGTTGATTATCCTGGTTGATGTGAGACTTTCCCCTTTTTTGTCTTATCCACATAACCCCCATCATCATATTCTATTCCACCCATAGTGCTATATCCATGGCTCACGCTCATGTATTGCGTGAAAGTTTATATGTTTGAGATTACTAAAGTATGAAACAATTGCTTGGCTTGTCATCGGGGTTGTGCATGATGAGAGCATTCTTGTGTGACGAAAATGGAGCATGACTAAACTATATGATTTTGTAGGGATGAACTTTCTTTGGCCATGTTATTTTGAGAGGACATAATTGCTTAGTTAGTATGCTTGAAGTATTATTATTTTTTATGTCAATTTGAACTTTTATCTTGAATCTTTCGGATCTGAATATTCATACCACAATTAAGAAAAAATACATTAAAATTATGCCAAGTAGTAGTCCGCATCAAAAATTCTGTTTTTATCATTTTCCTACTCGAGGACGAGCAGGAATTAAGCTTGGGGATGCTTGATACGTCTCCAACGTATCTATAATATTTGATTGCTCCATGCTATATTATCTACTGTTTTGGACATTATTGGGCTTTATTATCCACTTTTATATTATTTTTGGGACTAAACTATTAACCGAAGGCCCAACCCAGAATTGCTGTTTTTTTGCCTATTTCAGGGTTTCGAAGAAAAGGAATATCAAACGGAATGAAACCTTCGGGAACGTGATTTTCTCACCGAACATGATCCAGGGGACTTGGACCCTACGTCAAGAAACAAGGGAGGAGGCCATGAGGTAGGGGGCGCGCCTACCCCCCAGGAACGCCCTCCACCCTCGTGGGCCCTCCCTGTTGCTCCACCAACATACTCCTTCCTCCTATATATACCTACGTACCCCCAAACGATCAGATACGGAGCCAAAACCCTAATTCCACCGCCGCAACTTTCTGTATCCACGAGATCTGATGTCTACTACACAACCTTCTTCTTGTAGACGTTGTTGGGCCTCCAAGTGCAGAGGTTTGTAGGACAGTAGCAAATTTCCCTCAAGTGGATGACCTAAGGTTTATCAATCCGTAGGAGGCGTAGGATGAAGATGGTCTCTCTCAAGCAACCCTGCAACCAAATAACAAAGAGTCTCTTGTGTCCCCAACACATCCAATACAATGGTAAATTGTATAGGTGCACTAGTTCGGCGAAAAGATGGTGATACAAGTGGTATATGGATGGTAGATAAAGGTATTTGTAATCTGAAATTATAAAAACAGCAAGGTAACTAATGATAAAAGTGAGCGTAAATGGTATTGCAATGTGTTGAAACAAGGCCTAGGGTTCATACTTTCGCTAGTGTAAGTTCCCTCAACAATACTAACATAATTGGATCACATAACTATCCCTCAACATGCAACAAAGAGTCACTCCAAAGTCACTAATAGCGGAGAACGAACGAAGAGATTATGGTAGGGTACGAAACCACCTCAAAGTTATTCTTTCCAATCAATCTGTTGGGCTATTCCTATAAGTGTGACCATCATCCCTAGAGTTTGTACTAGAATAACACCTTAAGACACAAATCAATCAAAACCCTAATGTCACCTAGATACTCCAATGTCACCTCAAGTATCCGTGGGTATGATTATACGATATGCATCACACAATCTCAGATTCATCTATTCAACCAACACATAGGACCTCAAAGAGTGCCCCAAAGTTTCTACTGGAGAATCACGACAAAAACGTGTGCCAACCCCTATGCATAGGTTCATGGGTGGAACCCGCAAGTTGATCACAAAAACATACATCAAGTGAATCACGTGGTATCCCATTGTCACCACAGATACGCACGGCAAGACATACATCAAGTGTTCTCAAATCTTTAAAGACTCGATCCGACAATATAACTTCAAAGGGGAAACTCAATCCATTACAAGAGAGTAGAGGGGGGAAGAAACATCATAGGATCCAAATATAATAGCAAAGCTCGCGATACGTCAAGATCGTATCATCTCAAGAACACGAGAGAGAGGGATCAAACACATAGCTACTGGTATATACCCTCAGCCCTGAGGGAGAACTACTCCCTCCTCGTCATGGAGAGCACCGGGAGGATGAAGATGGCCACCGGAGAAGGATTCCCCCCTCCGGCAGGGTGCCGGAATGGGTCTAGATTGGTTTTCGGTGGCTACGGAGGCTTCTGGCGGCGGAACTCCCGATCTATTGTGCTCCTCGATGTTTTTAGGGTATATGGAGATATATAGGCGGAAGAAATACGTCAGGGGGGCCACAAGGGGCCCACAAGGTTGGAGGGTGCGCCCAGGAGGGGTGGGCGCGCCCCCTGCCTCGTGGCCTCCTCGCAGATCCCCCGACATGCACTCCAAGTCTTCTGGGCTTCTTTCCTTCCAAAAATGAGTTCCGTGAAGTTTCAGGTCAATTGGACTCCGTTTGATTTTCCTTTTCTTTGAAACCCTAAAACAGGGTAAAAACAGAAACTGGCACTGGGCTCTGGGTTAATAGGTTAGTCCCAAAAATGATATAAAAGTGTATAATAAAGCCCATAAACATTCAAAACAGTAGATAATATAGCATGGAGCAATCAAAAATTATAGATACGTTGGAGACGTATCAAGATCCCATCTTGGGGCCTGTTCTGGAGCTCTGCCGGAGGGGTTATCCATCACAGAGGGCTTCTACATCGTCACCATAGCCCCTCCGATGAAGTGTGAGTAGTTCACCTCAGACCTACGGGTCCATAGTTATTAGCTAGATGGCTTCTTCTCTCTTTTTGGATCTCAATACAATGTTCTCCCCCTCTCTTGTGGAGATCTATTCGATGTAATCTTGTTTTTGCGGTGTGTTTGTTGAGACTGATGAATTGTGGGTTTATGATCAAGTCTATCTATGAACAATATTTGAATCTTCTTTGAATTCTTTTATATATGATTGGTTATCTTTGCAAGTCTCTTCGAATTATCAGTTTGGTTTGGCCTACTAGATTGATCTTTCTTGCAATGGGAGAAGTGCTTAGCTTGGGTTCAATCTTGCGGTGTCCTTTCCCAGTGACAGTAGGGGCAGCAAGGCACGTATTGTATTGTTGCCATCGAGGATAACAAGATGGGGTTTTCTTCATATTGCATGAGTTTATCCCTCTACATCATGTCATCTTGCTTAAGGCGTTACTCTGTTTTCATTAACTTAATACTCTAGATGCATGCTGGATAGCGGTCGATGAGTGGAGTAATAGTAGTAGATGCAGGCAGGAGTCGGTCTACTTGTCTCGGACGTGATGCCTATATACATGATCATGCATAGATATTCTCATAACTATGCTCAATTCTGTCAATTCCTCACCAGTAATTTGTTCACCCATCGTAGAATACTTATGCTCTTGAGAGAAGCCACTAGTGAAACCTATGGCCCCCGGGTCTATCTTCATCCTATTAATCTTCCAATACTTAGTTATTTATTTTGCTTTTATTTTACTTTGCATCTTTATCATAAAAATACCAAAAATATTATCTTATTATATCTATCAGATCTCACTCTCGTAAGTGGCCGTGTAGGGATTGAAAACCCCTTATCGCGTTGGTTGCGAGGATTTATTTGTTTTGTGAAGGTACAAGGGACTCACGCGTAGCCTCCTACTGGATTGATTCCTTGGTTCTCAAAACTGAGGGAAATACTTACCCTACTCTGCTGCATCATCCCTTCCTCTTCGGGGAAAAACCAACGCAGTGCTCAAGAGGTAGCAGGGGCATCCACCTGGCCACGAGGGTGGAGGGCGCGCCCAACCCCCTGGGCGCGCCCCCTGCCTCGTGGGCCCACGATGGCCCTCCTCCAATTATTCCTGCACCCACACACTCCTTCCTCCCACAAACACCATTATCCAGCTCAAGCACGAGTTCTAGCTCATTTTGCTGCGATTTTCGATCTCCTTGCTCAAAGCACCTCTCACAAAACTGCTTTGGGGGATTGTTCCTTGGTATGTGCCTCCTCCAATGGTCCAATTAGTTTTTGTTCTAGTGCTTTATTCATTGCATATTTTTGCTGCTTAGGTGACCCTATTCTTGAGCTTGCATGTCAAATTTATGTGGTTCCAAGTAGTTTTGATGCATGATATAGGCTCTAGGCACTTGTAAGAGTAGTTGCTATCAATTTTGTTGAGTTTGCTTCAGTTTTATTTGAAGTTACTAAAAATTTCAGAATTTTTTAGAAAATAATGAAGAGATTTTTGAGGGGCTCATCGAGCCGAAGCTCGAAGGAAAAGAAAAATGAAGAAGCAAAGAGGCCCAAATATAATCTGCCTCGCATCACGGAGGTTCGGCCGTGTGAATGGCCTTGTGATGATTTCTTGAGAGCAACCAGGATTTATGATGATTTCTATGAATTGGCTAAGAATGCAGGCCTCACCGCCTTCCTCCATGACTAGCGCGAACAGTATCTCTTAATGACCAATATCTTTGTGCAAAACTTTCATTTCCATGCTAGGAGCTCACCACCTACAGTGGAGTTTTATTTATATGATGAGCATAAGGAGATGTCACTTCGTGATTTTTGTCGGGTTTGTTTGATCCCTTTCGAGGGCATCCTAGAGGAACCACATCGCGGCAATGTGGATGATTTTATTGATACCATCACTGTAGGGGAAACGAGGAAGGTTTCCGATGCACGAACTACTAGCATACACTTTCCTGTTCTACGTTACTTTGCTATATTTGCTAGTAGATGCTTAATTGGGCGCAGAAACCGTGGAAACCTGAGTGCCCCTGATATTGTTATTTTGTGCCACGCCTTATTTCGTGATGATACATTCAACATGGGTGCTATTATTGCAAAGCGGTTAAATCTTAACCGTACTAAGAGCCCCGTCTTTGGAGGCATCTTCGCCTCGCGCCTAGCTGCACATTTTAACATACCTATTAGGCATTACGAAAAGGAAGAAAAAATGTTGCCTCCTATTTATTTAGATTATAAGAGTATGGTAGCACACGATTTTATTGTTAAGAATAGGAAAAATGAGCTCAAATACAAATTGTTCTTTGATAAACATCATCCTGAGACTATTACCCTGCCTGCTCCTTCCTTGTTTGATTTATCTACAGGCAAGTACCTTGTTCCGTTGGAGGCTATTCACGCCTACCGGGACCCTACATCAGCCACAGAGCTAGAGTCGGAACCACGAATTGATCCTCCACGACAGTCTAATTACCAGTGGGATCCGGAGATGATTGCCAACCAGTGGCAATCAGAGTCTTCTTCTTCGCAGTACGACCCCAACTATTACTATGGATATCCGCCAGGCCAACCGTGGCCATAGACCAACTTAGGCCAAAAGCCTAAGCTTTGGGGAGTACGTATCTCTCACCGACATTACATTCATGTTCACACACTCATTGCTAGATGTCGGTGCTCATACTTTTTCATTGTAATATCCATGCTAGTTTATTTTCTCTTTTTATGCTTTCTTCTTGTGTGTTTAATAAACCTTAAGAAAAACCAAAAAAAATTAGTTGTAGCTTTTAATTAGTTTACTTTCCATGCTTGTAGTAGAAATTAAAAAGAAAACCCAAAAAGATTTCTTGTTCTTCTTTTTGCTTGTTTGGAGCTTTCCCGTGTAAATAGTTTTATTTCTTTTCTTTTCTTTGGGGTTCAATAGGAGAAGACCATGATTAAATTGTTGAAGTGACTCCTATATGCATTATTGTTGATTTAACCAAGAGTCCATATTGCCTTGTCTTCTCTTGTTTATTGAATGCTTGCATATCCCAGCTTAGTCCAATGCACGCACACTACTATTATTATTCACATCATTCGGTCATGCAAGTGAAAGGCAATTATGACGATATATCATGAACTGATTGAGATGGGAGAAGCTGGTACGAACTCGACCTCTCTTGTTTTTGTAAATATGATTAGTTCATCGTTCCTGATTTAGCCTATTATGAATAAACATGTTTGCAATGACAATTAGAGATCATAGTTTCTTATGCCATGCTTAATTAGCTAGGAGCTTATAATGTTTTACCTTGCGTGCGAACATGCTATTAAAATGGTTGTGATGTGGTATGATAGGGTGGTATCCTCTTTTGAACAATTCGAGTGGCTTGACTTGGCACATGTTCACACATGTAGTTGAAACAAAATCAACATACCCTCTATGATATTTATGTTCATGGTGCATTATATCCTACTCATGCTTGCATTCGGTGTTGATTAATTTAATTGCATGTTCATGACTGTTGTCGCTCTCTAGCTGGTCGCTTCCCAGTCTTTTTCTAGCCTTCACCTGTACTAAGCGGGAATACTGCTTGTGCATCCAATCCCATAAACCCCAAAGTTATTCCATATGAGTCCACCATACCTACCTATATACGGTATCTACCTGCCATTCCAAGTAAATTTGTATTTGCCAAACTCTAAACCTTCAAATAAACATTCTGTTTTGTATGCTCGAATAGCTCATGTATCAACTAGGGCTGCCCGTATCTTCCATGTTAGGCGGGTTATTCTCAAGAGGAGTGGACTCCGCTCCTCACTCAGGAGAAAGTGGCTGGTCACCGGGATGCCCAGTCCCATACTTTATGCAAATCAAATCAAAATAATTGCAAACAAAACTCCCCCTGGGACTCTTGTTAGTTGGAGGCACTCATTGTTTCGAGCAAGCCATGGATTGATGCTTGTTGGTGGAGGGGGAGTATAAACTTTACCATTCTGTTTGGGAACCGCCTATAATGTGTGTAGCATGGAAGATATCTCCATCTCTTGGTTGTTATGTTGACAATGAAAGTATACCGCTCAAAATATTATTCATCTCTATTTCAAAACTGAGCTCTGGCACCTCTACAAATCCCTGCTTCCCTTTGCAAAGGGCCTATCTATTTACTTTTAGGTTGAGTCATCATCCTCTTATTAAAAAGCACCAGTTGGAGAGCACCACTATCATTTGCATTCATTAATGTTAGTTTACATTGAGTATGACTTGAATGGATCTCTTTTACCATGAATTACAATGTCTAGTCAGTCCTTGATCTTTAAAGGTGCTCTGCATTTATGTTTTGCGGTCTCAGAAAGGGCTAGCGAGATACCATCTTGTTATATCATATTATGATTGTTTTGAGAAAGTGTTGTCATTCGAGATTTATTATTATTGCTCGCTAGTTGATTATGCCATTGATATGACTAAACATGAGACCTAAGAGTTATTGTGAATATGGTTAGTTCATAATCTTTGCTGAAAACTTGAATGCTGGCTTTACATATTTACAACAAGAGCAAACAGAGTTTGTAAAAGTTTTTCTTTATCACTTTCAGTTTATCAACTGAATTGCTTGAGGACAAGCAAAGGTTTAAGCTTGGGGGAGTTGATACGTCTCCGTCGTATCTACTTTTCCAAACACTTTTGCCCTTGTTTTGGACTCTAACTTGCACGATTTGAATGGAACTAACCCGGACTGACGCTGTTTTCAACAGAATTGCCATGGTGTTATTTATGTGCAGAAACAAAAGTTCTTGGAATGACCTGAAACTTCACGGAGATTATTTTTGGAAATAACAAAAAAATACTGGCAAAAGATCAAGACCAAGGGCCCCACACCCTAGCCACGAGGGTGGGGGCGTGCCCCCTACCTCGTGGGCCCCCTGGAGCTCCTCCGACCTCAACTCCAACTATATATATTCGTGTTCGGAGAGAAAAAAAATCAAGGAGAAAGATTCATCGCGTTTTATGATACGGAGCCGTCGCCAAGCCCTAAACTCTCTTGGGAGGGCTGATCTGGAGTCCGTTTGGGGCTCCGGAGATGGGAATCCGTCGCCATTATCATCATCAACCATCCTCCATCACCAATTTCATGATGCTCACCGCCGTGCGTGAGTAATTCCATCGTAGGCTTGCTGGACGGTGATGGGTTGGATGTGATTTATCATGTAATCGAGTTAGTTTTGTTAGGGTTTGATCCCTAGTATCCACTATGTTCTGACATTGATGTTGCTATGACTTTGCTATGCTTAATGCTTGTCACTAGGGCCCGAGTGCCATGATTTCAGATCTGAACCTATTATGTTTTGATGAATATATGTGAGTTCTTGATCCTATCTTGCAAGTCTATAGTCACGTACTATGTGTTATGATCCGGCAACCCCGAAGTGACAATAATCGGGACCACTTCCGGTGATGACCGTAGTTTGAGGAGTTCATGTATTCACTATGTGTTAATGCTTTGGTCCGGTACTCTATTAAAAGGAGTCCTTAATATCCTTTAGTTTCCGCTAGGACCCCGCTGCCATGGAAGGGTAGGACAAAAGATGTCATGCAAGTTCTTTTCCATAAGCACGTATGACTATATTCGGAATACATGCCTACATTACATTGATGAATTGGAGCTAGTTCTGTGTCACCCTAGGTTATGACTGTTACATGATGAACCACATCCGGCATAATTCTCTATCACCGATCCATTGCCTACGAGCTTTCCGTATATTGTTCTTTGCTTATTTACTTTTCCATTGCTATTGTTACAATCATTACAAAATACCAAAAACATTACTTTTGCTATCATTACCTTTTGCTACCATTACCACTACTATCATATTACTTTGCTACTAAATACTTTGCTGCCGATATTAAGTTTCCAGGTGTGGTTGAATTGACAACTCAGCTGCTAATACTTGAGAATATTCTTTGGCTCCCCTTGTGTCGAATCAATAAATTTGGGTTGAGTACTCTACCCTCGAAAACTGTTGCGATCCCCTATACTTGTGGGTTATCAATGTGCTAAATATCATTGATTCAAGCAATGTTGCTTTAACCCTTGCACACCCCACCACACTCAACTTGTTGTCTAGTTCAGGTGTAGGCATGGTCATAGGGGGAGTGTTGTTCTCTCAATGAACTTTCCCTCCCCCATAATGCATAAACTAATCAAACTCTTTCACTTTAGCCATTTTTGATGGTACTTGTGCTTCAAAGATGAGTGTTGGTCATGGGCCCAATGTTAAAATCTCCGGGGCGCCATACCACTGAACTCAAACATAGGTGGCCTCGGCCACCGCCCTCTCTTGGAGAGGTGTGTGTTTCTCGTTCCCTTTTGTTTGTTTTGTGTGTGTGTTTGTTCTTGTTTTCTTCCCGGATTCTTTTCTTGAGCTAAGCCTTTTTGGCCAGTCCTTTTTGCGGCTGAGCGGTACTACCGCTGCATGCACGGTACTACCGCTGATGAGCGTCAAGCGGTACTACCGCCCACCCAGCAGTACTACCGCTGCAGAGCGGGCGATGGGGGGTTATGTTGGGGCAGGGGGAGTTGTTTTCTCCCCCATACCCACTCGCCCCCACTCGCTCATCTTCCTCGTCGCTCCAGCGACGTCTCGCCGTAGGAGGTCTTCGGCCGGCCGCCGTTTTCGTGCCGTCCCTCTCCATTTCCTCCGGTGGAGTCGATCCCTACCTCGTCCTCTAGCCATGGATGCCGGTATTGCCCCCGCTCCCGTTCTCTCTTTGCCTAGATCTTACATCTAGTTTAGGGGCAATGGGCATTGTTTTTCTTGTCTTTTGGCTATGTCGAGGCTTGTGTAGGATGGAGTTGGTGTCTTGGCCCTTTGGATTGATGTTTGGTAGGCCTATTTTTGAATTTGTCATCTCCAGTAGTGCCGGATCTGTCCACGGCAGTAGGGAACTGCCGTTCCCCGTCTTGAGCGGTACTACCGCCCATCCTGAGCGGTACTGCTGCGGTACTACCGCTGGATGCCCAGTTCCATCATTTCCTACCACATTTTGATCCATGTAGTTTTGTTTGGTGGCTTATGCTCTTTGTTTCGTTTAGTTTCTTTTGCTCGTGTGTTTGGTTCCAGATGATGATCATCCTGAGCAGCAGGTCCGCCGTTGTCGTGGTTCTAAGTCTGACAGTAGTGTAGGGGGTAAGTATGGAGAGGCAAGATCTTAGCTATGGAGAAGTTGTAAGCACGCAAGGTTTACGAGTTCAGGCCCTTCTCGGAGGAAGTAATAGCCCTACGTCTTGGAGCCCGGAGGCGGTCGACTGGATTATGTGAGTATGAGTTACAGAGGTGCGAACCCTTGTCTCGGAGGAGGGGGGTGGCTTATATAGAGTGCGCCAGGACCCCGGCCAGCCCATGTTACAAAGGGTTCAATGTACATTAAGGCGGGGCGTTACTGGTAATGCTGGTAATAAAGTGCTATGATGACCATAAAAGCTATTTAATGACTGACCGTTAGCGTGCGGAGTGACTTTAGGTCTCCTGGCCGTCGAGTGGTTGGATCTTGGTCGAGTAATTGCTTCTTGGTCGAGTGTCTTTGAGCCTGTCGAGTGGAACACCTTCAAGTCGATTGAAAGGTGATTTCTTCTAGAGATGTCCTTGGGTAGGGCAGTTAGGACAGGTCCATGACCCTACCCTAGGTACATAGCTTCATCATTAGCCCCCGAATGGATCGAGGTTTGAGTGGGGAGGGAGTTGAGAACTTCTCCGACTCGTTTTTCATGCCGTGAGCATATCCCGTTTCGGATCAACGTACCTGAGTGATGACAGCCACTTCCTTTTTAGTCGCCTTGATCCATTCTTAATTCTTCATCGAGTGAATTTCTGTACTTGTAAGGCTCCGAGTGATGGTGCGGGGGAGATCTTTGGTCTGACAAGTTGTTTGCTGCCCACAGATTTCGTGGGATCCGAATTTTGGGAAGCGCGCGGGACGGGGGAGGCCGCAGTAATCGGATGGGATAGAGTGGAGCCGCCTCGATCCCCGCGCTGCCTTTTTCGCCACGTATCGCGCGCGAGGTTGTTACGGGATTTGACAGAGTCACCTAGGCCTACCCGTCAGCCACTCGGAAGCGGCCTCATATAAGGCGTTGGACCGGAGTCTCCCAAACAGTGCGTTCTCATTTCCTCTTCTCCTCTCCATGTCCCTCCGCTGCGCTCGTTCTCGCCCCAGCATCACCGCTCCATACGCGTCTCGCCGGCGGCAATGGGGAAGGAGAAGACGGCGGCTCTCGAGCGGGCAAAGAAGGTGACGGCGAGGTCGAAGGGGAAGGCAACCAGCCGGGGCGGATCTTCTTCGCGGACCGGCCTGCCGAAGGGCTGGATCCAGGGCGACTGGATCCACTCGAGGATCACCCAAGAAGACCTCGATGACCTGGCCGAAGGGGGGCTGATCCCCTATGACTCGGTGCGGCTTCCGGGGAAGGAATCTGAGCCGCAACCTCGGGAGGGTGAGCGTGTTCTTCTTGCCACCCACGTCGACCGTGGATTTTCCGTGCCTCCTCACCCTTTCTTTCGAGGGTTTCTGAATTTCTTTGGGGCACAACTCCACCATTTTACCCCCAACTCAATCGTTTATCTCGCCGCTTTCATTTCTTTGTGTGAGAATTTCCTGGGTTGCCGGCCTCACTGGGGTCTTTTCAAGCATATTTTCACTTGTCGCTCCCAGACAGTGAAAAAGGCTAATCCGAGTGACGAGAGGACCCAAGTGATCCAGATGTGTGGAGGCCTTGGCATCCAGACGAGAGGGAAAAGCTCCTTTCCGGCCATGATTCTTCCTGACTCAGTCCGCAGATGGCGGTCGACCTGGTTTTACTGTAAAGACCATTCGACGCCAGGGCAATCGATTGGCCTTCCTCCCTTTACCATGGACCGAGTGGAGAATCCCTCCCCTTTGAAGGTGCTCCTGGAGGAGAAGGCGCACGTGAAGGTGTTGGTCGATCAAGTGGTCCAGCTTATTCATGACGGGGTCACTGGTATGGATCTCTTGGAGGTCTTCCTTCAGTGGCGCATCCAGCCTCTTCAAGCTCGAGACCATCCGATGTGGATGTATTCGGGTCTTGAAGACTCCACTCGGATCCATCCGGAGGAGGTCGATGACGACACACTGGAGAAGTGGCTGTCGAGCATTACCGGGAACAAGGACAATCCCAGGGGAGCCAGGAGAGTTCCCCCATTCGACCAGTCTCATGTACCAGAGCAGGTCTGATTCCGAGTTTTTGCTTGTAATCAGAATTCACTCGCGCAGCTGCCTATATTGCATCGACTGACTTTGCTCTCCTTGCTTTCTTTCAGGCCATTATAGAAATGTATTCAATGCCCAACGGGGAGCAAGAGCAAGTTCTGGAAGGCGAGGCGAGTGGCGGTGAAAGTGGCGAGTGGACTTCCGATGGTGAAGGGGATGGAGGAAGCGACGACTCAAGTGATGGAGAAGAAGTTGAGTCGCCCCCTCACAGGGAGAGGCGATCCAAGCTTGACCAAGAACGGCCGAGTGCCCGTGACAAGGCAACTACTCAGGCTGGTTAGTCTTCGAAGCGTCCTCGGATCTCTTCACCAACCCCGACTAAGAAGGCGCCCAAGCACCCCAAAGTTGCAGAGCCGAGGACTCGGAAGGCGTTGCCGAAGATCAAGATTGATATCCCCGTCGCCTCCGCGTGAGTGTCTCTCTTTGTATTCACTCGACACTCCGTGATGTTTGTTTTTCTTGTTTTAACTAGACGAACTTTGGAATTGTTAGCGCTGCCACTTCCAGGACCTCAGCTTACAGGGATGATGATGAGGTGATGGAGGATGCGGTCACTTCTAATCCGGGTATGATTTCTGCTATACTATCTTTATTTGGTCGATTCAACTGCAATGTGCATCATTGGGTGACGTGATTTTCACAATCGAACTTTGCACAGCTCCCAACATTATTGACCTCCCTGATGATGATGAAGAGCCCGAGAGGCCTTTGACGAGGAAGAATAGGCGAGCTCCTGTAAGCGAGGCGCTACATTCGACGCCGAGGGCGGAACCAGTCGTTCAGGACACTGGCGACGTCAATCGAGGTTCTGTTACCTTCGCCGAGCCATTGTCGAGTGCCTTACCTTCTTCGTCGATTGCTCGGGCCTCTGTCGACCCACCTTCAGTTTTTGCGACCCATCATGTCCCAGAGGACTAGGTGAATGCTGCTAGGGAAGCCATACGCCAGGCGGGCGTTATGATGGAGAAGATGAAGATGGTGCGGGACGCCAGCCAAGCCGCCTATGATGCCAGCTCGGCTCTCCAGAGCAACGTTCAGGTTAGTTGGTCGCCGCTTGTTCTGTTAGGATATGCTACCTAAAGATTCTTTCCGAAAATCTTTGCATCTGTACACCCACTGGGTGCGTCGATTGAATTTTTGGACTAGTGGGGGCATGCTGAGTGCACCCACTGGGTGTAGTCCCCGAGACTACAGTGGACTGCTGGCAGTCGGCTGTAGTCTTTGTATTTTGCCGAATGTATAAACCAAACTGGTAGTGTGTCTCTTCCAGTCGGTATGGTTGAGTGGGATCAGAACCGGTGGGGGCACGCTAAGTGCACCCACTGGGTGTAGTCCCCGAGACTACGGTGGACTGCTGGCAGTCGACTGTAGTTTGAGTTCTACTTTCTCTCTTTCTGCCTCTTTTTTTTGGACTTGACTTCGGCGGGCCGGTCGAGTGGGATCAGAACCGGTGGGGGCACGCAAAGTGCACCCACTGGGTGTAGTCCCCGAGACTATGGTGGACTGCGGGCAGTCGACCATAGTCTTAGTATTTATTGCCTTTGTTGTTTTTTGCTGTAAAAATAACTTCTCCCCTTTGATTTCAGAAATCTTGTGATCTTGGAGCTCGCTTTGCTGACTTGGAGAAGCAACATATTCAACTGAACCTTGACTTGGAGCTGGCCAGGACAGAGCTGCAAAAGGTCAGAGACGGCGCCGCGGGTAAGACGAGTTTGTCGATTGGTCAGTTTTAGGCTTGAGTACCCTTCTGCTATTTCTGAATCAATCATCATTTCTTTGCAGAAAAACTGAGAGAAGCTCTGGCGAAGAAGGATCAGGATTTGGCCGCTGCTCGTAAGGAGGCTGACGACAAGACCGCTCTGGCCGAACAGAAGCCGGCTTCGGTCGGCCGGTTGGAAGAAGAGAATACCAGGCTGAAGACCACTCTGAATGACTCCAACAAGGAGTGCTCGTGCTGGAAGAAGGCGAATCTCGTCTAGGGCGAGAAAATGGAAGGCATTGCTCGCAGGAGGGATGATCTGGAGAGCTATCTGAGAAGTCTTGCCAAGAAGTTGTTTGTCAAGCTTGAAGGTGCACATTCTGTTCCGACTGACTTTTTTTTGTGTCGACTCAGTGTACGAAAATTGACTTATCCTTGGATCGTGAATGCAGAGTTTTGCCAGAACTTTGAAGAGGAGACTGGGCGGATCGAACCAGGTTTGGATCCAATCAACTCTCCCGTGAAAGATGAAACTGCCATGAATCTGCTCCGTCTGGAATCTCGCATCGACAGTGCCGTGGACTACTTGGCTCGACTGAAGGTCGCCATGTCGCGGATTGACCCGGCACTTTGGCTGGAGGCTGTGCTCCAAAATGATATTGAGTCCCTGATGACTCGACTAAATGAAATCCCCGACCGAGTGTAGGAGTGGAAGAAGTCTGCTGCTCGGTGTGGCGCTGACGTGGCTCTGTCTTTGGTTCGTTTCCATTGCAAGGAGGTGCGACAGGACAAACTGGCAGCAATCAAGGTCGCCAACACCCAGAAGCATGACTTCCGAACCTTTATGGAGACTTTCATCGCTGCAGCCACTCGGATAGCCGACGGCGTCGACCTGGATGAGTTCGTCGAGCCTGCCAGCCCTCCTCCTGCGGAGTGAACAAACTCTTATGTCCCACCTTAAATTTGCCTCGGAATGCCGAGTGGTTTTGTAACCGTTAAACTTTTTCGGGCTGCATGCCCGAGTACTTCGATCTGTGATCTGGAACCTTTGGAATTTACCTGAACTTGGTTTACCGTTGAATATCTTTATGAATCTCCTGCTGAGTGAACCCATTCTTCATTCGAGACAACTTTTGCATTCGCAGCGCAGCTTCGAAGGAGAGGGAAGCAGTCGACCCACGTCTTGTATTTGTGGCGAAGCTCCCCAGGGGAAGGCGGCGGTCGACCCACACCCTGTTACTGCAGAGTGGGATGGAGCGCACATTGTATTTGTGGCGAAGCTCTCCAAGAGAAGGTGGCAGTCGACCCGCACTTCGTTACTATAGAGCGGGATGAATCGCGCATTGTATTTGTGGCGAAGCTCTCCAGGAGAAGGTGGTAGTCGACCCGCACTTCGTTACTGTAGAGCGGGATGAATCGCGCATTGTATTTGTGGCGAAGCTCCCCAGGAGAAGGTGGCAGTCGACCTGCCCCTCGTCGTCCTTGAGGAATGAGATGTGTTTCGCACTTAGGCGAGTTCTGGATTGCAGCTAAGCCCCCGAGTGGGAGGATTGCTCTCCACTCAGTAGGATTTTTTCAAACTTAGGCGAGTGCCGGACTGCAGCTAAGTCTCTAAGTGAGAGAACTTAGGCGAGTACTGGACTGCAGCTAAGCCTCTGAGTGGGAGGATTGCTCTCCACTCGGTAGGATTTTTTCAAACTTAGGCGAGTGCCGGACTGCAACTAAGTCTCTAAGTGAGAGAACTTAGGTGAGTACTGGACTGCAGCTAAGCCTCCGAGTGGGAGGATTGCTCTCCACTCGGTAGGATTTTTTTCAAACTTAGGCGAGTGCTGGACTGCAGCTAAGTCTCCAAGTGAGAGAACTTAGGCGAGTACTGGACTGCAGCTAAGCCCCGAGTGGGAGGATTGCTCTCCACTCGGTAGGATTTTTTTTTCAAACTTAGGCGAGTGCCGGACTGCAGCTAAGTCTCCAAGTGAGAGAACTTAGGCGAGTACTGGACTGTAGCTAAGCCCCCGAGTGGGAGGATTGCTCTCCACTCGGTAGGATTTTTTTCAAACTTAGGCGAGTGCCGGACTGCAGCTAAGTCTCCAAGTGAGAGAACTTAGGCGAGTACTGGACTGTAGCTAAGCCCCCGAGTGGGAGGATTGCTCTCCACTCGGTAAGATTTTTTCAAACTTAGGCGAGTGCCAGACTGCAGCTAAGTCTCCAAGTGAGAGAACTTAGGCGAGTACTGGACTGCAGCTAAGCCCCCGAGTGGGAGGATTGCTCTCCACTCGGTAGGATTTTTTCAAACTTAGGCGAGTGCCGGACTGCAGCTAAGTCTCCAAGTGAGAGAACTTAGGCGAGTCCTGGATTGCAGCTAAGCCCCCGAGTGGGAGGATTGCTCTCCGCTCGGTAGGATTTTTTCAAACTTAGGCGAAACGGATTCGCAGCTAAGCCCCCGAGTGGGAGGCTGGCTCGCCACTCGGTAGGAAACTGTTTTTACAAACTTAGGCGAAGTGGATTCGCGGCTAAGCCACCCACTGGGGGATTTCTTACGCAAACAAAAACAATTATAATCACTGGGAAAATTATAACGCTCTTGTCTTTGATAAATAAACTACAGGAGTTTTTCTTATTACATCTCATCCGAGTGAGAATTCAAGTATAAAAGGGGCGGAGTAGCTCCGCATTCCAGGCTCGTGGCTCATCAATCTGGCAATCGACATTGTAGAGGTGGTATGCTCCATTGTGGAGGACTCTGGTGACTATGAAGGGGCCTTCCCAAGTAGGAGCGAGCTTGTGTGGTTTCTGCTGATCCACTCGGAGGACTAAGTCTCCTTCTTGGAAGGCTCGACTCTTCACGTTTCTGGCATGGAATCGAGGCAAGTCTTGCTGATAGATGGTCGATCGAATCAAGGCCATTTCTCTTTCTTCTTCTAGGAGGTCGACTGCGTCCTGCCGGGCTTGTTCTGCTTCATCTTCTGAGTAGAGCTCGACTCTGGGAGCGTGGTGAAGCAGGTCACTCGGTAAGACTGCCTTGGCTCCGTAGACCAGAAAGAATGGGGTTCTTCCGGTCGATCGATTCGGGGTTGTCCTCAATCCCCAAAGGACTGATGGAAGCTCGTCGACCCATGCACCTACTACGTGCTTGAGATCGCGCATCAATCGGGGTTTCAGTCCTTTGAGAATTAGGCCGTTTTCCCTTTCTTCTTGCCCATTCGACTGGGGGTGAGCGACCGAAGCATAGTCGACCTGAGTGCCCTGAGAGGCGCAAAAGGCCCTGAATTTGTCGGAATTGAAGTTTGACCCATTGTCGGTGATGATGCTGTGTGGAACTCCATATCTGAATATCAACTCTCTGATGAAACTAATAGCGGTGCAAGCATCAAGATTCTTGATAGGCTTGGCTTCAATCCATTTGGTGAACTTGTCGACTGCTACCAGCACATGAGTGAAGCCGCTCCTGCCTGTTCTCAGTGGTCCAACCATGTCCAACCCCCAAACAGCAAAAGGCCAGACGAGTGGAATGGTTTTCAGCACTGACACGGGCTTGTGCGGCATATTGGAGTAATACTGACATCCTTCACATTTGTCGACTATCTCTTTGGCCATCTCATTGGCTCTTGGCAAGTAGAACCCCGCTCGGTATGCTTTAGCCACAATGGTCCGAGAGGACGCATGACGACCACAGGTCCCCGAGTGGATATCATTAAGGATCATCTGACCTTCTTCCGGTGTAATACACTTCTGGCCGACCCCAGTCGCGCTTTCTCTATATAACTGTCCCTTTATGACTGTAAAGGCCTTGGATCGACGGACGATCTGTCGAGCCTCTTCTTCGTCTTCTGGGAGTTCTTTCCTTAGGATGTACGCGATGTACGGTTCTGTCCAGACGGGAGGGATAACCAAGACCTCCATGATCAGGTCGACCACAGCTGGAACCTCAACTTCAGTCGGATCCGTGGCACTTTTTGGCTGCGGGGCCTCTTCAGTGAAGGGATCCTCCTAGACTGATGGTGTGTGGATGTGTTCCAAAAACACATTGCTGGGAATGGCTTCTCTTTTGGAACCTATTTTTGCCAGATCGTCGGCTTCTTGATTTTTCAGTCGGGGTATGTGATGAAGCTCTAACCCCTCGAATTTCTTCTCCAGCTTTCTCATTGCATTGCAATAACCAGTCATGGCTGGACTTCTGACGTCCCATTCCTTCATCACTTGATTGACCACCAAATCTGAGTCGCCATAGACCATGAGGCGACAGACGCCGAGTGAAATGGCCATGCGCAACCCATATAAAAGTGCTTCATATTCTGCCTCATTGTTAGAGGAATCAAAGTGGATTTGAAGAACATATCTGAGTTTATCTCCTCTGGGGGAGACCAACACCACTCCGGCGCCAGAACCATTTAGCATCTTGGAACCGTCAAAGAACATGGTCCAATGCTCCGAGAGAACCTGAGTCGGCAGTTGCTGTTCAATCCACTCGGTGACAAAATCCATGATTGCCTGGGACTTGATAGCTTTCTTTGCCTCAAACTTGATATCTAGAGGAAGGAGTTCAATCACCCATTTTGCCACTCGACCAGTTGCGTCCCTGTCATGCAAGATCTCTGACAATGGAGCGTCGCTGACGACTGTAATGGAATGATCAGAGAAGTAGTAGGCAACTTTCTTTGTGGTCATATAAATCCCATATACGAGCTTCTGATAATGAGGATATCTTTGCTTCGATGGGGTCAAGACTTCAGAAATATAATACACTGGGCGCTGAACTTTGAAGGTTTTCCCTTCTTCTTCCCGCTCGACCGTAAGTACCATACTGACGACTTGTCCTGTGGCTGCAATGTAAAGCAGCAAAGGCTCCTTGCTGACTGGGGCAGCAAGCACTGGCTGGGTGGAGAGCAGAGCTTTGAGCTCTGCGAACGCTGCATCATCTTCAGGAGTCCACTCGAACTTGTCAGACTTCTTCATCAATCAGTAAAGAGGCAATGCCTTTTCATCGAGACGAGATATGAATCGACTTAGGGCGGCCAAGCAACCAGTAAGCTTCTGAACATCATGCACTCGCACAGGACTTTTCATTCGGAGTATAGTACCGACTTTTTCTGGATTGGCGTCGATTCCCCGTTCGGAAACGAGAAAACCGAGTAACTTTCCGCCAGGAACCCCGAATGTGCATTTTGATGGATTAAGCTTGATATCAAACTTTCTGAGGTTGGCAAAGGTTTCAGCAAGGTCAGTCAGCAGGTCGGAACCCTTCCGTGACTTGACCACAATATCATCCATGTATGCCTCCACATTCCGACTGATTTGGGTGAGCAAACACTTCTGAATCATCCTCATGAATGTGGCTCCGGCATTCTTGAGGCCGAATGGCATGGTAACATAACAAAAGCACCCGAATGGAGTGATGAAAGCTATTTTGATCTCGCCAGGCCCATACAGACGGATCTGATGGTACCCGGAATAGGCGTCTAAAAAAGACAGTCGCTCACATCCCACAGTCGAGTTGACTATCTGGTCGATGCGGGGGAGAGGAAAATGATCTTTCGGGCAGGCCCGATTTATATGTTTAAAGTCAATGCACATGCAAAGTGACTTGTCCTTCTTGGGGACCATGAAAACATTGGTGAGCCACTCGGAGTGGTAGATTTCTCGAATGAACTCTGCTGCTAAGAGCCGAGCCACCTCTTCGCCAATGGCCTTCCTCTTCTGGATGGCAGACCGTCGGAGATGTTCCTTGACAGGTTTTACTTTTGAGTCGACTCTTAGGCGGTGCTCAGCCAGCCCCCTGGGAACACCCGGCATGTCAGAGGGCTTCCATGCGAAAATGTCCCAGTTCTCACGGAGGAACTGGATGAGCGCTTCTTCCTATTTGGAGTCGAGTGTTGTCGAGATATGGGTTGGAGCAGCGCTGGGGTCAGTCGGGTGGATGTGAGCTGTCCTCGTATCGCCAGTCGACTGAAAAGCTGACTCTGTAGCGGGCTTCTTGGCTCGCAACAAATCACTCAGGTCTGCAGTCTTCTGGTATTCCTGCAACTCCACCACTGCCATCTGAGCATCGGCGATCTTCGAACCTTTCTGAAAACATTTTTCCGCTTTCTTCCGATTGCCCGTAATAGTGATCACACCTTTGGGACCAGGCATCTTCAATTTGAGATACACATAACATGGTCGGGCCATGAAGCGTGCATAAGCCGGCCTGCCCAAAATAGCATGGTAGGCACTCTGGAAGTCTACAACTTCAAATGTCAACTTCTCTTTGCGGTAATTCTTGGAATCACCAAAAACCACATCAAGAGCAATCGGGCCGAGTGATTCAGCCCTCTTCCCAGGAATGACTCCATGGAAAGTCATGTTGCTGGCACTGAGTCTGGACATCGGAATGCCCATCCCTTTCAACGTCTCTGCATACAATATGTTCAAACCACTGCCACCATCCATCAAGACTTTGGTCAGTCGGGTGCCTTCAACCACTGGGTCAACCACCAGAGCTTGCCTCCCAGAGGTGGCAATATGCGTTGGGTGATCGGACTGGTCGAACGTGATGGCAGTTTGGGACCATTTCAAATAACTTGGTGTCGCCAGAGCAACCATATTCACCTCTCAGTTGATGACTTTCAGTCAACTTTTGCTCTCAACATCAGCAAAAATCATCAGGGTGGAATTGACTTGAGAGTATCCGTCGTCACTGTCCTCTTTGTCCTCGACCTTGTCCGACTCCTTTTCCTTACCTTTGGGCTGCTTGCCCTGGAACTGCTGGATCAAGAGTCGACACTGTCGAGTGGTATGTTTCGGGTAAATGAAATTACCCTCTTCATCTTTCTTTGTGTGGACGAGACATGGCAAGTCCAACACATCATTTCCGTCCTGGTCTTTAACCTTTTTGGGGTTCCAAGGCCCTTTAGGTTTCCCTTTAAATTTTCCTTGGGTTAAAGCCAAGGCTTCCCCGGGAGCCGCTGGCTCAGCTTTCCGCTTCTGTTTCCGATTGGAATTGCCTCCGGTTTCTTGGGCGACTGACTTGAGCTTGCCACTCCTGAGTCGATCCTCATCTTCGCCATTAGCGTACTTGGTGGCAATCTCCATCATCCGATTCAGGGACATATCCCCGGTTCGACCGAATTTCAAATTCAGTTCTCTGTACTTGACGCCTTCCTTGAAGGCACAAACTGCTTGGTGGTCAGGCACATTCTCCACCGAGTGGTGCAACGTGATCCACCTCTGGATGTAATCCCTCAAAGTTTCATTCGGGTTCTACACGCAAGACTGGAGTTCCGTCAGTCCTGCCGGTCGCTTGCATGTGCCTTCAAATGTGGTGACGAACACTCGGGAGAGATCTTCCCAAGTGTAAATGCTGCTAGGTGCTAACTGGTTCAGCCACGCTCTGGCCGAGCCCTCCAACATGAGAGGCAGGTGCTTCATGGCCACTTCATCATTGCCGCCGCCAATCTGGACGGCCACTCGGTAGTCCTCAAGCCAAGTATCGGGCTTGGACTCGCCAGTGAACTTACTGACTCTAGTCGCCAACCAGAAGTTGGGAGGAATCATAGCGGCCCTGATGGCTCTACTAAAGCACTCTGGCCCCGAAACATGTGCTCTGCTGCTGGTAGGTGCATCTCTGTCGTGACCTTCTCGGTGAGCCCTGTTCCTGTCGACCAGACCTTGGACGAGAATGGATCTCGCGTCAAAGCCTGGCCCTCTGGGGTCGACTGGAATCCTTCGCCCACCACTATGAGGGCGTCTGTCATCCTGCTGGCGAGGCACATACGACCCACTCCTTGGGGGAGGCGTGGGCACTCGACGTCGACCGTCACGATCGACTCGGTGATCATACTACTCATGGTTCCCATACTGGTCACGCCGGTCTCCACGTCCCTCACGCCTCGGGGGCGATCTCGGGCTGTGAGTCGACTGGACTGTGTCTGCGGCAACGGATCTACTGTGAATCCTGTTCCGCGACTGAGAAACAGCGGAATTCTGATCTCCTGCTGCCCGGAGTAACGCTCTGATCTGCAGCAAGCCTCTGCCAGCCTCCAACTGGGAAGGCTGAATTGACTCTGCTATACGGGCCGCATCTGCTAAATTCTGAATCGGAGTTCGATATACCTGCAGGGGCGGGAAGAGCTGACGTCGACTGGATTCGGGAACCCGTTGTCGTGCATGCGCATCAAGTGCTCGTTGGAGGTTCTCCAGTCGAGTGCGCTCGGCCAAGTTTGCCAGGCGCGCGTCCTCCAAGGCGCGAGCCTCGGGGGTTTCTCCAACGATAGGAGTGTGCAGTGCATCCACGTTCCGGCGGGGAAGTTCTTCTCTCTGCAGCGATGTGAGAGGCTCGGGAAGATACTCCTCATGGAGACGCGACGGGTCGCCTCCACCCGCGCCTCCGTCGGTGCGGGGAAAACCGGGAGGACTGGGCGGTCCATCGACCATCAGAACCTCTGCCGCCGGATCGCTGCTGTCGCACTCGGATGCGGTCTCTGCGGAGCCAGTCGACAGGTCGAACAGGCCGTAGAGGGATTCGTCGGGCTCGATCGCCGTGACTTGAGGGGTGGCCGACTGACGTGCCACCGCGTGCCTCACCCACCGCTGAAGTCTCGACCGACCGGAGCGCTTGCGCCGGCGGGAAACGGGGAGGGAGGACAACACAGGAGCCGATCGGTAAGGGGTCGACGGTTGCCGCAGGAGAACGCCGCGGACGCACGTGCTAAAGTGCGTTGCACCGCGAGCAGGGAGTGCGTCCACGTCGAGCGGAGCCTCCTGGAGCCAAGCAGAGTCATCGATGATGAACGTGAGCGCGCCGAGATGGATCTCGTGGCCCTCCACCGAAACTCCGCCGAAAACCATTATGATTCGAGTCGGAAAAGGTCGCAACTCCTCCAACAAACGCTAAAACACCTGCCCCAAGGTGGGCGCCAACTGTCGTGGTTCTAAGTCTGACAGTACTGTAGGGGGGTAAGTATGGAGAGGCAAGATCTTAGCTATGGAGAAGTTGTAAGCACGCAAGGTTTACGAGTTCAGGCCCTTCTCGGAGGAAGTAATAGCCCTACGTCTCGGAGCCCGGAGGCGGTCGACTGGATTATGTGAGTATGAGTTACAGAGGTGCGAACCCTTGTCTCGGAGGAGGGGGGGTGGCTTATATAGAGTGCGCCAGGACCCCGGCCAGCCCACGTTACAAAGGGTTCAATGTACATTAAGGCGGGGCGTTACTGGTAACGCTGGTAATAAAGTGCTATGATGACCATAAAAGCTATTTAATGACCGACCGTTAGCGTGCGGAGTGACTTTAGGTCCTGGCCGTCGAGTGATTGGATCTTGGTCGAGTGATTGCTTCTTGGTCGAGTGTCTTTGAGCCTGTCGAGTGGAACACCTTCAAGTCGATTGAAAGGTGATTTCTTCTAGAGATGTCCTTGGGTAGGGCAGTTAGGACAGGTCCATGACCCTACCGTAGGTACATAGCTTCATCAGCCGTGTCAACCCCAGTCGTGCAACGTCAAAGCGCTACCGCACATCTGAGTTAGCAGGTGGTTCCTCAAGTGCTCCACCGCCGCCAGCGGGTGCTTCCTCAAGTGCTCCAAAGCTCTCGAAGAAATCTGCCAGCAAGCCAAAGGGGAAGACTGTGCCTAAGATGTCTGCCAAGGAGTTCTGGGCAAGGCATCGCCGCAACCCCTATGAGGAAGACCAAGACCCCACTTTGGTCAACTGCCTGTTCGGGAAGCGCTTTCAGTTCGCCATCTTCTTCGATGTGATCAAGGCTTAGAAGAATCTCTATGTTGATGTTCGTTCCATCGACACCGATCCTATGGAAAAGGACCCTGAGTACTTTGGCGAAGCCCTTCAGATGTGCACCGCGTCTTCCGAGAGACTCTTTTCCCTCACATTGGGAATCTGGATATGGTCCACTCCTATCTTGTAGACATGCTTCTCTTCTTCCAGCGTGAGAAGGAAGAAAACACTGGAGAGTCCCTGGACATTTCTCATGTTATGTGGTCTGAACTCCTATCTGCCATTCCCGAGCGCAAGTGCCCTATCTATGGTCCATTCATCATGCTGCTCATTGAGAAGGCATGGGCTCATCACTATCCTAGGGCTGCACTGGAAACTGGAGAATTGATTTCTCATGAGATCAAGCGTCTGAGGAAGAAGGACAATTGGGGCACTCCGGCCCCTCCATCTGGAGATCCCACTGAGACCACCGGAGCTGAGGCTGACATGGAGATCGAGGAAGAGGCTGAGGCAGACATGGATGAGGACTATGAGCCCTCTAGCGTGGAGCCCTCATGGTATAAGAAGATTAAGCGCAAGATGAAGAAAATTTTTTGCATGGAGTCTCATGGCCAATACATGTCTCATGTCTCTGAGAAGAAGGCCCACACCCATCACAAGCAGCTCATGCGACAGTTGGGTGCCACTGTTAACAGCGGATCTGAGGAGAGAATCACTGATGAGGAGGAGTGGGTTCAGCAGCATTTCCCATGGACCGATTCAGATGCCGAGTAGTTTCCGACCGATGACGGTGGTGCAGACGATCCTGCTAGGATGTGATGTTCGAGATCCTCAGCTTGCTATCACCTGGCGCCGTAGCAACGCTCTTTGCCCTTTTGGTGTCTCGATGCCAAAGGGGGAGAGAGTTTAGGGATTTGTGTTGTTGCTGTGTGTTTGCGAGTGTGTCTTTGTGGTTTGGTTTGTGGTGTCGTTGTGTTTTCTCGCCGTTTGCGTTGTTTGGTGTTGTGCCCGTGAGACCTAAGTTCCTGATATATGGTGTGAGACATATGCTACCTTATCCTTACCTTATCATCATCTATGTCTTTCTAGTACTTTAGTATCTTATGAGTTGCATGCTTATCCTGTTATATACCCTGCTCTCATGTATCCTTTGCTTAGGATGTTGGACTATAAAATATAGGGGGAGTGTTGATCCTAATGTGTGTGTCTTGCATTCCAAAGGCACTACTAACTAGGTGTAAACATTCAGGGGGAGCCCGTCTATATTTTGTAGTTCTAAGTATCTTTACTTTCATGTCTTATCTTTGTGCAAATCCCTGGTTGTCATCAATCCACCAAAAAGGGGGAGATTGTTAGGGCATATCTCTCTCGATGTAGTTTTGGTGATTGATGAAAACATGTTTGCGGACTAATCGTGTGCTTTGAGCATTTCAGAGTTTCATCCTTTGGCACGAGACGTTTCTTTCCCCTCGAAGTGTTATTCAAGACGGTGTAGCTCTTTCGTTTCTATTTTGGTGGACTAGTTTCGTAGGAGGCACCGTACTATCAAGAGGGGGTCCGCGTTGGTAAGGCTAGGGTGGAATCAACACGTACACATCCTTTTCACACCCTCTGAGCCTTTCCGCTTCAATGGAGAGCTCATTCCCCTTCCTTTGTGCTTGTTTTGTGTCCTAGCGGTAATACATCGGTTCCCAGCGGTAGTACCGCTCAAGAGCCACAAGCGGCAGTACCGCTCGGCAGTGGTAGTACCGCCTGTGGGTCCTCAGCCATAGTACCACTGCAGCACCGGGCTCCTACCGCGTCGATTCGAGGGGGTCGCCTCTTGTGTCGGATTGTGTGGCACCAAGAAGCGGCAATAGATGAGGTAGTGCCGCTCGAGAGCGGTAGTACCGTGATACGTCTCCGTCGTATCTATAATTTTTGATTGTTCCATGCCAATATTATTCAACTTTCATATACTTTTTGGCAACTTTTTATATTATTTTTGGGACTAACATATTGATCCAGTGCCCAATGCCAGTTCCTGTCTGTTGCATGTTTTTGGTTTCGCAGAATATCCATATCAAACGGAGTCCAAACGGGATAAAAACGGATGGAGCTTATTTTTGGAAAATATGGAAAATTCGGAAGGAAAATCAACGCGAACCAGTGCCCGAGGTGGTCACGAGGCAGGGGGCGCGCCCCTACCCTCGTGAGCCCACCGTAAGGCGGTTGACGCTCTTCTTTTGCCGCAAGAAAGCAAATATTAGAAAAAAATCACGGCGAAGGTTTCAGGCCAATCGAAGTTACGGATCTCCATATATATACGAAACGGTGAAACAGAGCCAGAAGAGAACGCAGAAACAGAGAGAGACAGAGAGATAGATCCAATCTCGGAGGGGCTCTCGCCCCTCCCACGCCATGGGAGCCAAGGACCAGAGGGGAAACCCTTCTCCCATCTAGGGAGGAGGTTAAGGAAGAAGAAGAAGAAGAAGGGGGGCCCTCTCCCCCTTGCTTCCGGTGGCGCCGGAGCGCTGCCGGGGCCATCATCATCACCGCCATCTTCACCAACAGCTTCACCGCCATCATCACCAACTCTTCCCCCCTCTATGCAGCGGTGTAACCTCTCTCTTATCCGCTGTAATCTCTACTTAAACATGGTGCTCAACGCTATATATTATTTCCCAATGATGTATGGCTATCCTATGATGTTTGAGTAGATCTGTTTTGTCCTAATGGCTATTTGATGATCGTGATTGGTTTGAGTTGTATGTTTTATTACTGGTGTTGTCCTATGGTGCTCTCCGTGTCGCGCAAGCGTGAGGGATTCCCGTTGTAGGGTTTGCAATATGCTTATGATTTGCTTATGGTGGGTGGCGTGAGTGACGGAAGCACAGACCCGAGTAAGTAGGTTGTTTGCGTATGGGATAAAGGGGACTTGATGCTTTAATGCTATGGTTGGGTTTTACCTTAATGAATCTTTAGTAGTTGCGGATGCTTGCTAGAGTTCCAATCATAAGTGCATATGATCCAAGTAGAGAAAGTATGTTAGCTTATGCCTCTCCCTCAAATAAAATTGCAATAATGATTACTGGTCTAGTTATCGATTGCCTAGGGACAAATAACTTTCTTATTGACAAAAGCTATTTAATAAAACTAATTTAGTTGTGTCTTTATCTAAACAGCCCCTAGCTTTTATTTACGTGCTCTTTACTTTCTAGCAAGCTTACCCAAAAACACCTACAAAGTACTTCTAGTTTCATACTTGTTCTAGGTAAAGCGAACGTCAAGCGTGCGTAGAGTTGTATCGGTGGTCGATAGAACTTGAGGGAATATTTGTTCTACCTTTAGCTCCTTGTTGGGTTTGACACTCTTACTTATCGAAAGAGGCTACAATTGATCCCCTATACTTGTGGCTTATCAAGACCTTTTTCTGGCGCCGTTGCCGGGGAGCAATAGCGTGGGGTGAATATTCTCGTGTGTGCTTGTTTGCTTTATCACTAAGTAATGTTTATTTGCTGTTCTTAGTTGTTCTTTATCTTTAGTTATGGATATGGAACACGAAATACCAAAAAAATTAGGTGTACTTGCTGCTCATGAAGATGGGGAACCTCCTAAAACCCTCGATGCTGGTTATGTGAAAGATATTATGTACTACTTTAATAATCCTGAGAAAACCCCATTCAATTATGTAATGGGAGTAACGTTGGATCAACGTGAATACTTTAGGGATTACCGCTTGACACAAAAAGGGAAACTATTATGGGATCAAATTCATATACTGAATTGGTATGCTAGGCAACTATGCTTGAGATATGATTATACTTGTTGCTCTAAGGTGAAGGCTCCACACCTTCCCTTTTCATGTGAATTTAATGATAATGAAACCTTAGCTTCTTATGCTAATGGTATATATGATTACTATGATGTGGAACAAATAGAAGAATTTGTTGCTTTTAAGGGTGCTTATGAAATTGAATCTATGTTTAAAGAGTTTGAAGATTTTGATGATGCTGTTTATAGACCTGAAAATTTAGCTATCCTGAAATATTGTTATGAGAATTATGAATACAATTATGAAATTAATGCGCTTATTAAGAAAGTCTCCGCTGTCCAAGAAGAGACTAATATTTTGCAGGAGCCTATGGAAGAAGAAATTGATGAAACTGTGAGCTCATTGGATGAAAAAGATGAGGAGGAGAGCGAAGAACAAAAGGAGGAAGAGTGGATTGATCACCCATGCCCACCTTCTAATGAGAGTAACTCTTCAACTCATACATTGCTTAATTCCCCTTCGTGCTTACCGAAGGATGATTGCTATGATGACTGTTATGATCCCATTGATTCTCTTGAAATATCCCTTTTTGATGATGCTTGCTATGCTTGTAGCCAAGATGCCAATATGAATGATTCTTATGGAGATGAACTTGCTATAGTTCCTTATGTTAAACATGAAATTGTTGCTATTGCACCCACGCATGATAGTCCTATTATCTTTTTGAATTCTCCCGATTACACTATATCGGAGAAGTTTGCACTTATTAAGGACTACATTGATGGGTTGACTTTTACCATTGCACATGATGTTTTTGATAAATATAATATGCATGTTCTTGCTACTCCTACTTGCAATTATTATGAGAGAGGAACTATATCTCCACCTCTCTATGTTTCCAATATGATAGAATTGCAAGAAACTGTTTATACTATGCATTGGCCTTTACTATGTGTGCATGAATTGTTCTTTTATGACATGCCGATGCATAGGAAGAGAGTTAGACTTCGTCATTACATGATATATGTTACTTTGTGCTCACTACTAAATTACAAATCATTGCTAATTAAAATTGGCTTTGATATACCTTGGGATCCGGGTGGATTCACTACTTGAGCACTAGATGCCTAGCTTAATGGCTTTAAAGAAAGCGCTGCCAGGGAGGCAACCTGGAAGTTTTAGAGAGTCATTTATTTCTGTTGAGTGCTTTATTATAGTTTAAAAAACAACAAAAATAAAGAGGGGAACCCAAAACTTTTCAAAAAGGAAAGTGAAAGTGAGAAAGACAAGCACTGTTGAAGTGGGAGAGCTCCTTGAACTTTGTTCATGCTCACGGCAACTTTGTGAATCTTGATTACAGAAACTTTTTAATAAAAATAATTATCCCCTTGTACAATTCCATTGTATTATAAAAATAATGTGCCAAGGTTTGCCTTCAGGATGTTTACATTTGCTTGATGGTTTGTACGGTGCAGGACAGAAACTTTGGCTGTAGTGCGCGATTTTACATTTTTAGCTGGAACGTGAAATGGTTCTGATTCTTTCTGCGCTGTCTTTCTGTATAAATTTTTTATTTTTCCTAATTTTGGTAGAATTTTTCAACTATCAGAAGTATGGTGAATTTTCATATTGCTACAGACTGTTCTGCTTTAGACAGATTCTGTTTTTGATGCATAGTTTGCTTGTTTTGATGAAACTATCAATTCATATCAGTGGATTAAGCCATGAAAAAGTTATATTACAGTATACAAAATGCAAAAACAAAATATGAATTGGTTTTCAATAGTACTTAGAGTAGTGATTTGCTTTATTATACTAACGGATCTTGCCGAGTTTTCTGTTGAAGTTTTGTGTGGATGAAGTGTTCGATGATTGAGAAGGTCTCGATGTGAGAAGAAGGAAGAGAGGCAAGAGCTCAAGCTTGGGGATGCCCGAGGCACCCCAAGTAAATATTCAAGGAGACTCAAGCGTCTAAGCTTGGAGATGCTGGGGAGGCATCCCCTCTTTCTTCAACAAATATCGGTATGTTTTCAGATTCGTTTCGTTCATGCGATATGTGCAATCTTGGAGCGTCTTTTGCATTTAGGTTTTCATTTTTCTTTTATGCACCATGCTGGTATGAGATAGTCCTTGGTTGATTTATAGAATGCTCATTGCACTTCACTTATATCTTTTGAGTATGGCTTTATAGAATGCTTCATGTGCCTCACTTATATCATTTAAAGTTTGGATTGCCTGTTTCTCTTTACTTAGACAACCGCCATTTGCAGAATGATCTTTTGCTTCACTTATATTTGTTATAGCACGGGCATATCTTTTGTAGAAACAATTAAACTCTCTTGCTTCACTTATATCTGTTTAGAGAGATGACAGGAATTGGTCATTCACATGGTTAGTCATAAAATCCTACATAAAAATTGTAGATCACTGAATATGATATGTTTGATTCCTTGCAATAGTTTTGCGATATAAAGATGGTGATATTAGAGTCATGCTAGTGGGTAGTTGTGGATTGTAGAAATACTTGTGTTGAGGTTTGTGATTCCCGTAGCATGCACGTATGATGAACCGTTATGTAACGAAGTCAGAGCATGATTTATTTATTGATTGTCTTCCTTATGAGTGGCGGTCGGGGACGAGCGATGGTCTTTTCCTACCAATCTATCCCCCTAGGAGCATGCGCGTAGTACTTTGTTTCGATAACTAATAGATTTTTGCAATAAGTATGTGAGTTCTTTATGACTAATGTTGAGTCCATGGATTATACACACTCTCACCCTTCCACCATTGCTAGCCTCTCTAGTACCGCGCAACTTTCGCCGGTACCATAAACCCACCATATACCTTCCTCAAAACAGCCACCACCTACCTATCATGGCATTTCCATTGCCATTCCGAGATATATTGCCATGCAACTTCCATCATCATCATATACATGTCTTGAGCATTCATTGTCATATTGCTTTGCATGATCGTAAGATAGCTAGCATGATGTTTTCATGGCTTGTACGTTTTTTGATGTCATTGCTACGCTAGATCATTGCACATCCTGGTACACCGCCGGAGGCATTCATATAGAGTCATATCTTTGTTCTATTATCAAGTTGTAATATTGAGTTGTAAGAAAATAAAAGTGTGATGATCATCATTATTAGAACATCGCCCCAGTGAGGAAAGGATGATGGAGACTATGATTCCCCCATAAGTCGGGATGAGACTCCGGACTTTACAAAAAAATTAAAGAGGCCAAAGAAGCCCAAATAAAAAAAAGAGGCCGAAGAAGCCCACCAAAAAATAATTAAAAAATAAAAAAACAAAAAAATGAGAGAAAAAGAGAGAAGGGGCAATGTTACTATCCTTTTACCACACTTGTGCTTCAAAGTAGCACCATGTTCTTCATATAGAGAGTCTCTTGAGTTATCACTTTCATATACTAGTGGGAATTTTCATTATAGAACTTGACTTGTATATTCTGATGATGGGCTTCCTCAAATGCCCGAGGTCTTCATGAGAAAGCAAGTTGGATGCACACCCACTTAGTTTCAGTTTGAGCTTTCATATACTTATAGCTCTAGTGCATCCGTTGCATGGCAATCCCTACTCATTCACATTGATATCTATTAATGGGCATCTCCATAGCCCGTTGATACGCCTAGTTGATGTGAGACTATCTTCTCCTTTTTGTCTCCTCCACCATAATATTCTATTCCACCTATAGTGCTATGTCCATGGCTCACGCTCATGTATTGCATGAAAGTTGAAAAGGTTTGAGAACGTCAAAGGTATGAAACAATTGCTTGGCTTGTCATCGGGGTTGTGCATGATGTGAATATTTTGTGTGGCAAAGATGGAGCATAGCCAGACTATATGATTTTGTAGGGATAACTTTCTTTGGCCATGTTATTTTGAAAAGACATGATTGCTTTATTAGTAGGCTTGAAGTATTATTGTTTTTATGTCAAATGATAGACTATTGCTTTGAATCACTCGTATCTTAATATTCATGCCATGATTAGACATATGATCAAGATTATGCTAGGTAGCATTCCACATCAATTTTTTTATCATTTACCTACTCGAGGACGAGAAGGAATTAAGCTTGGGGATGCTGATACGTCTCCGTCGTATCTATAGTTTTTGATTGTTCCATGCCAATATTATTCAACTTTCATATACTTTTTGGCAACTTTTTATATTATTTTTGGGACTAACATATTGATCCAGTGCCCAGTGTCAGTTCCTGTCTGTTGCATGTTTTTGGTTTCACAGAATATCCATATCAAACGGAGTCCGAACGGGATAAAAACGGACGGAGCTTATTTTTGGAAAATATGGAAAATTCGGAAGGAAAATCAACGCGAACCAGTGGCCGAGGTGGTCACGAGGCAGGGGGGCGCGCCCCCCTTAGGGTGCGCCCCTACCCTCGTGAGCCCACCGTAAGGCGGTTGACGCTCTTCTTTTGCCGCAAGAAAGCTAGTATTCAGAAAAAATCACGGCGAAGGTTTCAGGCCAATCGGAGTTACGGATCTCCATATATATACGAAACGGTGAAACAGAGCCAGAAGAGAATGCAGAAACAGAGAGAGACAGAGAGATAGATCCAATCTCGGAGGGGCTCCCGGCCCTCCCACGCCCTGGGAGCCAAGGACCAGAGGGGAAACCCTTCTCCCATCTAGGGAGGAGGTCAATGAAGAAGAAGAAGAAGGGGGGCCCTCTCCCCCTTGCTTCCGGCGGCGCCGAAGCGCTGCCGCGGCCATCGTCATCACCGCCATCTTCACCAACAACTTTACCGCCATCATCACCAACTATTCCCCCCTCTATGCAGCGGTGTAACCTCTCTCTTACCCGCTGTAATCTCTACTTAAACATGGTGCTCAACGCTATATACTATTTCCCAATGATGTATGACTATCCTATGATGTTTGAGTAGATCTCTTTTGTCCTAATGGCTATTTGATGATCGTGATTGGTTTGAGTTGTATGTTTTATTATTGGTGCTGTCCTATGGTGCTCTCCGTGTCGCGCAAGCGTGAGGGATTCCTGTTGTAGGGTTTGCAATATGCTTATGATTTGCTTATGGTGGGTGGCATGAGTGACGGAAGAACAGACCCGAGTAAGTAGGTTATTTGCGTATGGGATAAAGGGTACTTGATGCTTTAATGCTATGGTTGGGTTTTACCTTAATGAATCTTTAGTAGTTGCGGATGCTTGCTAGAGTTCCAATCATAAGTGCATATGATCCAAGTAGAGAAAGTATGTTAGCTTATGCCTCTCCCTCAAATAAAATTGCAATAATGATTACCGGTCTAGTTATCGATTGCCTAGGGACAAATAACTTTCTTATTGACAAAAGCTCTTTAATAAAACTAATTTAGCTGTGTCTTTATCTAAACAGCCCCTAGATTTTATTTACATGCTCTTTACTTTCTAGCAAGCTTACCCAAAAACACCTACAAAGTACTTCTAGTTTCATACTTGTTCTAGGTAAAGCGAACGTCAAGCGTGCGTAGAGTTGTATCGGTGGTCGATAGAACTTGAGGGAATATTTGTTCTACCTTTAGCTCCTCGTTGGGTTCGACACTCTTACTTATCGAAAGAGGCTACAATTGATCCCCTATACTTGTGGGTTATCATACCGCCCTACCACCGCGGTAGTACCACGCAGGGGTCCGAACGGTAGTACCGCGTGGGGGAGCGGTAGTACCACGGTCCCAGCGGTAGTACCGCTGCCCTCAGCGGGGCTGTTCAGGGGGGTGATACATCCATTTTGCATCATGCTTTTATATCAATATTTATTGCATTATGGGCTGTTATTACACATTATCTCACAATACTTATGCCTATTCTCTCTTATTTTACAAGGTTTACATAAAGAGGGAGAATGCCGGCAGCTGGGATTCTGGGCTGGAAAAGGAGCAAATATTAGAGACCTATTCTGCACAGCTCCAAAAGTCCTGAAACTTCAAGGAAGATGTTTTCCAAATATATAAAAAATACTGAGAGGAATAACTTCACCATGGGGGCCACACCCTGCCCACGAGGGTGGGGGGGCGCCCCTACCTTGTGGGCCCCCTGGTGGCCCTCCGGTGGCCATCTTCTGCTATATGGAGTCTTTCGAGGGAAAAAAAATCATAAGCCATCTTATCGGACGAAACTCCGCCGCCACGAGGCAGAACCAATCTAGGGCTCTGGCGGAGCTGTTCTGCCGGGGAAACTTCCCTCCCGGAGGGGGAAATCATCGCCATCGTCATCACCAATGCTCCTCTCATCGAGAGAGGGCAATCTCCATCAACATCTTCATCAGCACCATCTCACCTGAAAACCCTAGTTCATCTCTTGTATCCAATTCTTGTCTCTATGTCCGTGATTGGTGCTAGTAGGTTGCTAGTAGTGTTAATTACTCCTTGTAGTTGATGCTAGTTGGTTTAATTGGTGGAAGATCATATGTTCAGATCCTATATGCATATTAATACCCCTCTGATTATGAACATGTTTATGCTTTGTGAGTAGTTACTGTTGTTCCTGAGGACATGGGAGAAGTCTTGCTATTAGTAGTCATGTGAATTTGGTATTCGTTCGATATTTTGATGAGATGTATGATGTCTCTCCTCTAGTGGTGTTATGTGAACGTCGACTACATGACACTTCACCATTATTTGGGCCTAGAGGAAGGCATTGGGAAGTAATAAGTAGATGATGGGTTGCTAGAGTGACAAAAGCTTAAACCCTAGTTTATGCGTTGCTTCATAAGTGGCTGATTTGGATCCATATGTTTCATGCCATGGTTAGGTTTACCTTAATACTTTTGTTGTAGTTGCGGATGCTTGCAATAGAGGTTAATCATAAGTGGGATGCTTGTCCAAGTAAGGGCAGCACCCAAGCACCGGTCCACCCACATACCAAATTATCAAAGTACCGAATGCGAATCATATGAACGTGATGAAAACTAGCTTGACGATATTCCCATGTGTCCTCGGGAGCGCTTTACATCATATAAGAGTTTGTCCAGGCTTGTCCTTTGCTACAAAAGGATTGGGCCACCTTGCTGCATTTTATTTACTTTTGTTACTTGTTGCTCGTTACAAATTATCCTATCACAAAACTATCTGTTACCACTTATTTCAGTACTTGCAGAGAATACCTTGCTGGAAACCGCTTATCATTTCCTTCTGCTCCTCGTTGGGTTCGACACTCTTACTTATCGAAAGGACTACGATAGATCCCCTATACTTGTGGGTCATCAAGACTCTTTTCTGGCGCCGTTGCCGGGGAGTGAAGTGCCTTTGGTAGGTGGAATTTGGTAAGGAAAAATTTATATAGTGTGCTGAAATTTACTGTCACTTGTTACTATGGAAAGTAATCCTCCGAGGGGCTTGTTCGGGGTATCTTCACCCTGACCAGTAGAGCAAAGAGTTGCTCCTCAACCTACTAAACCTACTGAAAATGAAAATGAAAATGAAAATGCTTGCTTTGAAGTTCCTGCGGGTATGATAGAAAAACTGCTAGCTAATCCTTTTTTAGGAGATGGAACAAAACATCCTGATGAACATCTGATATATGTGGATGAAGTTTGTGGATTATTTAATCTTGCAGGTGTACTCGGAGATGTTGTTAAGAAGAAGGTCTTCCCTTTATCTTTGAGGGGAGATGCATCGACATGGTATAGGCTATGTGATGATATGAGGTCTTGGAATTACAAACGATTGAAATTGGAATTTCATCAGAAGTTTTATCCTATGCATCTTGTTCATCGTGATCGTAATTACATATATAATTTTTGGCCTCGCAAAGGAGAAAGCATCGCTCAAGCTTGGGGAGGATTAAATCAATGTTATATTCATGCCCCAATCATGAGCTCCCAAGAGAAATGATTATTCAAAAATTTTATGCTCGGCTTTCTGGTAACAATCACACCATGCTTGATACTTCTTGTGTTGGCTCTTTTATGATGAAGACTATTGAATTCAAATGGAATTTATTGGAAAGAATTAAACGCAACTCTGAAGATTGGGACCTCGACAATGGTAAGGAGTCAGGTATGACACCTAGTTTTGATTGTGTTAAATCTTTTATGGATACCGATATTTTTTGTAAATTTAGCACTAAATATGGACCTGACTCTGAGATAGTGCTTCTTTCTGTGAATCTTTTGCTGCCTATGTTGATCTCCCCAAGGAGAAGTGGTTTAAATATCATCCTCCCATAGAAGTAAAAGTGGCAGCACCTATTAAAGTTAAAGAAAACACTATCACTTATAATGATCCTATTGTTCCTACTTCTTATGTTGAGAAACCACCTTTCCTAGTTAGGATAAAGGATCATGCTAAAGCTTCAACTGTAGTTCATAAAAGCAATATTAAAACATATACACCTCCTGAGCAAGTAAAAGTTGAACCTAATATTACTATTGTTAAAGATCTCTTGTCTGATAATATTGATGGGCATGTTATTTATTTCTATGATAAAACTGCTAGAATTGCTAAACCCCGTGATAAAGATAAACCTAGACCTGTGGTAGCCATGCCTGTTATTTCTGTTAAAATAGGAGATCATTGTTATCATGGCTTATGTGATATGGGTGGCAGTGCTAGTGCTATACCTCATGACTTGTACAAAGAAATTATGCATGAGATTGCACCTACTGAAATAGAAGATATTGATGTCACAATTAAACTTGCCAATAGAGATACTATTTCATCAATGGGAATTGTTAGAGATGTTGAAGTCTTGTGTGGGAAAACTAAATATCCTGCTGATTTTCTTGTTCTTGGCTCCCCACAAGATAGCTTTTGTCCCATTATATGTGGTAGACCCTTCTTAAACACTGTTAATGCTACCATAGATTGCAAAAGAGATGTTCTTACTGTCGGTTTAGATGATATGACTCAGGAATTTAATTTCTCTAAATTTAGTAGACAACACCGTGAAGAAGAATTACCTAGTAAGGATGAAATTATTGGTCTTGCTTCTATTGCCGTACCTCCTAGTGATCCTTTAGAACAATATTTGCTAGACCATGAAAATGATATGTTTATGAATGAAAGAAGGGAATTAGATGAAGTATTCTTTAAACAGGAACCTATTCTGAAAAACAATTTACCTGTTGAAATCCTAGGGGATCCTCCTCCACCCAAGGGTGATCCCGTGTTTGAGCTTAAACCATTACCTGATACTCTTAAATATGTTTATCTTGATGAGAAAAAGATATATCCTGTTATTATTAGTGCTAACCTTTCAGAGCATGAAGAAGAGAGATTATTGAAAACTCTGAAGAAGCACCGTGCTGCTATTGGGTATACTCTTGATGATCTTAAGGGCATTAGTCCCACTCTATGTCAACATAAAATTAATTTGGAAGAAGATGCTAAACCAGTTCGCGATCATCAACGCCGGCTGAATCCTAAAATGAAAGAAGTGGTAAGAAAGGAGATACTAAAGCTCCTTGAGGCAGGTATAATTTATCCCGTTGCTGATAGTCAGTGGGTAAGCCCTGTCCATTGTGTCCCTAAGAAGGGAGGTATTATTGTTGTCCCTAATGATAAAGATGAATTGATTCCTCAAAGAATTATTACAGGTTATAGGATGGTAATTGATTTCCGCAAATTAAATAAGGCTACTAAAAAAGATCATTACCCCTTACCTTTTATCAATCAAATGCTAGAAAGATTTTCCGAACATACACATTTTTGCTTTCTAGATGTTTATTTTGGTTTCTCTCAAATACCCGTGTCAGCCAAAGATCAATCAAAGACTACTTTTACATGCCCTTTTGGTACTTTTTCTTATAGACGTATGCCTTTTGGTTTATGTAATGCACCTGCTACCTTTCAAAGATGCATGTTGGCTATATTCTCCGACTTTTGTGAAAAGATTTGTGAGGTTTTCATGGACGACTTTTCCGTCTATGGATCTTCTTTTGATGATTGCTTGAGCAACATTGATCGAGATTTGCAGAGATGTGAAGAAACTAATCTTGTCTTGAATTGGGAAAAGTGCCACTTTATGGTTAATGAAGGTATTGTCTTGGGTCATAAAGTTTCTGAAAGAGGTATCGAAGTTTATAAAGCCAAGGTTGATGCTATTGAAAAGATGCCATGCCCCAAGGACATCAAAGGTATAAGAAGTTTGCTTGGTCATGCCGGTTTTTATAGGAGGTTCATTAAGGACTTTTCTCAAAAATTTCTCGGCCTCTGACTAATTTATTACAAAAAGATATACCATTTGTTTTTGATGATGACTGTGTAGAAGCATTTGAAATACTTAAGAAAGCATTGATTTTTGCACCTATTGTTTAGCCACCTGATTGGAATTTACCCCTTGAAATTATGTGTGATGCTAGTGATTATGCTGTAGGTGCTTTTCTAGGACAAAGAGTTGACAAAAAAACTAAATGTTATTCAATATGCTAGTAAAACTCTAGACAATGCTCAAAGAAATTATGCTACCACTGAAAAAGAATTCTTAGCAGTTGTATTTGCTTGTGATAAGTTTAGACCTTATATTGTTGATTCTAAGGTAACTATTTACACTGATCATGCCGCTATTAAATATCTTATGGAAAAGAAAGATGCTAAACCTATACTTATTGGATGGATTCTCTTACTACAAGAATTTGATTTGCATATTTTTGATAGAAAAGGAGCTGAGAACCCCGTTGCAGACAACTTGTCTAGGTTAGAAAATGTGCTTGATGACCCACTACCTATTGATGATAGCTTTCTTGATGAGCAATTAAATGTCATAAATGCTTCTCATACTGCTCCATGGTATGCTGATTATGCTAATGACATTGTTGCTAAGTTTATACCACCTAGTTTCACATACCAGCAAAAGAAAAAGTTCTTCTATGATTTGAGGCATTACTTTTGGGATGACCCACATCTTTATAAAGAAGGAGTAGATGGTGTTATTAGACGTTGTGTACCTGAGCATGAACATGAACATATCCTACGCAAGTGACTCCGAAGCTTATGGAGGACACCATGCTGGAGATAGAACTGCACATAAGGTACTGCAATCTGGTTTTTATTGGCCTACTCTCTTCAAGGATGCCCGTAAGTTTGTCTTATCTTGTGATGAATGTCAAAGAATTGTAATATTAGTAGACGTCAAGAAATGCCTATGAGTTATTCACTTGTTATTGAACCATTTGATGTTTGGGGCTTTGACTATATGGGACCTTTTCCTTCCTCTAATGGTTATACAAATATTTTAGTTGCTGTTGATTATGTTACTAAGTGGGTAGAAGCTATTCCAACTAGTAGTGCTGATCATAACACTTCTATTAAAATGCTTAAACAAGTTATTTTTCCAAGATTTGGAGTCCCTGGATATTTAATGACTGATGGTGGTTCACATTTTATTCATGGTGCTTTCAGTAAAATCGTTGCTAAATATGATGTTAATCATAGAATTGCATCTCCATGTCACCCTCAGACTAGTGGTCAAGTAGAATTGAGTAATAGAGAACTCAAATTAATTTTGCAAAAGACTGTTAATAGGTCTAGAAAGAATTGGTCCAAGAAACTAGATGATGCATTATGGTCCTATAGAACTGCATATAAAAATCCTATGGGTATGTCTCCGTATAAAATGGTCTATGGAAAAGCATGTCACTTACCTCTCGAACTGGAACACAAGGCTTATTGGGCTATTAAAGAAATTAATTGTGATTTTAAACTTGTGGTGAGAAGAGGTTATTTGATATTAGCTCACTTGATGAATGGAGAACCCAAGCCTACGAAAATGCCAAGTTGTTTAAAGAAAAAGTTAAAAGATGGCATGACAAAAGGATACAAAAGCGTGAGTTTAATGTAGGTGATTATGTATTGCTATACAACTCTCGTTTAAGATTTTTTGCAGGAAAACTTCTCTCTAAATGGGAAGGTCCTTACGTTATCAAGGAGGTCTACCGTTCCAGTGCCATAAAAATCAACAACTTCGAAGGCACAAATCCGAAGGTGGTGAATGGTCAAAGAATCAAACATTATATCTCAGGTAATCCCATAAATGTTGAAACCAATATTATTGAAACCGTAACCCCGGAGGAATACATAAGGGACACTTTCCAGAATGTTTCAGACTCCGAGAAGGAATAGGTATGTGGTACGGTAAGTAAACCGACTCCAAAACAGTTTTTAAGGCAATATTTCTCCGTTTCGGAATATTTAGAAAAATAGAAAAATAAGAAGCAGTCTGGGAAGGACACGAGGCCTCCACGAGGGTGGAGGGCGCGCCCTACCCTACTGGGCGCGCCCCTACCTCGTGGGCACCTCGTGTGCTCTCCGGACTTTGTTTTCATACACGACACATATTTTGGTCGGTAAAAATTCATTATATAATCTCCCGTGGGTTTTGACTACCGTATCACTTAAAAATCTCCTGTCTTTGTTTCAAGCTGTTTTTCTGACAGATCTAGATTATCATGGCATCTCCAAGTGCTCCCAAGGACAAGTTCTTTGAGAAGGTCATCAACCCTTACCTCGCGGAGGTGCAGCGACACCCTCAAACCATTGAGATGCGTGATGGGTTGCTGCACATCCGTGATGCTGAGGGAGCGAAGGGGACCGGAAGCGTGGAGACGAGGCTCGAAGCAATGGAGCAACAAGTTTTCAAGTGTCAGGGGATGGTGGAGCATGGACTCAACTCCAACCACATGATGATCGCATAATTCACCAACAAACACAAGCTGGATGCCGACAACATCGGGGAGACTATCTTCAAGCTTCGCGAGAAAATTGAGCACCTTCAAGCTCAAATCTATGACCTGCAAAACCAAAACTGTGAGCATGAATATAGATTCAAAAGGATGAGTTTGGCTGCAGATTTGAGGATCCCAGAGACTCGGTCATCTTTCTATGATGGTGAGCCTATGCCTTGGAAGAAGGATGACAAGCCTACGCCATCAACAAAATCACCACCGTCTCCATCAACAAAGAAGAATTGAATATCTGGTATGGGAACTCCACTTGGCAACTGCCAAGCTTGGGGGAGTGCCCCGGTATCGTATCACCATCACTTTTATCTTTACCGTTTTTCTTAGTTTGATCCTTTTGGTAATATCTTGATCTAGTAGAATAAAATTTCTTAGTATGATCTAGTTGTGAGTTTTGCTTTATTATCCTTCTATGTAATCGAGTCCGTGAGCTATATATAATAAAGATTAGTGTTGAGTCAAGGGCTTGATTATTTTGCCATGATCCTAAAGGAATAGAAGAAAAGAGAAATAAATAAAAAGAAACAAAGTGATCATGTGAATCTTATGGAGAGTAATGAGCTCACACACAAAGAGTATGATGAATAAAAGTTATTGAGGGTTGACAAACACAGTTTTAGTCATCGTTGCAGTTAATAGGAAGTAATAAAGAAAGAGAGGTCTTCACATATAAATATACTATCTTGGACATCTTTTATGATTGTGAGCACTCATTAAAATATGACATGCTAAAGAGTTGACATTGGACAAGGAATACAACGTAATGGGTTATGTTTTCTTACATCTGAGATAAATTATATTGTCTTGGATCTTCCAACATGATGAGCTTGCCTTTCCTCCTCATGCTAGCCAAATTCATTGCACCAAGTAGAGATACTACTTGTGCTTACACTACTAGGAAAAGGCCTATTAATGGCGCACCGGTTTTGCCTACTAATGGCGCATCACCAGTGCGCCATTAGTAGCACGCCACTAGTAATTTTTACTAATGGCGCACCACTGGTACGCCATTAGTATCTAGTATACTAATGGCGCACCATCCAGTAAACATGCAGTGCGCCATTAGTTTTGCTCATGGTGCGCCACTAGTGTCTGCTATACTAATGGCGCACCACATGGCAGTGCGCCATTAGTAACATTTTTTTAATTTTTTTCTTAATCTCAGGTCACTATTTCACCTATGAGATATCCAACACATATATATACAACAAGCATCCATATAACAATCATAGCCAACACACAAGTTCCATCATATATACATACATAGCCAACACATAGTTCCATCGTTACATATTACAAAAGTTTCACATTGTTTATCCAACACCGTTATCCATCAATTCACAAAAGTTTCACATTGATACAAAATAAAAACACAAATGGAAAAGAAGCACTCCATCCATGCAAGCTTCCGTGAATTAAATCAAATCTGCAAAATGATAGACAAGAAGTTAGAAGAAGAAAAAGAAGAAGACTAGAAGAATACTAGAAGAAGAAGAACACTAGAAGAAGAATAAGAAGAATTTTGGAAAAGAAGAAGAATAAGAAGAAGACTATAAGCTTATTATGTAAACTTGATCATTTTGTGCTAACATAAGTTAATTTGGAGCTAACCTATAGGAAACTAAGCATATAAGCTCTAAGTTAGTATATTAGAGCCAACTTAGGTAAAATGAAGCTAACCTATGTCATTTTGGAAAAGAAGAAGAATAAGAAAAAGACTATAAGCTTATTATGTAAACTTGATCATTTTGTGCTAACATAAGTTATTTTGGAGCTAACCTATAGGAAACTAAGCATATAAGCTCTAAGTTAGCATATTAGAGCCAACTTAGGTAAAATGAAGCTAACCTATAGGAAACTAAGCATATTAGAGATAGCATAGGTAACTAAGTATATATATATATATATATATATATATATATATCATTTTGGAGATCTGACATACCTGACAAAGTTCAGTTCTCATGCATTGTTCTTCTCCTTCTCCTTCCTCAGCCTGATGCGCCAAGAGCGGCGAGGCGGTGGAGGCAGTGGGATGTAGTCTTCTACCTCAATTGGCATGGTCATGTCGCCCAGCTGTGGGATCGCCGGCGCCACCACCGGTGCGTGGTCATTGTCAGGCACCACCACCATCGCGAGGCCACCTTCAGGCACGACCATCGCTAGGTCATCCTCAGCCACCTCCATCTCTTGCCCATGGTCAGCCACCACCATCTCTTGCCCACGGTCAGCCACCACCATCTCTTGCCCTTGGTCAGCCACCACCAGCGCTAGGTCATCCTCAGCCTGATGCCCATCGTCATCCTGCAGCTCCTCATCCCCACTCTGCTCCTCTTCTCCCGCACTCCAGTCCGGATCATCCTTCTTGTTGTCTATGCTGCTGCCAGAATCGCTGCTGCTTTCGCTATAGCCAGAATCACTGCTGCTTTCGCTACAACCATAGTCGCTGCTGCTTTGGCTGTAGCCATTGTCGCTGCTGCTGCTCCCATTACCTGTCCAAATGCAACAATGACCGTTAACAATCGATGTGAGACAAAGCCAAATGTAGAGGAATAAGAAGAGGCAGAACGTACCGGCATCATAATCTTCAGCGTAGCGCATGCGACACATAGTCGCGTTGAACACCTTCACGATGAGCATGGTGGCGTCGTCGTCGTACCTGAAGAGAAGGAAGTACCCCAGCCGTAGGTCGTAGGCATGGTAGAACTTCTCCCACCCACGAGACAAGTACATGTGGCCCTCCTTGATCACCAACTCCACATCCCAGAGCCTGCGAAACCCGTTGCCGGCCTGTCGCAGCTTCACATTATTTGGCAGATCTTCACCCATCAGCATGTTCATAAAACTGTCAGGCAGCCTCTGCAGTTTGGGACAATGAGTGCTGTAGCAAATAACAGATATCATAATGAGATGGGTGAAGGGGAGATCTCTCGTTTTATATACCTGCGTCAGGGATGATACTGAAGTCCCAAGTATGATAGTGAAGAACTCGGAAGCATCCAACTCGTACTGCGGTGTCACAGAGCGGCGGTGGCTGCTTCCCGCCATCTCTGATAAGCAGCAGAAGAGACCAATTAGTACCCTTACAACAGATCATAAAACATGCATGATAACAGGCATCACAAGTAATTCAGAGGCATCACAAGTAATTCAGAAATTGTGAAACAAGCCTTTCAATATACAAACTTGAAATAACTACTGAGGCTTCTGCGACAGTTCAGAAAAGTAATGATCAATTCTCTCTATTTCTGTTTCTAGTTCACATAGTTTGATAACTTGGATGCACAAAGGCTATTGGTGCAGTATCATAAGGTTCCATATCATGTAGAAGAAAAAAAGATAGGTGACAATAGCATGCACACATCTGAGCAGACATTAGCAATATATGACAGAAATGTACATGCTGATTAACAAGCTTGGGCTTAGCAGTAATATTCTGAGAAAATATTTTCTTGAAGCCTGAACAAGTGGCTTTCCTTTTTAAAAACAGAACCAAAACCATGACACAATCACTTGACAACATCTATTGACTACATTAGATGGATAACTACTCAAGTGGTGCAAGCAAGCAAAATTGCCAAGCTAGTGCACCAAGCCCAAATTCAGTTAAAGCAAGCTCTTCCTACTGCAAGGATATTGAGCTTTCGAATTGTAGAGAATTTGTTGCTTTCACTTTCCATAATCTACTCCAGCTAGTTGCTGCAAGTGGGTGCAATTACAAATTGCATGGCTACAGAAAATATAAGGACGAGCAAGTGGGTGCAATTATAAACTCACTTACAGCAACAAGCAAGCACATCAAAATCTGAACCAGTATCTGAGCTAGTACTCCAAACTGTATGTAAAATGTGCTCCTACTAAAAAAACAGGACATTGTGCCTGTCAAATATGCAGTTCTCCTTATCAACCTACCTAGCAGTAACAAAACCAAAAAAAACTCATGCGGCACCTACATGAGTAGCAGGAGTATTTCTGAATTGTGATGCTAGGTTATTAATTTCTTATAGAGTGCACCATTTAAAGGCATTGATGTGATTATTTCTCTGCAATTATGTATCCTAAACTAGCAAGGTTATATTTAAAGGCATTTACAGAGTGCACCATTTAAAGGCATTAATTATGTATCCTAAACTAGCAAGTTGTTAACATGTCACTTGATAAAACATGGAGAAAACTACCTAAAGTGATGCAAAGCCTGCTTTGAAGAACGATTTAGAGAATAATAAGAAGCCACACAAAGCTAACAGCAGCAAATTAGCACCAGGCAGAAGCAAAAGGGAACGAATTACTACTACCCTTTACACTAGCACTGACCCTTCACAGTAGCAAAAGATGTCTACATACTCGCACCATTCGTCCATCCATCTAGCAAGCAACTAGCACAATTCAACCAACCATCAAGCAAACCATCTACTACCTAACATCAACACACATCCATCTATCCAACATCCATTGATCCATGTAAATAGCAGCATGGACAAGAGAGGAACAGGGAACGGAGAGATGAACAAGGAACATGGAGGTGAGTAAGGAAGAGGGGCTCACCACGGGCAGCGCGTCGAAGGAGAGCAGCCGCCGGCCACGCGCAGGGAGAGACGGCGGGAGGTGGCGACGATGGTCACGGCACTGTCCTTGGTTCGCTGGCTGCTGCTGGGGAGACCTGAGGCGGCGGCAGGGGCCGGCGGGGTGGGCGCGTGCATCAGGGCCGAGGTCGCCGGCTGCTGCAGGGGTCGGAAGAGGCGCTCGTTCGTCCGAGGTGGAGGAGAGGAGCGGGCGGCGGGGCGAGGAACCCTAGCGCGAGGGTCGGGGCGGCGAGGGTGGGGGCGCGGGGGCGGCGGGGGTGGGGGCGCGGGGGCGGTGGGGGTGTGGAGTCCGGCGAGGGTCGGGGCGGCGGGGGTGGGGGCGCGGGGGCATGGGGGCGGCGGGGGTGGAGTCCGGTGAGGGTCGGGGCGGCGGCGTCGTGGGTCGGGGCAGCGCGCGGGTGGATCTGGTGGCGAGGGAGAGAAGGTCGAAGGGAATCTGGCGAGGGAGAGGGAGGATAGCTTACTAATGGCGCACCACTCCTCGGTGCGCCATTAGAGATCTTTTTTTAGATAGCAATGGCGCACCCCGCAGCAGTGTGCCATTAGAATGTTTTTTTTATTACAGTTCGAGCACAGGTTATATTGCACCTAACCCAATCCACATCAGAACCCGCCCACTAGCCCGACTGGTCAGCACGCAGCACACACACCAGGAGGTCCTGGGTTCGATTCCCAGGCTCCGCAATATTTTTTTTGCATTTTAAATGTTGTTTGATATTTATTTGTGTTTAAATATATTCAAACTTGTTTAAATCATAACAGTAATATTTTTTTATAAAAATAGTAATGATTTTTTAAAAATATATTCAAATTTGTTACTTGAAAATATCATCGGCGGCGGCGGTGGAGCGGGGGAGGGTGCGGGGGGCCGGGTGCTCGTCGGCGGCGGTGGAGGAGGATCGAGATCGAGTGTCCTCACCTATGGCTCGCATCCTTAGGGTGACTCAGCATCTTGTCTTTTTTATTTATCTCCGGATCATTTCCGTCATCTTCCCGCTTCTTCTCCTCCCTATCCGCGTGCCAACGCAAGAGCTTTGCTACCTTAGGGTCCGCGAAATACCGCTGCAGATGAGGAGTGATCGGAAAGTACCACACCGATTTTGAAGGAGCTTTCTTCTTCTTCACACCGGACATATGGTAGACTCCGCGTGCTCATCCCGATAAATGATGCAATTGTTCATGCACTCATGGTATTTCACGTGCGGTAAATTCAGAGGACACACGATTTTCTAATGCAGTGCGCCATTAGTAGTTTTGCAAAAAAGTAAAAAAAATAATTTTTATACTAATGGCGCACCGTTGCACAATGCGCCATTACTAGTTTAAACTAGTAATGGCGCACTGTGCAACGGTGCGCCATTAGTAGTTTTGCCAAAAAGTAAAAAAAAACAAAACAAATTACTGGCGCACTTTGTCGCTGGTGCGCCATTAGTAGTTCTAACTACTAATGGCGCACTTTGCCCGGATGCGCCATTAGTATGTTTGAAAAAATGGAAAAAAAATTGTTACTAGTGGCGCACCTTTTGTCTGGTGCGCCACTAGTGTCTTCCACACTAATGGCGTACCTCCACCTGGTGCGCCATTAGTATATAGTAGTGGCGCACCACTTCTCTGGTGCGCCATTAGTGTCAATCCTATCTTTAGTCCTTTTCCTAGTAGTGTTCCAAATACCCTTAAACCAGTCTTGCCATAAGAGTCCACCATATCTACCTATGGATTGAATAAGATCCTTCAAGTTGTCATCGGTGCAAAGTAATAAAAATTTCTCTTTAAATATGTATGATTGATTGGTGTTGAGGAAATAAGCTTTATACAATCGTGTGATATGGAAGTAATAAAAGCGACAGACTGCATAATAAAGGTCCATATCACAAGTGGCAATATAAAGTGATGTTCTTTCGCATTAAGATTTTGTGCATCCAACCATAAAAGCGCATGACAACCTCTGCTTCCCTCTGCGAAGGGCCTATCTTTTACTTTTATCTCCTACATTACATATGAGTCATGGTGATCTTCACCCTTCCTTCTTACATTTTATCCTTTGGCAAGCACAATATGTTGGAAAGATCCTGGTATATATGGCTAATTAGATGTGAGTTTTCATGAACTATTACTGTTGACGTTACCCTTGAGGTAAAACGTTGGGAGGCAAAACTATAAGCCCCTATCTTTCTCTGTGTCCGATTAAAACTCCATACCCATAAGTATTGCGTGAGTGTCAGCAATTGTGAAAGATTATATGATAGTTGAGTATGTGGACTTGCTGAAAAGCTCTTATACATTGACTCTTTCCTATGTTATGATAAATTGCAATTTCTTCAATGATTGAGATTGTAGTTTGTTAGTTTTCAATGAAGTTTACGATTCATACTTGATATTGTGATTGAATTATTACTCTAGCATAAGAGATTATATGACAAGAATTATATAAGTTGCTGTTCTAAGAATGATCATGATGCCCTCATGTCCGCATTTTATTTTTATCGACACCTCTATCTCTAAACATGTGGACATATTTTTCGATTTCGGCTTTTCGCTTGAGGACAAGCGAGGTCAAAGCTTGGGGGAGTTGATACGTCCATTTTGCATCATGCTTTTATATCAATATTTATTGCATTATGGGCTATTATTACACATTATGTCACAATACTTATGCCTATTCTCTCTTATTTTACAAGGTTTACATAAAGAGGGAGAATGTGGGCAGCTGGGATTCTGGGCTGGAAAAAGAGAAATATTAGAGACCTATTCTGCACAGCTCCAAACGTCCTGAAACTTCACGGAAGATGTTTTCCAAATATATAAAAAATACTGAGAGGAAGAACTTCACCAGGGGGGCCACACCCTGCCCATGAGGGTGGGGGCGCGACCTACCCCCCTAGGCGCGCCCTACCTCGTGGGCCCCCTGGTGGCCCTCCGGTGGCCATCTTCTGCTATATGGAGTCTTTCGATGGAAAAAAAATCATAAGCCATCTTCTCGGACGAAACTCCGCTGCCACGAGGCGGAACCTTGGCGGAACCAATCTAGGGTTCTGGTGGAGCTGTTCTGCCAGGGAAACTTCCCTCCCAGAGGGGGAAATCATCGCCATCGCCATCACCAACGCTCCTCTCATCGGGAGAGGGCAATCTCCATCAACATCTTCATCAGCACCATCTCATCTCAAAACCCTAGTTCATCTTGTTTCCAATTCTTGTCTCTAAGTCCGGGATTGGTGCTAGTAGGTTGCTAGTAGTGTTAATTAATCCTTGTAGTTGATGCTAGTTGGTTTAATTGGTGGAAGATCATATGTTCAGATCCTATATGCATATTAATACCGCTCTGATTATGAACATGTTTATGCTTTGTGAGTAGTTACTTTTGTTCCCGAGGACATGGGAGAAGTCTTGCTATTAGTAGTCATGTGAATTTGGTATTCGTTTGATATTTTGATGAGATGTATGTTGTCTCTCCTCTAGTGGTGTTATGTGAACGTCGACTACATGACGCTTCACCATTATTTGGGCCTAGAGGAAGGCATTGGGAAGTAATAAGTAGATGATGGGTTGCTAGAGTGACAGAAGCTTAAACCCTAGTTTATGCTTTGCTTCGTAAGGGGCTGATTTGGATCCATATGTTTCATGCTATGGTTAGGTTTACCTTAATACTTTTGTTGTAGTTGCGGATGCTTGCAATAGAGGTTAATCATAAGTGGGATGCTTGTCCAAGTAAGGGCAGCACCCAAGCACGGGTCCACCCACATACCAAATTATCAAAGTACCGAACGCGAATCATATGAACGTGATGAAAACTAGCTTGACGATATTCCCATGTGTCCTCGAGAACGCTTTACATCATATAAGAGTTTGTCCAGGCTTGTCCTTTGCTACAAAAGGATTGGGCCACCTTGCTGCACTTTATTTACTTTTGTTACTTGTTGCTCGTTATAAATTATCCTATCACAAAACTATCTGTTACCACTTATTTCAGTACTTGCAGAGAATACCTTGCTGGAAACCGCTTATCATTTCCTTCTTCTTCTCGTTGGGTTCGACACTCTTACTTATCGAAAGGACTACGATAGATCCCATATACTTTTGGGTCATCAGGGGGTAACGGTTGGATTGTTTCCCCCACTATATAAGGGGGTCTTCTTCCCCAAAGTTGACTTACCTCTACCCGCAAAGCTCCATTAATGCTCTAAGCTCCATTTTCGCCTGATCTCCCTCCCTAGCCAATCAAACTTGTTGATTTGCTCGGGATTGGTTGAGAAGGCCCCGATCTACACTTCCACCAAGAGAAATTTGATCCCCCCACTAATCCCTAGCGGATCTTGTTACTCTTGGGTGTTTGAGCACCCTAGACGGTTGAGGTCACCACGGAGCCATAGTCCATTGTGGTGAAGCTTCGTGGTGTTGTTGGGTGATACGTCTCCAATGTATCTATAATTTATGAAGTATTCATGCTATTATATTATCAATCTTGGATGTTTTATATGCATTTATATGCTATTTTATATGGTTTTTGGGACTAACCTATTAACCTAGAGCCCAGTGCCAGTTTCTGTTTTTCCTTATTTTTGAGTTTTACAGAAAAGGATATCAAACGAAGTCCAAATGACGTGCCAATTTTTGACGATTTTTTATGAACCAAAAGAAGACCCCAGAGTAAAAGAGTTGGGCCAGAAGAGTCCCGAGCTGTCCACGAGGGTGGGGGCGTGCCCACCCCCCTGGGCTTGGGCCCCTGCCTCGTGGACGCCTCGGGCACCTCCTTGACGTGAGACCGACGCCAAAAATCCTATACATACAGATCCCTTGGAAAATTAACCTAGATCGGCAGTTCCGCCACTAGAAGCCTCCATAGCCACCGAAAACCAATCTAGGCCCTCTCTGGCACCCTGCCGGAGGGGGCCATCATCACCGGAGGGCATGGAGGAGGATCCCGAAGGGGCCATCATCATTATGAAGGCCAAGGACCAGAGGAGGAACCTCTCCCCATCCAGGGGGAGGCCATGGAGGAGGAAGCACAAGGGGGAGAACCTCTCCTTCTCTCTCTTGGTGGCACCGGAGTGCCATCGAGAGGGGAATCATCTCCGCGGTGATCGTCTTCATCAACGTCACCATTATCATCACCATCCTCATCTCTTTTACGCGGTCCACTCTCCCGCACCCCGCTGTAATCCCTACTTGAATATGGTGCTTTATGCCATATATTATGATCCAATGATGTGTTGCCATCCTATGATGTTTTGAGTAGATATCTTTTGTCTTTGGGTTGATTGATGATCTAGATTGGTATGAGTTGTATTTTTTACTTCGATGTTGTCCTATGGTGCCCTCTGTGTCGCGCAGGCGTGAGGGGTTCCCACTGTAGGGTGTTGCAATACGTTCATGATTCTCTTATAGTGGGTTGGTGAGTGACTGAAACACAAACCCGAGTAAGGGGGTTGTTGCGTATGGGAATAAAGAGGACTTGATGCTTTAATGCTATGGTTGGATTTTACCTTAATGATCTCTAGTAGTTGCGGATGCTTGCTAGACTTCCAATCATAAGTGCATATGATCCAAGTAGAGAAAGTATGTTAGCTTATGCCTCTCCCTCATATGAAACTGCAATAGTGATTACCGGCCTTGTTAACGATTGCCTAGGACAATTCCGCACACCGATCCATCATTATTCCACACTCGCTATTTATAATATTTAGTAATATATTCTAACTTCATGATAACGACACCTACTTTTATATTTTAGCTCTCCGATATCATACAAAGTTATCCTCTTCATACCCACAACATAGTTTTATTTCTCGTTGCTAGTTGGAAGCAAACATTCGGTGTACGTAGAGTCGTATCAGTGGCAGATAGGGCTTGAGAGAATATTGATATTACCTTTAGCTCCTTGTGGGTTTGACACTTCATACTTATCACTTCCACCTTTGGAAATTTCTACGATGATTCCTTGCACTTGGGGATTATCAAGCTCTTTTCTGGCGCCGTTGCCGGGGAGCAATAGTGTGGGGTTGATATTCTCGTGTGTGCTTGTTTGCTTTCTTCACTAAGTAGATTTTGTTTTTCCTTTTTTGTTTATATTTAGTTGTGGGTGAAACATACAAAAAAATTTAAAAGAATGAAAATACAAAAAAATTACTTGCCTCTGATGCCTAAAAAGTTTTTCAAAAAGAGAAGTGATTGGAAAGTTATGCATTGAAGAAGTGAGGGTCGACCTTGAGCACTTGTGTTCATGCTCAGGAAACAATGTAGAATTTTTCATGGAAGTTTCTCTGTAAATAATTATCCCCTTATATATTTCCATTGTATTATAAAAATAATGTGCGAAGCTTTGGTTTTAGGATGATTAGATTGCTTGTTTACTATGTGCAGAACAAAAACAGAAACTTTGGCTGTAGCGCGTGATTTTACATTTTTTACTGGAAAGTCCAATGGGTCTGAAACTTTTTGCACATTACTTCTGTATAAATGTTTCAAATTTTCAAATTTATTTCATAATTTTTGGAGTTACATAAGTTTACTGAACCTTCAGATTACTACAGACTGTCCTGTTTTAGACAGATTCTGTTTTTCGTGTGTTGTTTGCTTATTTTGATGAATCTATGGGTAGTATCGGGGGGTATGAACCATGGTGAAGTTGGAATATAGTAGATATAGTTCTAATATGAAATTGAAATGAGTTTGAAACAGTACTTAAAGGTAGTGATTTGCTTTATTATACTAACGGATCTCACAAAGTTTTTGTTAAAGTTTTTTGTGGATGAAGTGTTCGAAGAACAAGGAGTTACCGATGTGAGAAGAATAAAGAGAGGCAAGATCTCAAGCTTGGGGATGCCCAAGGCACCCCAAGTAAATATTCTAAGGATACTCAAGCATCTAAGCTTGGGGATGCCCCGGTTGGCATCCCATCTTTCTTCTTCAACAATTATCGGTATACCTCGGTTTTTGTTTCATTCACATGATTTGTGTCCTTTGTGTTTTTTGTTCGTCCTTTATGAACCATGCTAGTATGAGATAGCCCTTCATTGATTTATAGAATGCTTCGTGTGCTTCACTTATATCTTTTAAGTATGATCTTATATAATTGCTCTTTGTGCTTCACTTAAATCTTTTGAGTATGGTTTTATAGAATGCTTCGTGTGCTTCACTTATACATTTTGAGCTTGGATATTGGTTAGTCTATATTAATTGTAGAATGCTCCATGAACTTCGCTTATATATTTTGGAGTATGAATAGTACTATCATCTCAAGTGGGTTTGGAAGAGTGTCAACTCTAGGAACTAGTGATCCCGCTATTCCGAATGAGAAGAATTTTGCTTATGTGGAGAGTAGAAAAATTTCTATGCTCGTAGATCATGAAAAGAATGCTTTATGTGATGGTAATATTGTTTAGCTAATTCATGATTATACTGAAAATTATTATGAGGGAGGAATACATGCTTGTAGGAGTTGCAATAATATCAAGTTTCCTCTCTATGTGCTTAAAGTTTTGAAGTTATACTTGTTTTGCCTTCCTATGCTAGTTGATTCTTGTTCCCATAAATTGTGTGCTCATAAAATTCCTAGGCATAGGAAGCGGGTTAGGTTTAAATGTGCTAGTCATATTCTGCATGATGCTCTCTTTATGTTTTAGTTCTTATCTTTTATGTAAGCATCATTGAAATTATCATGCCTAGCTAAAAGGCATTAAAGAAAAGCGCTTGTTGGGAGACAACTCAATATTTACCCTTACTATTTTTGTGTGTATACATGATTAAGCTACTGTAGTAATAATGTTTTACAGCTTTTGTTTCAATAAAGTGCCAAGTAAGACCTTTGGGAAGACTTGGGTGAAAGTTAATGTGATCTTGCTGTAAAAAACAGAAACTTTGCCCTCACGAGTTTAGCTGAAATTTTTTACAGAAGAGTGCTTTGGTGCTGATTCTTTTTGCAGAAGATTAATAGACAAATTCCCCACGTCCACCAATTTATTTCATAATTTTTTGAGTAGCAGAAGTATGGTTAGTGTTTAGATCATTACGGACTGTTCTGTTTCTGACAGATTCTGTTTTCATTGCATAGTTTGCTTGTTTTCTAGTTTCTATGACTTATATTCCTCAATATAAATTGTAGAAATGATATGGTACAGTAGGCATTGTGTGAGAAGAATTATGAACCTTGTCTTCGACAGTACCAAAGTGAATTGTTTACTCTTTATCATACTAACCTATCTCACGAAGTTCCGTTAAGTTTTGTGTGATTGAAGTTTTCAAGCTTTGGGTGAGACATCGTATGAGGAGAATAAGGAGTGGAAAGACCCTTATCTTGGGGGTGCCCGAGGCATCCCAGGGTAATATTCAAGGAAGACTCAAGCGCCTAAGCTTGGGGATGCCCCGGAAGGCATCCCTCTTTCGTCTTCAAAACTATCAGTATACCTTACTCGGAGCTATATTTTTATTCGTCACATGATATGTGTTTTGCTTGGAGCGTATTTTCAATTTTACTTGCTGTTTGAATAAAATCATTGGATCTGAAATATTAAATGAAAAGGAATCCTCCCATGGCTAGTTAATTATTTGACTATTCAGTGTCCTTCACTATTATCTTTTGGAGTAGTTTGTCATTTACTCACGTGCTTCACGTATATCCTATGAGTAAATGGTTGAATAATTGAGTATCATAAATCTGAATCTATATATGTTTCATATGCTTATACCATGGGGAGTAATGACTTCACATAGAATAAGTATAGGTAGTAAACTTATTGAAAGTTAGCAAACGTAGAATTGGTCACTTGAACAATTCATGAAAGAATATTGAAGGAAGAGAGATTTCACATATAAATATACTATCTTGGACATCTTTTGTAATTGTGAGCACTCATTAAAATATGACATGCTAAAAGGTTGATGTCGGACAAGGAAGACAACGTAATGGGCTATGTTTTCTTATATCCGAAATAAAGTATATTGTCTTGGATCATCCAACATGTTGAGCTTGCTTTTCCCCCTCATGCTAGCCAAATACTTTGCACCAAGTAGAGATACTACTTGTGCTTCCAAACATTCCTTAAACCAGTTTTGCCATGAGAGTCCACCATACCTACCTATGGATTGAGTAATATCCTTCAAGTAAGTTGTCATCAGTGCATGCAATAAAAATTGCCTTCTAAATATGTATGATCTATTAATATGGAGAAAATAAGATTTATACGATCTCGTGATGTGGAAGAAATAAAAGCGACGAACTGCATAATAAAGGTCCATATCACAAGTGGCAATATAAAGTGACGTTCTTTTGCATTAAGATTTTTTTGCATCCAACCATAAAAGCGCATGACAACCTCTGCTTCCCTCTGCGAAGGGCCTATCTTTTACTTTTATCTTCTACCTTATGCAAGAGTCATGGTGATCTTCACCTTTCCTTTTTACATTTTATCCTTTAGCAAGCACATTGTGTTGGAAAGATCCTAATATCAAACGGAGTCGAATTGACGTGCCAATTTTTGACGATTTTTTATGGACCAAAAGAAGACCCTGGAGTAAAAGAGCTGGGCCAGAAGAGTCCCGGGCTGTCCACGAGGGTGGGGGGCGCGCCCACCCCCCGGGCGTGGGCCCCTGCCTCGTGGACGCTTCGGGAACCTCCTTGACGTGAGACTGACGCCAAAAATTCCTATAAATACAGAAACCTTGGAAAATTAACCTAGATCGGGAGTTCCGCCACCAGAAGCCTCCGTAGCCACCGAAAACCAATCTAGGCCCTCTCTGGCACCCTGCCGGAGGGGGCCATCATCATCGGAGGGCATGGAGGATCCCAGAGGGGCCATCATCACCATGAAGGCCAAGGACCAGAGGAGGAACCTCTCCCCATCCAGGGGGGAGGCCATGGAGGAGGAAGCACAAGGGGGAGAACCTCTCCTTCTCTCTCTTGGTGGCACCAGAGTGCCATCGAGAGGGGAATCATCTCCACGATGATTGTCTTCATCAACATCACCATCATCATCACCATCCTCATCTCTTTTACGCGGTCCACTCTCCCGCACCCCGCTGTAATCCCTACCTGAATATGGTTCTTTATGCCACATATTATGATCAATGATGTGTTGCCATCCTATGATGTTTTGAGTAGATATCTTTTGTCTTTGGGTTCATTGATGATCTAGATTGGTATGAGTTGTATTTTTTACTTCGATGTTGTCCTATGGTGCCCTCCGTGTCACGCAGGCGTGAGGGGTTCCCACTGTAGGGTGTTGCAATACGTTCATGATTCGCTTATAGTGGGTTGGTGAGTGACTGAAACACAAACCCGAGTAAGGGGGTTGTTGCGTATGGGAATAAAGAGGACTTGATGCTTTAATGCTATGGTTGGGTTTTACCTTAATGATCTCTAGTAGTTGTGGATGCTTGCTAGACTTCCAATCATAAGTGCATATGATCCAAGTAGAGAAAGTATGTTAGCTTATGCCTCTCCCTCATATGAAACTGCAATAGTGATTACCGGCCTTGTTAACGATTGCCTAGGACAATTCCGCACACCGATCCATCATTATTCCACACTCGCTATTTATAATATTTAGTAATATATTCTAACTTCATGATAACGGCACCTACTTTTATATTTTAGCTCTCCGATATCATACAAAGTTATCCTCTTCATACCCACAACATAGTTTTATTTCTCGTTGCTAGTTGGAAGCAAACGTTCGGTGTACGTAGAGTCGTATCAGTGGCAGATAGGGCTTGAGAGAATATTGATCTTACCTTTAGCTCCTTGTGGGTTCGACACTCCATACTTATCACTTCCACCTTTGGAAACTGCTACGATGATTCCTTGCACTTGGGGATTATCATTGGGAGCCTCCGATTAAGTTGTAGAGATTGCCCCAACCTTGTTTGTAAAGGTCCGGTCGCCGTCTCCAAGGGCACCAATAGTGGAATCACGGCATCTCACATTGTGTGAGGGCGTGAGGAGAATACGGTGGCCCTAGTGGCTTCTTGGGGAGCATTGTGCCTCCACACCGCTCCAACGGAGACGTACTTCCCCTCAAAAGGAAGGAACTTCGGTAACACATCCTCGTCTTCACCGGCTCCACTCTTGGTTATCTTGTACTTTTACTTGTGCAAGGTTATTTGTGTTACTTCCCTTGCTTGCTTGTGTGCTTGTTATTGTTGCATCATATATGTTGCTCACCTAGTTGCACATCTAGACAACCTACTTTGTTGCAAAGTTTAATTTGATAAAGAAAACCTAAAAATTGTTAGTTGCCTATTCACCCCCCCCCCCCTCTAGTCAACTATATCGATCCTTTCAGCATGCCACTATGCGCCGGTTCACAAGTGGGTTGTTGTTATCCTCCGGTTTAACTAGTAAGTTGAATTCACCCATGACTTCCATGGCCCGCCAATCAGCACTCGAATGTCAACTAACTCTTGCATGAACTCAATTTTATCGTGATCATGTTGAGGGCCATAGACTCCGGTTATTCACCATTGCGAGCCTCCGATGTGTGTGACTAGCGCCGTGAGCGCATTGGATATGTAATGTGGGTGGGATAATGTGACCACTGAAGCGTCCCAAGCGAGGAGGATGCCCCCCTCGTGCCCGTCGCGGGCATGAAGTAGAAACTATCAAATTTATTTCCAAGGGAGTGGGCTACCACCTCTGCTGATACAATCTCCATTTTTGTCTCCTGGAGACATACAATGTTCGGCGTAGCCGCATTAACCACCTAAAAGATAACACTACGACGTGTCGGGGTGTTGAGACCCCGCACATCCCACACTAGTGTTTTGAAGGATGGTGTATTCATTTGAACGGCCTACACGTAAAAGCACCACAGCCGACACTAGTTCTGGTCCTCCACAGTGCCGTCCTGGTCCCCAAGCGGTAGTACGGAGGCATCCCATCCGAATAGGGCGAGAATTGCCTTGATGTGGCCATCCCAGAGCGGTTGGTCGAAGATATGTGTGTATATCTGTAGGCCTCGTCGACGATGGTTTCCGCCTCATTAGCTAGACAGAGCTTTCGGATGAGCACTCCTTGTTGTTTTGATGCAGTTGATCCATGGCGAACTCCCCTGGCCAGTCTCACGCTCCTTCGCGGGTTGAAAACAGGTGCTCTCTTTTGTCTTGTGCGTTTTTGTGTCATGGCATTTGCTCTGGTCGGCAGGGCCTGCAGGATGGGGAGCTAGGCGCATAGCTCATCCACCGGGTTGGTACGGGGTGGCAACGTGCATGGGCTGCATGGCCTACATGGCGCTCCACCAGCTTGGGGCAGACGGGTGGGGGGGGGACCCTTTCGGCAAAGAGGTTGACGCAGAAAGTGTTCCCCATATGCACACATCGCGGTGTGGTGAATGGTGTAGGTGTGTTACTGAACCAAGGGTCATGTGTTCGATACGAGGAGCCCACCATAATTTGTTAATTTTAATATGTACACACGGGCCCCACTGGCTGTGGAGTTGAACAAAAATGAAATTCCATCTTTCCGACTTTAACATGGCTTTTTGTGAGAAAAAATGGGGAGCGGGGGGGGGGGGGGGGGGGGGGGGTTCGAAAAAAAACTGGCCACACGCCCTCTTTTGCCATTGGGTCACTGATGGTGGGACCCATGTCATGTTGCCGTGCCTAGTCAGCGCTCGGACGTACACACTCGAAATTTTCATCGTATTTGCATGCCGGAGTCAAGTTATTACACCGGTTTGATGTATGTCGCGAGTTCTAGTATCAAAGTGACCGTTCGCGTAAAATTCAAGCATGTAATCGACTCTTCTATCTTTGTCTAGGACCTGGTTGCCGATGACTCTGTTCGGCACCCCTTGTCTAATGAAAAGTCTGTCCCATGTCAAAAAGAAAACATCTCCATCATGTCACCGTTACATCTGACTCCGTGTCTTGCCGTTTTTGGTTATCTGTATCCAAATCCAATCTGCGTCCTCCGCCGCCGACAACCATGGAGGGATCCATCCGCGCCTCCTCCTTCCAGCCCCCCACCGTCACTCGCGCCAGCACCCGCTACGCCCCTTGGGCTCTCCTCAACGCGACAGCGTACTTCGCCGTCCGCAAGAACGCCACCACCGCCGAAGCCGTCACCAGCACAGGCCGCACCGTCAAGGTCACCTTCTGCCTCGCCGACCCGCCGGCCATCTCCCACTGCTGCGTCCACGGCCCCGAGTACCACCCCGACGACTTCACAACCGAGCCCATAATCGTCTTCTCTGCCAAGGACCTTGTGCTCCTCCGCTTCGCCTTCACAGTCGGCCCTAGGAGCACCCGCCGGGATTCTCGTCTCGCCGAGTACTTCGTCTACAAGGCCGGCCGCGGCAACGGCAAGCCATCTCTCACACCGGTCCCTCATACTCCTCCGGACACCATAAACTCATTCTACATGTGCGTCTTGCCATTAGATGGAGATGATGAGGGATTTGTCCTCGCCGATCTCTGCGTGACAAGGGTCCGATCAGACTACGAGCTCCACGTCTTCTCTTCCAAGACGGCCAAGTGGACCATTACGCCGTTGCGGTTGCGCACATCTCCCACGGTCAGGAGCGAGGACCTGCCCGGCCCTCGTCTAAACAAGGTGATCGCGCTGGGAGGAGGTGCCGTAGGCTGGGTCGACCTCTGGCGTGGCATTGTCAGCTGCAATGTGCTTGACAAGAACCCCGTTCTACGTTTGATACCAGTGCCATTGTTCCGATTCAACGAGCGACGGGAAGGTGACGCGACTTGACTTGCTGGTATGATCAAGTATGTCGGTCTGGATGTCCGTTTCAAAGAGGTTGATGTTCCTAAAAGGAGGAGTCGTCCAGGATATCTTGACGACGTCGACATCATCTATGATTTTGAGCTGCTCTTCCACGCCGACGGCGATGATTTATTTACTGCCAACCCAGTGGAACGAAGTTCTGCATATGATGGTTGGAAGATCCGGACATGGTATAGGAACACTTCTTGGAACTATTGGCGCAAGGGCCAAACTGTCGATATTGATGACATCTCGGCTGACAGCACAGGTCATTCTTTGTTACGCCCACTACTCTGGGATTCTGAAGCTGGGAGATTCACATTGACGACATTGTGTTCACGCTACCCGACAGTGGGCATTGACGGTGGCGATGATGTTGTTTACATGATGACAAAACTGGAATATCATAATAAACACGCATGCATGATTGGTATTGACCTTGGAAAGAAGACGTTGAATGCGGTTGTATCAGCTTCTTGTGAGAGAGCCTGTTATTTCGGTGTGGACTTCCTCCCCTCTGAATTCTCCAAATATTTTAATGCAGCTCCAAGGTAAATTTCTTTGATTATATTTGCATAAGTTGTCTCCATGAACCTACTTACACAGTAATACAAAGCTGTCAAACTCATTTCACAGATTTCCTAGTTCTCCATCTGACATATTTGTTTTTTCATTATCTACTTCAGGTCATGTACTGATGAAGTCAAACGTGCACCTAGTGGGGCACATAACTATCATCTTTCTTCGGACTGCATTGCTCAAAACAATCTGGTATGCTAATTATAAACTTTGACCCATTTCCTTTTTTACACCGTAAGATAGGCTAGGAATGGTTCTGTCCACGGGGCGATAACCGCCATTATTACATGGGCTAAAGGTGTAATTTCGTTGGCAGAGCCTCTGATTGTGTCAGATTGTTCGGCGTCGAGTGGTGCGGCTGGGTTCGGGCTGTTATGTGCGGGTTCCCCCTCCCATGCTACGGATGGCTTGAACAATCTTTCCAAAAAGACGTTGGGGGGACTGCATCGCGTTTTGCTCCGATGCGTGCTAGGACGTCCGCCGCTTGATTGTTTTCTCGGGCTATATGGTGAAACTCCAGCCCTTCGAACCGAGCTGACATTTTTAGGACGGCGTCGCGGTAAGCTGCCATTTTTAGGTCCTTGGCGTCGAAGGCTCCATTTATTTGGGATATCGTGAGGTTTGAATCCCCGTGTACCTCTAGGCGCTGGATACCCATGGATACTGCTATCCGGAGGCCATGTAGGAGGGCCTCATATTCGGCTGCATTGTTGGAATCCGTGTACATGATCTGGAGCACATATTGGACTGTGTCTCCTGTGGGGGACGTCAGGACGACGCCGACCCCCAGTCCGGCCAACATTTTGAAGCCGTCGAAATGCATAATCCAGTTTGAATATGTGCCATACTCTTTAGGGAGATCGGCCTCCGTCCATTCTGCGACGAAGTCGGCCAAAACTTGCGATTTAATAGCTCGCCGTGGCTTATAGGTTATATCAAACGAGAGAAGCTCGATGGCCCATTTTGCAATCCGGCCCGTTGCATCGCGGTTGTTGATAATATCGTTTAGTGGCACTTCCGAGGCTACTGTTATGGAACACTCTTGAAAGTAGTGTCTTAGCTTCCGAGATGCCATGAATACCGCGTATGCAATCTTTTGATAATGCGGGTACCGTGATTTGCATGGAGTGAGGACAGTGGACACGTAGTAGACCGGCCTTTGAAGGGGGAATTTGTGTCCGTCCGTTTCCCGCTCGACAACGAGCACTGCGCTGACAACTTGGTTTGTTGCTGCAATGTACAATAACATTGGTTCGCCGGTGATTGGCGCGGCCAGGACTGGGTTTGTTGCCAATATGGCTTTTATTTCATCAAGTCCGGCTGTGGCGGCATCCGTCCACTCGAAGTGTTCGGTGCGCCGAAGGAGGCGATAAAGGGGTAGTGCCTTTTCTCCCAAGCGGGAGATGAAGCGGCTTAAAGCCGCCACGCACCCGGTTAATTTTTGTATTTGCTTAAGGTCCTTTGGGACAAAGCTCGGATCTTGGCTGGGTTTGCTTCAATTCCTCTACCGGATACAATGAAGTCTAAGAGCTTTCCGGCTGGAACGCCGAAGACGCATTTTTCTGGGTTGAGCTTGATGTCATATTTTCGAAGGTTATCGAATGTAAGCCTCAAGTCATTTACTAGGGATTCAACATGTCTTGATTTGACGACCACATCGTCCACATACGCCTCCACTGTTTTACCGATCTGGTTTGCCAGACATGTCTGGATCATGCGCTGATATGTTGCGCCGGCGTTTTTCAGCCCGAAGGGCATTGTGTTGAAGCAGAATGGGCCGTATGGTGTGATGAATGCTGTTGCAGCTTGGTCTGATTCTGCCGTCTTGATTTGATGGTAACCGGAGTATGCGTCGAGGAAACACAACAAATCGTGTCCTGCGGTGGCATCGATAATTTGATCGATACGGGGGAGGGGGAAGGGATCCTTTGGGCAAGCCTTGTTAAGGTCTTTAAAATCGACACACAGGCGCCAGGATTTGTCCTTCTTTGGTACCATCACCAGGTTTGCTAGCCAGTCCGGATGTTTTATGTCTCTGATGAATCCGGCCTCTAATAGCTTGGCTAGCTCCTCTCCCATAGCCTGTCTCTTGGGTTCGGAAAAATGCCGAAGGGCTTGTTTGACAGGTTTAAATCCTTTTAGGATGTTTAAGCTGTGTTCGGCCAGCCTGCGTGGAATCCCTGGCATGGCTGAAGGGTGCCAGGCGAAGATGTCCCAGTTCTCTCGTAGGAACTCTCACAGTGCGGCGTCTGCGTCAGGGTTCAGTCGTGCCCCGATGGAAGCTGTTTTATTGGGGTCCGTTGGATGGACCTGGAATTTGACTATTTCGTCAGCTGGCTTGAAGGATGTGGATTTGGATCTCTTATCGAGTATCACATCATCCCTGTTAACCGTGGAGCGCGGCGCAGTCAGTTCCTCGGCCGCTAAGGCTTCGGATAGCGCCTCAAGGGCTAATGCGGCCGTCTTGTTTTCGGCGCGGAGTGCTATGTCCAGATCACTAGCTAGAGTGATAATTCCATTCGGCCCGGGCATCTTAAGCTTCATGTACCCGTAATGGGGTATTGCTTGGAAGATTGTGAATGCTTCCCGCCCTAGTAAAGCGTGATATCCGCTCTTAAACGGGGCCACCTGAAACGTGACTTCTTCGGACCTGTAATTATCTGGCGTGCCGAACACCACATCTAGTGTGATTTTTCCTATGCAGCGCGCTTCCTGACTGAGGATTATTCCTCTAAAGGTTGTGCTGCTTCGCTCGACGCGGTTCTAGTCTATTTCCATTTTTTGAAGGGTTTCCTCATAAATGAGGTTCAGTCCGCTGCCTCCATCCATGAGCACCTTGGTGAGGCGAAAACCGTCCACTATGGGACTGAGGACCAATGCGGCTGGTGCTCGGGCTGTTCGGAATCTAGGTTCATCACTTGCGTTGAAGGTAATGGCAGTGTCGCTCCATGGATTTATTGTTGCAACTTGATAGACTTCGGCGAGGCTGTGGAGTGTTCTTTTCCGCACATTGTTTGATGCGAAAGTCTTGAAGACTGTGAGAACGGTACTGGTGTCCTTGGGCTGGCTTTCTGCGGCCTCCGGAATTAAGAGGTCCTCGTCGATTTTGGCCACCTGCCGGAGTATCCAACATGCTCTAAGGCTGTGAGTTGGTGTGGCGTCCTTTGTACTGTGAATTCTACAGGGTCCATCAAGCCATCTTTCCAGTATGGTTCCATGCCCTGTAGAGGGTTTTGGCTTTTTGGTGTTTATCCCGGGTGTACTGTAATGATGCACCCTCTTAGTTTGGACGAGATTACTATTCAAGACCGGATTATCCCAAAAATTTATTTCGGTTTTCCAGGCGCTTTCCATCGCACAGTATTTTTGTACTATGGACGCCAAGTCAGCGAAGCGTGTGATATCACGACGACTTACGGCGTTAAGGATTCCCTTGTCTGTGCAATTACTGCAGAAAATTGAGATTGCGTCTTCCTCGCGGCAATCCTTTATCCTGTTCATAACCAGGAGGAATCTGGCCCAGTAATGATGTACTGTTTCCTCGGGCCTCTGCCTGATTTGGGAGAGATCGCTTATGATCGGGTGGGCGGGTGTCGTTGAATCTGAAATCTGACCCAATCCAAGATTCGGAGGCCGAAGAGTTTGCGAACTCTGAAGTTCGGATTATTGGATGTTGTCTAGTGAATCTGGCCCGTTGCCTGATCCTAAGCTCAGGTCTTGAGTTACATCTCCCCCTCCGCGGGTATCCGTCTTGGAGGGGTCGGGAATTCGGACGTAGCTAGTCCTTAAAATAGATGAAGGGTCGCCGCACTGCGTCTCTACCACGGCAACGTGGTGGGTGACTTGAGGAGAGTTAATTTCTCTTAGATCGGGTTTAAGCCCAACCTGGTCGTAATCCGCAGCGACCCCCGAGGCGGCGATGCGATCCAAGAGCTCGTTTACGGAAGAGAGCTCCATTGGATCTAGCTGCTCGACGAGCTCCGAACTGACGTGTAGGTTGCTTTTGATGACCCGAGAGGTCACCGTCGGCGCAACAGCCGAACAGGCGGTCATGAGGAAACCACCTAGCCGGACGGTTTGGCCGACAGCCAAGGCTCCCTTAGCAACGGTGCCGTCTTTAAAGACGGGAGGAGGCATCCTTCCTGATTGTGACGGCACAGAGGAACTCTCAATGAAAGCACCAATGTCGGTGTCGAAACCGGCGGATCTCGGGTAGGGGGTCCCGAACTGTGCGTCTAGGCCGGATGGTAACAGGAGGCAGGAAACACGATGTTTAACCCAGGTTCGGGCCCTCTTGGTGGAGGTAAAACCCTACGTCCTGCTTGATTAATATTGATGATATGGGTAGTACAAGAGTAGATCTACCACGAGATCAAGGAGGCTAAACCCTAGAAGCTAGCCTATGGTATGATTGTCGTATATGGAGTTGATCGCCTACGGACTACAACCCTCCGGTTTATATAGACACCGGATAGGGTTAGGGTTACATAGAGTCGGTTACAATGGTAGGAGATCTTGAATATCCACATCGCCAAGCTTGCCTTCCACGCCAAGGAAACTCCCATCCGAACACGGGACGAAGTCTTCAATCTTGTATCTTCATAGTCCTGAAGTCCGGTTGAAGGTATAGTCCGGCTATCCGAACACCCCCTAATCCAGAACTCCCTCAGGAGGCTTGCAGCAGCGTCGACCGCGGCACCGGCACCGTCCCTCCTTTGCAGTGGTTAGCAACCTTGGAGTTTTGCAACCTGGATTATTGGGAGATTGGGGTTGAAATCAGACACGGACAATGTAGGGAGAGTATGTAGGGAAGATGCACAAAAAATGCAAAACCGTCCAAAGACCTAGTTTGCGGTTGCCCAGCGAGTACAAATATCTGTTTTTTCTTTTGGTATGTTCAATTATCCTTTTTTTGCGAGGGAATGTTTGATTGTCCTTACTTTGTAGCCGAAGTGAGTAATTAAGATGTGTTGTAAAATATGTTGTGGCAAGGGTCACACCCGCTGCCCTACAAAGGACGCATCGAACAAGAAGCAGGGAAGAGAACCAAGATGCAACAAGTGTGTCATTCTTGGTCTTATCAGGACCCAATGCCATGGAAAATTTGAATCGTAGTGAGGGCAAAACTGTTTGGTCACAGTCGGGGTTTGAGATATATACTCATTGTTGGCAATCCTGATTCTCCATATCAAAAAAGAAGGCCGCTCATAAATTATCAGGTTCAGAGTTGAGTAAATTATATGCTTCTCACCGAATCAATCATGTGCAGCGAATCAACCTGTGGTTAAGTTGGTTAGGTGGACAGTGGTATTCCCAACCCACCAGGGTTCAAATCCTAGTGCTCACATTATTCCTGTATTTATTTTCAGAATTTCCGGCGATACGCTTTTAGTGGGAGGAGATATTCCTGTCGACGTGCCTTTATAAGGGTGAGTGTATACGCGTGTATATGAGCGCTTATGTCTGTACTGATGCTAAAAAAAGAATCAATCATGTGCAGCGTACTGGAACAATTCACTATAATATACCAGGTAGCTCTAATTATTTTTATTTGTCTTGTGTGCTGCGCAACTATGCATGCGTCCCCATTAGGCGAAGCTTAGTTACGTCATAAGAAAGCTTGATTTGCTACCTGGGTGTATGCAATGGAACCAGATTAAAATTAAAAGGTTGCATGGGAACTGTGGATTCTTAAAAAAGGAAAAAAAATACGATGAACTACCTCTATGCATGTGCGCAGTGGAATCAAATTGGGATTGAAGATTGCTGGAAACGCCGGAGGTTCAGACATCTAGCGCAATTCTGTGCCCGTGAGAGCAAAAGAGACATGAACATGAAGTGCAAGAGAAAGAGAATGAGAAAATACGGTCGTTTGGGCTTTTCAAATCATACAATCACATTAACAACACCTGAAATTTAACCAAATGGTTGGACGGGGACTCATGAAAGACAACGGTAGTTGACCGGATGATGTTATATAAGAAACGTAGGATGACATGGTTGCTTACAAGTGCACAAAAGAAATTAATGATTTTTTGTGACACGCTGCATGCACATGAAGAGTTGTTTTTTCATTTATTTTTGAAAAGAAGGTTATAAAACCTGGCCTTTGATCCATGTATGCACACAACCATTTTCATTATATTATTCAACAAAGTTCAATTAAACAAATACATAGATCAATCCAAAGCCACCTTTCAGACGACCTCTGTCATTACGCCTACAAGCTTGACACTAATAGGAAAAGGGCTATAGATGAAATTGACATTAATGACGCACCAGACAAGTGGTGCGCCACTACTATATACTAATGGCGCACCATGTGCTGATGCGCCATTAGTGTGGAAGACACTAATGACGCACCAGACACACGGTGCGCCACTAGTAACAATTTTTTTTTCATTTTTCCAAACATACTAATGGCGCATCCAGGCAAAGTGCGCCATTACTAGTTCTAACTAGTAATGGCATACCAGCCACACAGTGCGTCACAACTGTATTTTTTATTCTTTTTTTTGCAAAACTACTAATGGCGCACCGTGACAGACTAGTAATGGCGCACTACGCAACGGTGCGCCATTAGTATATATATATATATATATATATATATATATTTTTTTTTTTTTTTTTTTTTGCAAAACTACTAATGGCGCACGGACAGCCGGTGCGTCATTAGTATGTTGGGTTACTAATGGCGCATGGGTGGGTGGTGCGCCATTAGTAACCTGGAATCAGCTAGATATTTTGGACAGCCACACCTACACACTCACTTTCCCCACTTCATTCCCTTCACCTCCTCCAAGCTTGTCGGCTGCCTCCTCCTCCTCCTCACCTCATTTGCACAATAGATTCATTAAAATTAAGTGGTTAAAATACCTTTTTTTTGATAGGTAAGTAAGGGGAGAGCTATCTTTATGTTGTAGATCTACTTTTTTTCTCCCTAGCTCGCTCCAACAATGTGCACATGCACTTTTGTGGCCTAGCTAAATCTATTATGTCTGTGGTGTTGCATATATGTTTGTGTTTGCAGGTACCGGTATTTGAAATGCGATAGTTGCCAATATTTTGCCGGAATGTTGATTCATTTCCGTTTTGGCGAGAATTTTGGCACTATGTATTCTTTTTGGTCCTATTTTTAGGGAAAGTCATGCCAAATTTTTTCTTGGTTCTAAATTATCGTTTTTCTCTACCCCGTAGGCGACCATGGTTCGCACGATAACCGAAGGCATCATGAATAGGTTTTTGAGCTCCGCGAAGACCGAGATGCTTCAAAAGAACGAGACGGAGATAAGATGTCACTACACCACAACACCAATACAATGGCATGTAATCTGCCGGGAAATGCCCTTGAGAGGGCCGATAAACTGTCGGGATAGAGTTTCTCCCGGCAGATAGAACTGCCACAAGAACGGCTGATGCGGAGCATCCCACGACCATCCCCATGGACGCCACCTGAACTATCCAAGCTCGAAGTGGACCAATGACAAGGGCCAGGGCACGTGCTATTCAATCCGAGGTGACATCACTCCTACTTGAGTTTTCCCCCTCTTCAAGTGAGACATGGCTACTGCCTAAGTCCGCGATACTACGTGTCATCAGGTACAACGCTCAAGACTCGGAGCCGAGGACTATAGAAGAAGAGATAGGCGTCAACACTCTGGACAGCCCGGAACTTCCGGCCAGAGCCCGAAACTTCCGGCCCCCGGACCTTCCGGCCGACCCGGAGCTTCCGGCCGCCGATGACTTCGACCAGCCCAGGCGTGCCAACTCTCGGGTTAGCCCGAACCCCGTCCCGGACCTTCCGGCCCCCGGATGCCAGCACATCTCCACCGCGCCAACTCTCTGGTTAGGCCGGACCCTCCCCGGAACCTCCGGTGCCCGGAACTTCCGGCCTAGCCCGGAACTTCCGGCCCTGCCTGCGCGCAGCCACTTGGGCCGAGGCCCGTGTACCCTTTCGTCACCTAGACTATATATACTCTATCCCGTACGACTTTCTAGGGTTAGCATTGGTTTAGCTCATACTTAGAGATAGAGCTTCGCTCATCACATCGGATCTACTCCTCGTGAGAGACCGCGGCCTCTTCGGAGAAGTTCCCTTTGGATTCAAGCCCCCTTTGTAAGGGAAGATCCCCCCGTGGATTCATGACCTCCTCACGGAGAAGAACCGGCTACCCTTGTATCGTCCTTAGTTGTCCGTGGATTCGTGTATCGTTCTATGTACCCGACGATCTAGCACATGTGTGACTTGTTCTTGTTAGTTTGAGTGTTCCTCTTGTGTTTTCCCTCGTTTCCCTCCTCGTGTTCTTCGCGTTCTTCGCGGGATCCGCTCCTTTCGTGAAAGATCCGGTGATTAGGGTTCCACCCTACATCATCTTAGTATCTAGAGCAAGGTTGATCACGATTTCGGGGCCTCCCCACTGTGTTTCTAGCCTAATTTTGTTGTTTTTCGTCCTAATCCGAAAATCCCCACCAAAAATAGCCCCAAATATTTTTTTGTGATTTATTCGTGTGTTGAGATTTTGTTGGTTTTGATCCATAAATTTTGTGTGTGGCTCGTAGATCTAGCCTCCCCACCCTTCTTTTCCTCCAATTTCTTCTTTTTCCCCTTCGGATTTGGGCTTTTCCCCCAAGTTTTTCCGCCCAAATCCACGATCGCGAAGTCTCTGTTCTTGGCAGAATCCCGACCACCGGAACTTCCGGTCCAGCCCGGACATGCCGCCCCCCGAACCTTCCGGCCTTCCCCGGAACCTCCGGACCCCGGACCCTCCATCTTTCCCGGAACTTCCAGCTTCGACAAAAAGTTCGCACTACTTCCACCAATCCACCCAATTTTCCACCAAATTTTGTTCCGGTGCTCACCATATACCATATATACTTCCACATACCTCCACCACTCCCGCGTAACCCAACTATTTCTGGACCGTTTCGCTCTCCGACACGATTGCCACTTTGAGGTTTGAGAATTTGAGTTGTGGTACCGTATCCTTTTGTGTTTCGGCTATCTAGGTACGGTTCGACATCAACATCACCGCCGCTCATCTTCGCCATGGACGCGTCATCAACAATGACTACCTCGACTACGACTTGGTATTCGTGCCACCATTTTGACACCATACCGGAAGCAAGACCGGTAACCTCATCTTGGTATTGGACATATCACTCTTGCCATTACATTGATAGCCATCATAGCCTTACTCCTTTGCGTTGCTTACCCATCGAGACTAGCCATTGAGTATTGTCGGCAACAAGACTTGTGCACATTAGTGATCATACTTCCAAAGTAAACATACATCATTGTTGCCTATATTGGTATCATCTCTTGTGTCACAAACTTGTCATCGCATACTCACTTGCTGTCTTGGTTCGTCAAACATTGCATGAGAAAAGAGCTCAAACATCAAAGAGCCAACCAAGCTTTTAAGCAAAGAGGAAAGATAAGCAAAGAGCTTTTAAGCAAGAACCATAGCATCATACAGCATTAAGATTGTCATACTCGATCATCTTGGATCATATCATAGCAACACCTTGCATACAAAGTATTTGGGATAGGAGTTGTTGCATTTTTGCTAAGTAGGTTGTGCACAAGTTCTTGTATCCGCCTATTGTGCAATCGTGCTAGCGTCTCTCTAGTGTTGTGCAACAAGAGCATTTTTGTGGATTCCACATTTTGGCTCACCCTTGGTTGCACAACCGCACTTATCTTTTTGCGCTTGTGTTTCCGTGTACCTTATATGCTGGTCTACTTGTTACATTGCATCTTGCGAATCTTTTCCAACATTATTGAAGCTCACTTACAATTGCACCAAATTTTCTGCCTCCATCCTAACCAAGCTCCATCAAAAGCTTTTACTTGTGTAGGTGTGAGAAACCGACAAGAACTCGTACCAATTGTGATATTTCCTTGTCCTACATTGGAGTGATCCTCGATCCACTTTCAACTTTGGTCAAGGTACATTTGGTACTCGCTCTTCTCTTTCTACCACTCACATTTGTCTTGGAATGATGGATAGGCCAAGTACTTCTACCAACCCACTCTTCATGGAGCAAGACGACGACATGAACTCCTTCGTCACTAAGACTCACCTCTTTGGTGCACAACGTGCTTTGCATCAAGAGCAACAAGCGATGAGTGAACGCATCGACAACCTTGCCGCCGACTTGCGACTTTCCGAGCAACGTACAAAGGACTACTTCGACCACAAGCTCGACGATCACAAGCAAGAGAATGACGCAAGGATGGACGAAATTCATGCTTTGTTGCTCAACCGCTCGTCTTCCACTTCAAGAAGGAGCCGTTCAAGCCGCCACTCCGACTTCACCCTCTCCGGCTCAAGTACACAGACATCGAACACTCTTCGTCGTGCCGCGCGCGCCGACCGTCAAGCAAGCCTCAATCCCCTAAAAGACACCGACTCTCAAGAGCGCCGACAACGTCAAACTCAAGAAGCCTTTGCGCTTGCACGAGAACAGCAACGTCAACGTCAACATGAAGAGGAAGAGCGAGCGCGTCTACACAAAAATGCCATAGATGCCGAGGCACAACGTCAAACACAACAACTTCGTGACGCTCAAGCACTTGCGGTGCAACAAGCTCTACACGACTCGAGTCGAGCCGTTGCCGACCGAAGCCGACAAGCCCGTGAACAAGAGGAAGCACATCGCAAAGAAATTCAAGAACAAAGATTTCACGCTCGCGTGCATCGTCAAGTTCCTCTTCGAGCTCGCGAAGATCCTCCACAAGCTCGCCAACACCATCAAGTTCATCGAGAGCATGAAGACAATGGCAATCCTCCATGACAAGAGCAACATGAGGATAACAACCCCCCGCGCCAAGAGCACCACGAGTTACACAATCATCTACAACATGGGCGTCATCATCCCCGCCCCCAACATAATGAAGAGCAACGCTACAGCAAGCTCAAGTTCACCATGCCCAAGTTCAACGAAAGCAATGATCCCGAAGAGTACCTTTCATGGGCATTGAAAGTTGACAAGATTTTCCGTTTGCACAATTATGACGAAGAGAAGAAGATCGCAATGGCATCCCTTGAGTTCCAAGACTATGTGCTCATTTGGTGGGAACAAGTCATTGAGCGCCGAGAGGCAAGAGGTGAACCACCAATCACTACTTGGGCGCAAATGAAGGATGTCATGAGAGCACGCTTCGTACCTACCTACTACAACCGCGATCTCTTCAAGAAACTCCAAGAACTCAAGCAAGGAACCAAGAGCGTTGAAGAGTACTACAAAGAGATGGAGATTGCCATGATACGAGCCAATGTCTTGGAAGATGATGAGCAAACAATGGCACGTTTCTTGAATGGACTCAATCATGCTATCAAGAAGATCGCCGACTTTCAACCATACTCAAACCTCATCGAGCTAGTGCACCAAGCTACGAAAGCGGAACGCCAAGTGCAAGATGATTTCAAGTATGCCAAGTTCTCATCCAAGTCCTACGGCCTCTCCAATAACCAAGCTTCAACGACTCCAACACCGACTACAAGACCTTCTACTTCCAACATCGACAAGTCGACGTCCAAGAAAGCATCGTCAACTACAAGCCATCCTCCTACGAGCAACTTCAAGACGAGAGCTTCATCATCATCAGCTCCAACCGATGAGACCGTCAAGACAAGTTCCTTCAAGTGTTTCACTTGCGGAGGCCGAGGCCACAAGTCCTACGAGTGCACCAACAAGCGGACCATGGTCTTCAACGACGATGGCACTTATGACTCCATGAGCGACGGCGAAATGGAAGCTCTCGAGCACGTCGCCATGCACCGCCAAGTGAACAATGAAGAAGAACAAGTCTTTTGTGATGAAGACTCAAGTCCCGCACTTGTTGTCTCCAAAGTCTTGACTCTCCAACATCACCAAGAAGAAGACCAACGATGCCACATATTCCACACCAAGGCCGGTATCAATGGACGATCCGTCAAGGTCATCATCGATGGAGGGAGTTGTCACAATCTCGCAAGTGAAGAACTTTGCTCCAAGCTCCAATTGCCCAAGACGAAGCATCCACATCCATAAAAAGTGCAATGGCTTAGTGATTCCGGCACTATCCAAGTCGAGCACCGAGTACAAGTCTCCTTCAACATCGGCGCCTACAAAGACAGCTTGGAGTGCGACGTCATTCCAATGACCATTTGTCATCTTCTCCTTGGACGGCCATGGCAATTCGATAGAGGAGTCTTCCACAACGGCCGAACGAACCACTACATCTTCAAGATGGAGGGCAAGGAGTACGTCCTCCGTCCAATGTCGCCAAGTCAAGTGATCGCCGACAAGCAAAACATGGAGGAGGCTTAATGGGACACTTCGGACGCGACAAGACGTTCGCCACGCTCTCGAAAAGCTACTTTTGGCCTAAGATGTTTCGGGATGTCAATCGTTTCACCAACCGGTGTTCTACATGTCGCAAAGCTAAGTCCAAAGCTCAATCTCATGGTCTCTATATGCCTTTACCAATTCTTACCAGCCTTGGGAAGACATTAGCATGGACTTTGTACTTGGTTTGCCTAGGACTCGCAATGGGAAAGATTCCATATTTGTCGTTGTGGACCGTTTCTCAAAAATGGCACACTTTATTCCTTGTAACAAGATAGACGATGCTTCACATGTGGCTAATCTCTTTTGTAGGGAAATATTGCGTCTACATGGTGTGCCAAAGACTATCGTCTCCGACCACGACGTCAAGTTCCTTAGCTACTTTTGGAAGACCCTATGCGCCAAGCTCGGAATCAAGCTACTCTTCTCCACGGCGTACCATCCTCAAACCGACGGCCAAACGGAGGTGACAAACCGCACACTCTATGCTCTACTTCGGGTACTCATCAAGAAGAACATCAAGGAGTAGGAAGAGTGTCTACCCATCGCCGAGTTCGCCTACAACCGAGCAAGACACTCAACAACCGGCAAGTCCCCTTTCGAGGTCGTCTACGGATTCAACCCTTTGTCACCATTGGATATTCTACCTCTACCACTCCAAGAGAGAATCAATTTGGACGCAAATGCATGAGCGACCCATCTCAAGAAGGTGCATGAAGATACAAGAAAAACCATCGAGCGCCAAGTACAACGCCTTGCGACCAAGCTCAACGTCAACAAGCAACCTATGGTCTTCAACATTTGTGATCTCGTGTGGCTACACCTTCACAAGGAGCGCTTTCCACAAGAACGCAAGTCTAAGCTTCGACCTCGAGCAGATGGACCCTTCAAGGTGCTCTCACGATACAACGACAATGCCTACAAGATCGACCTCCCGCGCGACAAATACAACGTGAGCGACATCTTCAACATCAAAGACCTCTCTCCCTTCCATGGTGATGAAGAACTTGATCCGAGGGCGAATCTTCCCCAAGGGAGGGGAGATGATGCGGAGCATCCCACGACCATCCCCATGGACGCCACCTCAACTATCCAAGCTCCAAGTGGACCAATGACAAGGGCTAGGGCACGTGCTATTCAATCTGAGGTGACATCACTCCTACTTGAGTTTTCCCCCTCTTCAAGTGAGACATGGCTACTGCCTAAGTCCGAGATACTATGTGTCATCAGGTACAACGCTCAAAACTCGGAGCCGAGGACTGTAGAAGAAGAGACCTTGGAGAAGCTGCTTATATATTAGGCATCAAAATCTATAGAGATAGATCGAGACGCCTCATAGGTCTTTCACAAAGCACATACCTTGATAAGATATTGAAGAAGTTCAATATGGATCATTCTAATAAGGGGTTCTTACCTGTATTACAAGGTGTGAAATTGAGTTCAGCTCAATGTCCGACCACGGCAGAAGATATAGAAGAGATGAGTGTCATCCCCTATGCCTCGGCCATAGGGTCTATTATGTATGCCATGCTGTGTACCAGACCTGATGTAAACCTTGCCGTAAGTTTGGTAGGAAGGTACCAAAGTAATCCCGGCAAGGAACACTGGACAGCGGTCAAGAATATCCTGAAGTACCTGAAAAGGACTAAGGAAATGTTTCTCGTTTATGGAGGTGACGAAGAGCTCGTCGTAAAGGGTTACGTCGACGCTAGCTTCGACACAGATCTGGATGACTCTAAGTCACAAACCGGATACGTGTATATTTTGAATGGTGGGGCAGTAAGCTGGTGCAGTTGCAAGCAAAGCGTCGTGGCGGGATCTACATGTGAAGCGGAGTACATGGCAGCCTCGGAGGCAGCACATGAAGCAATATGGGTGAAGGAGTTCATCACCGACCTAGGAGTCATACCCAATGCGTCGGGGCCGATCAAGCTCTTCTGTGACAACACTGGAGCTATTGCTCTTGCCAAGGAGCCCAGGTTTCACAAGAAGACAAGGCACATCAAGCGTCGCTTCAACTCCATTCGTGAAAATGTTCAAGATGGAGACATAGAGATTTGTATAGTACATACGGACCTGAATATAGCAGATCCGTTGACTAAACCTCTCCCTAGAGCAAAACATGATCAACACCAGAATTCCATGGGTGTTCAATTCATCACAATGTAACTAGATTATTGACTCTAGTGCAAGTGGGAGACTGTTGGAAATATGCCCTAGAGGCAATAATAAAAGCATTATTATTATATTTCCTTGTTCATGATAATTGTCTTTATTCATGCTATAATTGTGTTATCCGGAAATCGTAATACATGTGTGAATAACAGACACCAACATGTCCCTAGTGAGCCTCTAGTTGACTAGCTCGTTGATCAACAGATAGTCATGGTTTCCTGACTATGGACATTGGATGTCATTGATAACGAGATCACATCATTAGGAGAATGATGTGATGGACAAGACCCAATCCTAAACATAGCACAAGATCGTATAGTTCGTTTGCTAGAGTTTTCCAATGTCAAGTATCTTTTCCTTAGACCATGAGATCGTGTAACTCCTGGATACCGTAGGAGTGCTTTGGGTATGCCAAACGTCACAACGTAACTGGGTGACTATAAAGGTAGACTACGGGTATCTCCGAAAGTGTCTGTTGGGTGACATGGATCAAGACTGGGATTTGTCACTCCGTATGACGGAGAGGTATCACTGGGCCCACTCGGTAATGCATCATCATAATGAGCTCAAAGTGACCAAGTGTCTGGTCACGGGATCATGCATTACGGTACGAGTAAAGTGACTTGCCGGTAACGAGATTGAACGAGGTATTGGGATACCGACGATCGAATCTCGGGCAAGTAACATATCGATTGACAAAGGGAATTGCATACGGGGTTGATTGAATCCTCGACATCGTGGTTCATCCGATGAGATCATCGTGGAGCATGTGGGAGCCATCATGGGTATCCAGATCCCGCTGTTGGTTATTGACCGGAGAGTCGTCTCGGTCATGTCTGCTTGTCTCCCGAACCCGTAGGGTCTACACACTTAAGGTTCGGTGACGCTAGGGTTGTGAAGATATGTATATGCAGTAACCCGAATATTGTTCGGGGTCCCGGATGAGATCCCGGACGTCACGAGGAGTTCCGGAATGGTCCGGAGGTAAAGAATTATATATAGGAAGTGCTGTTTCGGCCATCGGGACAAGTTTCGGGGTCACCGGTATTGTACCAGGACCACCGGAAGGGTCCCGGGGGTCCACCGGGTGGGGCCACCTATCCCGGGGGGCCCCATGGGCTGAAGTGGGAGGGAACCCAGCCCATAGTGGGCTGGGGCGCCACCCCCCCAAGGGCCCATGCGGCTAGGGTTGGGGGAAACCCTAGAGGGGGCGCCCCCTTGCTTGGGGGGCAAGCCCCCCACCCTAGGCCGCCGCCCCCCTAGTAGATCTCATCTACTAGGGCCGGCGCCCCCCCATGGCACCCCTATATATAGTGTGGGAGAGGAGGGATTTCATACCCCAGCCCCTGGCGCCTCCCTCTCTCCCCGTTACGTCTCTCTCTCGTAGTATAAGCGAAGCCCTGCTACTGTGACGCCCTGCATCCACCACCACGCCGTCGTGCTGCTGGATCTTCATCAACTTCTCCTTCCCCCTTGCTGGATCAAGAAGGAGGAGACTTCTCCCGTCCCGTACGTGTGTTGAACGCGGAGGTGCCGTCCGTTCGGCGCTTGGTCATCGGTGATTTGGATCACGTCGTGTACGACTACATCATCACCGTTCTTTGAACGCTTCCGCACGCGATCTACAAAGGTATGTAGATGCATATGATGACTCGTTGCTAGATGAACTCCTAGATGATCTTGGTGAAACGAGTAGGAAAAGTTTTGTTTTCTGCAACGTTCCCCAACAGTGGCATCATGAGCTAGGTCTGTGTGTAGTTCTTCTTGCGCGAGTAGAACACAATTAGTTGTGGGCATAGATTTGTCAACTTTCTTGCCGTTACTAGTCTTTTCTTGCTTCAGCGGTATTGTGGGATGAAGCGGCCCGGACCAACCTTACACGTACGCTTATGTGAGACCGGTTCCACCGACTAACATGCACTAGTTGCATAAGGTGGCTGGCGGGTGTCTGTCTCTCCCACTTTAGTTGGAGCGGATTCGATGAACAGGGTCCTTATGAATGGTAAATAGAAGTTGACAAACCACGTTGTGGCTTTAACGTAGGTAAGAAGACGTTCTTGCTAGAACCCTAAATCAGCCACGTAAAACTTGCAACAACAATTAGAGGACGTCTAACTTGTTTTTGCAGCAAGTGGTTTGTGATATGATATGGCCAAAGTTGTGATGAATGATGAATGATCTATATGTGATGTATGAGATGTTCATGCTATTGTAATAGGAATCACGACTTGCATGTCGATGAGTATGACAACCGGCAGGAGCCATAGGAGTTGTCTTTATTCTTTTATATGACCTGCGTGTCATCGAGAAACGCCATGTAAATTACTTTACTTTATTGCTAAACGCGTTAGCCATAGTAGTAGAAGTAATAGTTGGCGAGCAACTTCATGGAGACACGATGATGGAGATCATGGTGTCAAGCCGGTGACAAGATGATCATGGAGCCCCAAGATGGAGATTAAAGGAGCTATGTGATATTGGCCATATCATGTCACGTTTATTATTTGATTGCATGTGATGTTTTTCATGTTTTGCATCTTGTTTACTTAGAACGACGGTAGTAAATAAGATGATCCCTCATAACAATTTCAAGAAGTGTTCTCCCCTAACCGTGCACCGTTGCTAAAGTTCGTCGTTTCTAAGCACGCCGTGATGATCGGGTGTGATGGATCCTTACGTTCAAATACAACGGGTGTTGACGAGCCTAGCATGTACAGACATGGCCTCGGAACACATGCAAAACACTTAGGGTTAACTTGACGAGCCTAGCATGTACAGACATGGCCTCGGAACACAGAAGACCAAAAGGTTGAGCATGAGTCATATAGAAGATACGATCAACATGAAGATGTTCACCGACGTTGACTAGTCCGTCTCACGTGATGATCGGACACGGTCTAGTTAGCTCGGATCATGTAATACTTAGATGACTAGAGGGATGTCTAATCTAAGTGGGAGTTCATTAATAATTTGATTAGATGAACTTAATTATCATGAACTTAGTCTAAAATCTTTGCAATATGTCTTGTAGATCAAATGGCCAACGTAGTCCTCAACTTCAACGCGTTCCTAGAGAAAACCAAGCTGAAAGACGATGGCAGTAACTATACGGACTGGGTCCGGAACCTGAGGATCATCCTCATAGCTGCCAAGAAAGATTATGTCCTACAAGCACCGCTAGGTGATCCACCCGTCCCACAGAACCAAGACGTTATGAACACTTGGCAGACACGTGCTGATGACTACTCCCTCGTTCAGTGCGGCATGCTTTACAGCTTAGAGCCGGGGCTCCAAAAGCGTTTTGAGAGACATGGAGCATATGAGATGTTCGAAGAGCTGAAAATGGTTTTTCAAGCTCATGCCCGGATCGAGAGATATGAAGTCTCCGATAAGTTCTTCAGCTGTAAGATGGAGGAAAATAGTTCTGTCAGTGAGCACATACTCACTATGTCTGGGTTGCATAACCGCTTGTCTCAGCTGGGAGTTAATCTCCCGGATGATGCGGTCATTGACAGAATCCTCCAGTCACTTCCACCAAGCTACAAGAGCTTTGTGATGAACTTCAACATGCAGGGAATGCAAAAGACCATTCCTGAGTTGTTCTCAATGCTGAAATCAGCGGAGGTAGAAGTCAAGAAGGAACATCAAGTGTTGATGGTCAATAAAACCACTAAGTTCAAGAAAGGCAAGGGTAAAAAGAACTTCAAGAAGGACGGCAAGGAGGTTGCCGCGCCCGGCAAGCAAGCTGCCGGGAAGAAGCCAAAGAATGGACCCAAGCCCGAGACTGAGTGCTTTTATTGCAAGGGAAGCGGTCACTGGAAGCGGAACTGCCCTAAATACTTAGCGGACAAGAAGGCCGGCAAAACAAAAGGTATATGTGATATACATGTAATTGATGTGTACCTAACCAGTACTCGTAGTGACTCCTGGGTATTTGATACCGGTGCCGTTGCTCATATTTGTAACTCACAGCAGGAGCTGCGGAATAAACGGAGACTGGCGAAGGACGAGGTGACGATGCGCGTCGGGAATGGTTCCAAGGTCGATGTGATCGCCGTCGGCACGCTACCTCTACATTTACCTACGGGATTAGTTTTAAACCTCAATAATTGTTATTTAGTGCCAGCTTTGAGCATGAACATTGTATCGGGATCTCGTTTAATTCGAGATGGCTACTCATTTAAATCCGAGAATAATGGTTGTTCTATTTATATGAGAGATATGTTTTATGGTCATGCTCCTATGGTGAATGGTTTATTCTTTATGAATCTCGAACGTAATACTACACATGTTCATAATGTGAGTACCAAAAGATGTAAGGTTGATAATGATAGTCCCACATACTTGTGGCACTGCCGCCTTGGTCACATAGGTGTCAAACGCATGAAGAAGCTCCATGCAGATGGACTTTTAGAGTCTCTTGATTATGAATCATTTGACACGTGCGAACCATGCCTCATGGGTAAGATGACCAAGACTCCGTTCTCAGGAACAATGGAGCGAGCAACCAACTTATTGGAAATCATACATACTGATGTATGCGGTCCAATGAGTGTTGAGGCTCGCGGTGGCTATCGTTATGTTCTCACCCTCACTGATGATTTGAGTAGATATGGGTATATCTACTTAATGAAACACAAGTCTGAAACCTTTGAAAAGTTCAAGGAATTTCAGAGTGAGGTTGAAAATCAACGTGACAGGAAAATCAAGTTTCTACGATCAGATCGTGGAGGAGAATACTTGAGTCACGAATTTGGCACACACTTAAGAAAATGTGGAATAGTTTCACAACTCACGCCGCCTGGAACACCTCAGCGTAATGGTGTGTCCGAACGTCGTAATCGCACTCTATTATATATGGTGCGATCTATGATGTCTCTTACCGATTTACCGCTATCCTTTTGGGGCTATGCTTTAGAGACTGCCGCATTCACTTTAAATAGGGCTCCGTCGAAATCCGTTGAGACGACACCGTATGAATTATGGTTTGGGAAGAAACCTAAGCTGTCGTTTCTAAAAGTTTGGGGATGCGATGCTTATGTCAAGAAACTTCAACCTGAAAAGCTCGAACCCAAGTCGGAAAAATGCGTCTTCATAGGATACCCAAAATAAACTATTGGGTACACCTTCTACCTCAGATCTGAAGGCAAGATCTTTGTTGCCAAGAATGGGTCCTTTCTAGAGAAAGAGTTTCTCTCGAAAGAAGTAAGTGGGAGGAAAGTAGAGCTTGATGAAGTATTACCTCTTGAACCGGAAACTGGCACAACTCAAGAAAATGTTCCTGAGGTGCCTGCACCGACTAGAGAGGAAGTTAATGATAATGATCAAGATACTTCTGATCAAGCTCCTACTGAAATTCGAAGGTCTACAAGGACACGTTCCGCACCAGAGTGGTACGGCAACCCTGTCTTGGAAATCATGTTGTTAGACAACGGTGAACCTTCGAACTATGAAGAAGCGATGGCGGGCCCGGATTCCGACAAATGGCTAGAAGCCATGAAGTCCGAGATAGGATCCATGTATGAAAACGAAGTATGGACTTTGACTGACTTGCTCGTTGAACGGCGAGCCATAGAAAATAAATGGATCTTTAAGAAGAAGACAGACGCGGATGGTAATGTGACCATCTATAAAGCTCGACTTGTTGCTAAGGGTTATCGACAAGTTCAAGGGGTTGACTACGATGAGACTTTCTCACCGGTAGCGAAGCTAAAGTCCGTCCGAATCATGTTAGCGATTGCCGCATTCTATGATTATGAAATATGGCAAATGGACGTCAAAACGGCATTCCTTAATGGTTTCCTTAAGGAAGAATTGTATATGATGCAGCCGGAAGGTTTTGTCGATCCTAAGAATGCTGACAAAGTGTGCAAGCTCCAACGCTCGATTTATGGGTTGGTGCAAGCATCTCGGAGTTGGAACATTCGCTTTGATGAGATGATCAAAGCGTTTGGGTTTACGCAGACTTATGGAGAAGCCTGCGTTTACAAGAAAGTGAGTGGGAGCTCTGTAGCATTTCTCATATTATATGTAGATGACATACTTTTGATGGGAAATGATATAGAACTCTTGGACGGCATCAAGGCCTACTTGAATAAGAGTTTTTCAATGAAAGACCTTGGAGAAGCTGCTTATATATTAGGCATCAAAATCTATAGAGATAGATCGAGACGCCTCATAGGTCTTTCACAAAGCACATACCTTGATAAGATATTGAAGAAGTTCAATATGGATCATTCTAAGAAGGGGTTCTTACCTGTATTACAAGGTGTGAAATTGAGTTCAGCTCAATGTCCGACCACGGCAGAAGATATAGAAGAGATGAGTGTCATCCCCTATGCCTCGGCCATAGGGTCTATTATGTATGCCATGCTGTGTACCAGACCTGATGTAAACCTTGCCGTAAGTTTGGTAGGAAGGTACCAAAGTAATCCGGGCAAGGAACACTGGACAGCGGTCAAGAATATCCTGAAGTACCTGAAAAGGACTAAGGAAATGTTTCTCGTTTATGGAGGTGACGAAGAGCTCGTCGTAAAGGGTTACGTCGACGCTAGCTTCGACACAGATCTGGATGACTCTAAGTCACAAACCGGATACGTGTATATTTTGAATGGTGGGGCAGTAAGCTGGTGCAGTTGCAAGCAAAGCGTCGTGGCGGGATCTACATGTGAAGCGGAGTACATGGCAGCCTCGGAGGCAGCACATGAAGCAATATGGGTGAAGGAGTTCATCACCGACCTAGGAGTCATACCCAATGCATCGGGGCCGATCAAGCTCTTCTGTGACAACACTGGAGCTATTGCTCTTGCCAAGGAGCCCAGGTTTCACAAGAAGACAAGGCACATCAAGCGTCGCTTCAACTCCATTCGTGAAAATGTTCAAGATGGAGACATAGAGATTTGTATAGTACATACGGACCTGAATATAGCAGATCCGTTGACTAAACCTCTCCCTAGAGCAAAACATGATCAACACCAGAATTCCATGGGTGTTCGATTCATCACAATGTAACTAGATTATTGACTCTAGTGCAAGTGGGAGACTGTTGGAAATATGCCCTAGAGGCAATAATAAAAGCATTATTATTATATTTCCTTGTTCATGATAATTGTCTTTATTCATGCTATAATTGTGTTATCCGGAAATCGTAATACATGTGTGAATAACAGACACCAACATGTCCCTAGTGAGCCTCTAGTTGACTAGCTCGTTGATCAACAGATAGTCATGGTTTCCTGACTATGGACATTGGATGTCATTGATAACGAGATCACATCATTAGGAGAATGATGTGATGGACAAGACCCAATCCTAAACATAGCACAAGATCGTATAGTTCGTTTGCTAGAGTTTTCCAATGTCAAGTATCTTTTCCTTAGACCATGAGATCGTGTAACTCCCAGATACCGTAGGAGTGCTTTGGGTATGCCAAACGTCACAACGTAACTGGGTGACTATAAAGGTAGACTACGGGTATCTCTGAAAGTGTCTGTTGGGTGACATGGATCAAGACTGGGATTTGTCACTCCGTATGACGGAGAGGTATCACTGGGCCCACTCGGTAATGCATCATCATAATGAGCTCAAAGTGACCAAGTGTCTGGTCACGGGATCATGCATTACGGTACGAGTAAAGTGACTTGCCGGTAACGAGATTGAACGAGGTATTGGGATACCGACGATCGAAACTCGGGCAAGTAACATATCGATTGACAAAGGGAATTGCATACGGGGTTGATTGAATCCTCGACATCGTGGTTCATCCGATGAGATCATCGTGGAGCATGTGGGAGCCATCATGGGTATCCAGATCCCGCTGTTGGTTATTGACCGGAGAGTCGTCTCGGTCATGTCTGCTTGTCTCCCGAACCCGTAGGGTCTACACACTTAAGGTTCGGTGACGCTAGGGTTGTGAAGATATGTATATGCAGTAATCCGAATATTGTTCGGGGTCCCGGATGAGATCCCGGACGTCACGAGGAGTTCCGGAATGGTCCGGAGGTAAAGAATTATATATAGGAAGTGCTGTTTCGGCCATCGGGACAAGTTTCGGGGTCACCGGTATTGTACCAGGACCACCGGAAGGGTCCCGGGGGTCCACCGGGTGGGGCCACCTATCCCGGGGGGGCCCATGGGCTGAAGTGGGAGGGAACCCAGCCCATAGTGGGCTGGGGCGCCACCCCCCCAAGGGCCCATGCGGCTAGGGTTGGGGGAAACCCTAGAGGGGGCGCCCCCTTGCTTGGGGGGCAAGCCCCCCACCCTAGGCCGCCGCCCCCCTAGTAGATCTCATCTACTAGGGCCGGCGCCCCCCCCCCATGGCACCCCTATATATAGTGGGGGAGAGGAGGGATTTCATACCCCAGCCCCTGGCGCCTCCCTCCCCGTTACGTCTCTCTCTCGTAGTATAGGTGAAGCCCTGCTACTGTGATGCCCTGCATCCACCACCACGCCGTCGTGCTGCTGGATCTTCATCAACCTCTCCTTCCCCCTTGCTGGATCAAGAAGGAGGAGACGTCTCCCGTCCCGTACGTGTGTTGAACGCGGAGGTGCCGTCCATTCGGCGCTTGGTCATCGGTGATTTGGATCACGTCGTGTACGACTACATCATCACCGTTCTTTGAACGCTTCCGCACGCGATCTACAAAGGTATGTAGATGCATATGATGACTCGTTGCTAGATGAACTCCTAGATGATCTTGGTGAAACGAGTAGGAAAAATTTTGTTTTCTGCAACGTTCCCCAACACAAAGAGCCAACCAAGCTTTTAAGCAAAGAGGAAAGATAAGCAAAGAGCTTTTAAGCAAGAACCATAGCATCATACAACATTAAGATTGTCATACTCGATCATCTTGGATCATATCATAGCAACACCTTGCATACAAAGTATTTGGGATAGAAGTCGTTGCACTTTTGCTAAGTAGGTTGTGCACAAGTTCTTGTATCCGCCTATTGTGCAATCGTGCAAGCGTCTCTCTAGTGTTGTGCAACAAGAGCATTTTTGTGGATTCCACATTTTGGCTCACCCTTGGTTGCACAACCCCACTTATCTTTTTGCGCTTGTGTTTCCGTGAACCTTATATGTTGGTCTACTTGTTACATTGCATCTTGCGAATATTTTCCAACATTATTGAAGCTCACTTACAATTGCACCAAATTTTCTGCCTCCATCCTAACCAAGCTCCATCAAAAGCTTTTACTTGTGTAGGTGTGAGAAACCGACAAGAACTCGTACCAATTGTGCTATTTCCTTGTCCTACATTGGAGTGATCCTCGATCCACTTTCAACTTCGGTCAAGGTACATTTGGTACTCGTTCTTCTCTTTCTACCACTCACATTTGTCTTGGAATGATGGATAGGCCAAGTACTTCTACCAACCCACTCTTCGTGGAGCAAGACGACGACATGAACTCCTTCGTCACCAAGACTCACCTCTTTGGTGCACAACGTGCTTTGCATCAAGAGCAACAAGCGATGAGTGAACGCATCGACAACCTTGCCGCCGACTTGCGACTTTCCGAGCAACTTACAAAGGACTACTTCAACCACAAGCTCGACAATCACAAGCAAGAGAATGACGCAAGGATGGACGAAATTCGTGCTTTGTTGCTCAACCGCTCGTCTTCCACTTCAAGAAGGAGCCGTTCAAGCCGCCACTCCGACTTCACCCTCTCCGACTCAAGTACACTGACATCGAACACTCTTCGTCGTGCCGCGCGCGCCGACCATCAAGCAAGCCTCAATCCCCTAAGAGACACCGACTCTCAACAGCGCCGACAACGGCAAACTCAAGAAGCCTTTGCGCTTGCACGAGAACGGCAACGTCAACGTAAACATGAATAGGAAGAGCGAGTGCGTCTACCCCAAAATGCCATAGATGCCGAGGCACAACGTCAAACACAACAACTCCGTGACGCTCAAGCACTTGCGGCGCAACAATCTCTACGCAACTCGAGTCGAGCCGTTGCCGACCGAAGCCGACAAGCCCGTGAACAAGAGGAAGCACATCGCGAAGAAATTCAAGAACAAAGATTTCACGCTCGCGTGCATCGTCAAGTTCCTCTTCGAGCTCACGAAGATCCTCCACAAGCTCGCCAACACCATCAAGTTCATCGAGAGCATGAAGACAATGGCAATCCTCCACGACAAGAGCAACATGAGGATAACAACCCCCCGTGCCAAGAGCACCACGAGTTACACAATCATCTACAACATGGGCGTCATCATCCCCGACCCCAACACAATGAAGAGCAACGTTACGGCAAGCTCAAGTTCACCATGCCCAAGTTCAATGGAAGCAACGATCCCGAAGAGTACCTTTCATGGGCATTGAAAGTTGACAAGATTTTCCGTTTGCACAATTATGACGAAGAGAAGATCGCAATGGCATCCCTTGAGTTCCAAGACTATGTGCTCATTTGGTGGGAACAAGTCATTGAGCGCCGTGAGGCAAGAGGTGAACCACCCATCACTACTTGGGCGCAAATGAAGGATGTCATGAGAGCACGCTTCGTACCTACCTACTACAACCGCGATCTCTTCAAGAAACTCCAAGAACTCAAGCAAGGAACCAAGAGCATTGAAGAGTACTACAAAGAGATGGAGATTGCCATGATACGAGCCAATGTCTTGGAAGATGATGAGCAAACAATGGCACGTTTCTTGAATGGACTCAATCATGCTATCAAGAAGATCGCCGACTTTCAACCATACTCAAACCTCATCGAGCTAGTGCACCAAGCTACGAAAGCGGAACGCCAAGTGCAAGATGATTTCAAGTATGCCAAGTTCTCATCCAAGTCCTACGGCCTCTCCAATAACCAAGCTTCAACGACTCCAACACCGACTACAAGACCTTCTACTTCCAACATCGACAAGTCGACGTCCAAGAAAGCATCGTCAACTACAAGCCATCCTCCTACGAGCAACTTCAAGACGAGAGCTTCATCATCATCAGCTCCAACCGATGAGACCGTCAAGACAAGTTCCTTCAAGTGTTTCACTTGCGGAGGCCGAGGCCACAAGTCCTACGAGTGCACCAACAAGCGGACCATGGTCTTCAACGACGATGGCACTTATGACTCCATGAGCGACGGCGAAATGGAAGCTCTCGAGCACGTCGCCATGCACCGCCAAGTGAACAATGAAGAAGAACAAGTCTTTTGTGATGAAGACTCAAGTCCCGCACTTGTTGTCTCCAAAGTCTTGACTCTCCAACATCACCAAGAAGAAGACCAACGATGCCACATATTCCACACCAAGGCCGGTATCAATGGACGATCCGTCAAGGTCATCATCGATGGAGGGAGTTGTCACAATCTCGCAAGTGAAGAACTTTGCTCCAAGCTCCAATTGCCCAAGACGAAGCATCCACATCCATAAAAAGTGCAATGGCTTAGTGATTCCGGCACTATCCAAGTCGAGCACCGAGTACAGGTCTCCTTCAACATCGGGGCCTACAAAGACAGCTTGGAGTGCGACGTCATTCCAATGACCATTTGTCATCTTCTCCTTGGACGGCCATGGCAATTCGATAGAGGAGTCTTCCACAACGGCCGAACGAACCACTACATCTTCAAGATGGAGGGCAAGGAGTACGTCCTCCATCCAATGTCGCCAAGTCAAGTGATCGCCGACAAGCAAAACATGGAGGAGGCTTAATGGGACACTTCGGACGCGACAAGACGTTCGCCACGCTCTCGAAAAGCTACTTTTGGCCTAAGATGTTTCGGGATGTCAATCGTTTCACCAACCGGTGTTCTACATGTCGCAAAGCTAAGTCCAAAGCTCAATCTCATGGTCTCTATATGCCTTTACCAATTCCATACCAGCCTTGGGAAGACATTAGCATGGACTTTGTACTTGGTTTGCCTAGGACTCGCAATGGGAAAGATTCCATATTTGTCGTTGTGGACCGTTTCTCAAAAATGGCACACTTTATTCCTTGTAACAAGATAGACGATGCTTCACATGTGGCTAATCTCTTTTGTAGGGAAATATTGCGTCTACATGGTGTGCCAAAGACTATCGTCTCCGACCGCGACGTCAAGTTCCTTAGCTACTTTTGGAAGACCCTATGCGCCAAGCTCGGAATCAAGCTACTCTTCTCCACGGCGTACCATCCTCAAACCGACGGCCAAACGGAGGTGACAAACCGCACACTCTATGCTCTACTTCGGGTACTCATCAAGAAGAACATCAAGGAGTAGGAAGAGTGTCTACCCATCGCCGAGTTCGCCTACAACCGAGCAAGACACTCAACAACCGGCAAGTCCCCTTTCGAGGTCGTCTACGGATTCAACCCTTTGTCACCATTGGATATTCTACCTCTACCACTCCAAGAGAGAATCAATTTGGACGCAAATGCATGAGCGACCCATCTCAAGAAGGTGCATGAAGATACAAGAAAAACCATCGAGCGCCAAGTACAACGCCTTGCGACCAAGCTCAACGTCAACAAGCAACCTATGGTCTTCAACATTGGTGATCTCGTGTGGCTACACCTTCACAAGGAGCGCTTTCCACAAGAACGCAAGTCTAAGCTTCGACCTCGAGCAGATGGACCCTTCAAGGTGCTCTCACGATACAACGACAATGCCTACAAGATCGACCTCCCGCGCGACAAATACAACGTGAGCGACATCTTCAACATCAAAGACCTCTCTCCCTTCCATGGTGATGAAGAACTCGATCCGAGGGCGAATCTTCCCCAAGGGAGGGGAGATGATGCGGAGCATCCCACGACCATCCCCATGGACGCCACCTCAACTATCCAAGCTCCAAGTGGACCAATGACAAGGGCTAGGGCACGTGCTATTCAATCTGAGGTGACATCACTCCTACTTGAGTTTTCCCCCTCTTCAAGTGAGACATGGCTACTGCCTAAGTCCGAGATACTATGTGTCATCAGGTACAACGCTCAAAACTCGGAGCCGAGGACTGTAGAAGAAGAGACAGGCGTTAACACTCTGGACAGCCAGGAACTTCGACCAGCCCAGGCGTGCCAACTCTCGGGTTAGCCCGGACCCCGTCCCCGACATTCCGGCGCCCGGAACCTCTGTCCTGCCCGGACCTTCCGGCCCCCGGATGCCAACACATCTCCACCGCGCCAACTCTCTGGTTAGGCCGGACCCTCCCCGGAACCTCCGGTGCTCGGAACTTCCGGCCCTGCCTGCGCGCAGCCACTTGGGCCGAGGCCCGTGTACCCTTTCGTCACCTAGACTATATATACTCTATCCCGTACGACTTTCTAGGGTTAGCGTTGGTTTAGCTCATACTTAGAGATAGAGCTTCGCTCATCCACATCGGATCTACTCCTCGTGAGAGACCGCAGCCTCTTTGGAGAAGATCCCTTTGGATTCAAGCCCCCTTTCTAAGGGAAGACCCCCCCCCCCCCCACGTGGATTCAAGACCTCCTCACGGAGAAGAACGGGCTACCCTTGTATCGTCCTTAGTTGTCCGTGGATTCGTGTATCGTTCTATGTACCCGAGGATCTAGCACATGTGTGACTTGTTCTTGTTAGTTTGAGTGTTCCTCTTGTGTTTCCCCTCGTTTCCCTCCTCGTGTTCTTCACGTTCTTCACGGGATCCGCTCCTTTCGTGAAAGATCGGGCGATTAGGGTTCCACCCTACACCATCGGCTGCCGGGAAAACTATTTCCCGGCAGATACAGATCTCCCGGCAGTTCCGCTGCCAGGAAGCCCCATTCTCCCAGCAGATAGATGTGGTATGCCGGTAATCTAATTCCTGGCAGTTATGATAATCCCTGGCAGATAGTCTACCCTTGGCCTTTACTAGCCGCAGTTTTCCTGATCCTGGTAGCGTGTATATTTATTTTTATTTTTGTTCACACGTATATTTATTTTTATTTTTATTCACACAGGAATTGACTCAATATTCAGTAGCAAATCTCAAACACATAATGACTAAAAATTCAGTACTACAACATTCATACATGCATTTAGTAGCGTCCAACTACATCAATAAACGGAATTTACATAGACAATAAGATTTCTTTTGTTCAAACTAAGCTAAACAAGTGGTTTGAGCTTGACACACAGCTACAGCCATGTCCAGGAAGACAAATTGCTTGTTCGGAACCTTTTTGTTGGATGACTTCATTAGATGTCTTGTGAATAACAGACTCGCCACCATCATGTGAAACAACATAATTTAAACAGGACCACATGTCTCCCGCAGAAGAATCACCAAGCTTGCAATGCTTTTGAAGATCAGAGCTTAACCTTGCGCCACAAGATTGTGTTTTTGCTATGAATACAAGAAACATCATGTAGACATCCTAGTTGACTGGAACAACTGCTATCACGTAAAAGTTTTGTAGCATTCTAACAATCTCATCCTTGTGACAGAACTTACAAGCTTGAGACACAACTTGTTGAACTGCAGAGAAAACACAATCAAGTTTAAATATTTGAAAGTACAAACTAGCAGCATCTACAGACTAACAAAATGTTAACATCAAACCAGGAAAAGATTTAAAAACATGTAATGAAGATATGACAGCTGACATGTACTTTTTCTAGAATATTTCAGACTTTTAGTGTGTATATCTAGCAATATTACTATCAATGATTATAAATGATAAATTTTGACACTTCCAAATACAATTCCGGATGTATAGTACATAGTAAGCAGTAAAATACAACGTCAAACAACTTGTACACATGAGAAAACTGCATGCCAAGCATAGCATGCTCCGTCCAAAAAAGCTTGTCCCTCAAAAGATAGCATCATGCAGGACCATACAGAAAAACAAAATTTCTCATGCCATTTGATGATTAGTTGTGTACCATGTATAGGGCGGAGGCAATATATCTTCCATTTTAAAAGGAAAGGAAGGGCATCACTTTTATCAAGATCTCCCAAGTTACAAGGGTAAACTACTCGTGGTAGAAGTCCACGCTACCATATTACAAGTTCATCACTCCTATCAAGATCTCCCAAGTTTTCTAACCAAAGTTACATTAAAAGAGAACATCAAAAGGGATATTACCAGAGTGTGCAAAAGTACTACATGTAAGAGAAGAATGCCACAATAAAACATCATAAGTTTAGTTGCATGGATATCCCAACACAAGAAAATTAGGAACTCACTCCGGAGGAAGATCGCCAACGAGCATCCAGTCAGCATCCTTGTCTTCATAGGTAAGGACATACTCATGGTCCCTAAGAGCATCGGACCTAGAACCATCAGCAAACCTCTTTCATGTTGATGTTTTGCAAGAACATGTTCTGCCTGTAATACTATGATTTTACTTATGAATCTGCTTCCTTGAAATATAAATCTATTTTAGAGGAAAACAGAAAATACCTATAGTTACACAAAGTTCTATAAGTAAGGCTAGGAATAGAGTACTTAATACTATTACAGAGGCAGCATGCTATTTAATTGATATAATGGAAGAAACTGTATAAAAGTTGAACATCAACAGACTAACTGAACCAGGTTACCAAAAGCTGCTTCACAAACCAGAAAATGCATAAGGAAAAACTCATTCCTAACTTCACATTTACTACAGGCTAGATATTAACCTATATTTGGTAACTTACATCTACAAACAACAAAGGAAAATAACACTACATATATACAGGGCCGGTCCTGAATTTTCTGAGGCCCGTAGCAAACTTAAAAAATGGTGCCCATCAAGACAGCAACTACAACATAGTGCATAATTTCATTCGTATAGATATATATGACAAAAAAAATTTCGACTTCAAATTTCAATAGAAAAACGGGAACACCTGAATCATTGGAGGAGAAAAGTAGAGATTGAACTGTCCAATTCCAAACACCTCGGGCTTCAATGGTCCTTGCTGTCCTCGATTCCCTGTTTGAGCAAACTGTGCACAGAGAGAAGACCAATCAGGGAGCCAAAATTAAATTAAACAAATTATAAAAGGATAAAATGGAAAATGGACTGAAAAAATACCAGATCTTTTTGAGGCGGCGTCCATCCTGGTTGCAAAGCAAATGGGGCTGATGAGGTTCTGCCAGCCTGCCCCTGCCGCTGCTCACTAAATGGGCCAGACTACTTATAGGCAGTGTGCTGCAGGAAAAAAAATGAGAAATCTATAAGGAAGTGATAATGAAAAAAATTAAGGGTGATCAGAACCAACCATAATCAATAATGCTAGGTGCTTTGGAAGAGGAGCAGAACTGAGAACAAGTGATGAAGCAACTGAACATCCTCTCGAACTCAAGGGAAATATTCTCGTGGCTCAAGTAAGTCTTGAGGTCGACCTTCCCTGGGTATTCTGTCTCGCTTCTACCTTCATTCTCCGCCTTGGTCTTTGTGCGTTGGCAGCTAGCCTGTTCTTCCAGTAGCTCCGAACAGACAGCCACTCAAAAACTTCTTCACTAAAGATGCATAAAAAACACTTGCTATCAGATCAGGTCAAAGCAAACAACAACTGAATGCATGGTTTTTTAAAAGAGACATCAGCCTTGTGAACGTTAGTGCAGGCCATGCCACAACTCGCAAATGTCACTCCATATTTATCCAGATAGTACAAGACCTGATTACTAGCAAATTCCACATATCCATTTTGGACAATGCAATGCCTGCTACAATAATACTAGCTCGGGTGAGACAGTAAATAGTAGTGTTCATCTATGAGATGCAGTTTAGTTGTTCGTCCTTTCAATTACCCAGAAAGAAGTTTCAAGCCATCTACATAACAATCTGCAGATATACACTTATCTATACACTATAATGCTTGACAAAGTCAGTACAAGTAGCATTTTTTTAATGGAGGGGGTAAAAGTAGTATTGCTTCGATTCTAATTGTAATCATTGACAACTTTCAACACAACTTACATAATTAAAGAAATAAAATGTAGAATTGCTAAACTTTAGCACCTTCACTCCAATATGCAAGTACAGATGATGAAAACTTCCAAAGTACATGTAAACTGGTATATCATTGATTAATCCTTGATTAAACAAACTACACCAGATCCTTCTAGCTAGCACATGGGTCAAACAATTGATATGCGTCCAAATTTTGGATCACACATCAGCACAAAAGCTCACGAAAGACAAAACAATCTGGATTATCTACTAGAAGAGAGGAGAAATCCATATGTTACCAGACTGCCGGCATCTTCTGGTTCCTGGTCGCTCACTTCTGTGTCACTTGCAGGGGTGACACCGGGGCACCCAAACCTAGCCGCCAAACTACAACCATGCCATTGCCGCCGGCTGCACCGAAGGCGGCCACCCAAAGCATATGCCCGCTTCCTAGCTTCACGCTCTGCTCGGGCCGCACGGATCTGGAGTTGTGCCCCGCGCCCCGTTGGCCGCCTCTTGCGCACGTGCTTCGCCGGATCCGGGGGCCACGCAACCGCGTCCTTCTCCCGCATCCCCGCGGCAGATCCGCGGTGTGGGCAACGGCTGCGACCTCCTCCGCCCATCGGGTCTTCCTCCCTTCCCGTCCTTGTGCAGATAGTCTAGGACGAAGAGGCGAAGGTTAGCTGGCGACAATAGTCGGGGAGGCACTGCGGTGGGATGCTTGGGGGTGGCGAATGGTGGTCGGGCACAGCGGAAGGTGCTCGGCGGCGGAGGTGGCCGGGGTGGAAGCTAGGGTAGGTCGATTTGGATGAGGTTGTCATTTGGGCCAGGCTGCGGACTGGGGTGCGGCTGAGATTCCTTTTTTTAGGGGACGGCCGAGATTCCTTTGCGTGAAACATTCGGGCTTCGCGCGCTCTTCCACGCCTGGGCGCGCTTTGGGCCCAGTTATTTTGCTCGCGCGCCAGTCCCCGGCAGATAATGGGCCGGGCTTTAGTTGCGCCGGCAGATACTATGACGTGAAAAGTAGTCTTTATTCCCGGCAGTAGGATTGCCCTCGTTTGTTAACTTCTACCGGCAGTTTACTTGCCTTTAAGTAATTTTGCCGGCAGTTGTAGGATTCCCGGCAGATAGTATGCCCTTATTCAGATATTTCTCCCGGCAGTTAACTGCCCCTAATCAAGGGTTGTGGTGTAGTGTGTCCGTGTCGAAGATGCAAGCTGAAGAGCCTTATTGCGGGCCTGGATTCCGGGCAGGTGCAGGACCACCTGCTCTTGCGTGGTTTCATGGATGGCTATCGGTGGCAAGGTGATGAAGATGACTATGAAGTCGTCCATGGGGGGCGGGCAAGAAATGAGGAAGGGCAGCAAGACAACCACCGCGGCTTGGGCGGGCGAGAAGACGAAGAATCTCCAGGACATGATCACGACGGTGATGCTGTACATAGTCATCATGTAGAAGATGCCGGACATGATGATGAGGAAGATGCCGGAGCAGACGAAGGGCATGATCATGAAGATGAAGATGCCAGCGGAGCAGACGACGATGGACCATCGATGGGCTGGGTGCAGGACCCTCATATTTAAGAGCTGCTTCTCAAGCAGACGGATAACGCAAGAGCTGCCGCCCGAGAGAAAGCCAAGCTGGATCAACTGGAGATAGATGCGGTTACTCCATTGTATGAAGGATGCAGGCCCGAGGATACCCACCTGAAAGTAACGCTCATGGCTCTGGAGATGAAGGTAAAACACAAAATGACCGGCGCATGCTTCGACGAGAACATGTCATTCTGGCACGAACGTCTTCCCAAGGGGAACAAGTGCCCTACCAGTTTCGAGGAGGCGAAGAAAATCATGTGTCCTCTGGATTTACCGCACGTGAAATCCCATGTGTGCATGAACAATTGCATCATTTATCGGGACGAGCACGTGGAGTCTACCATATGTCCAGTGTGCGGCGTCACTCGATACAAGAAGAGGAAGAAAGCTCCTCGAAAAGTGGTGTGGTACTTTCCGATCACTCCTCGTCTGCAGCGGTATTTCGCGGACCCTAAGGTAGCAAAGCTCCTGCGTTGGCACGCAGATAGGGAGGAGAAGAAGTGAGAAGATGACGCAAATGATCCGGAGATAAATAAAAAAGACAAGATGCTGAGTCACCCTAAGGATGGGAGCCAGTGGCAAGCGTTGAACTTCGAACACCCAGAATTTGGGAAGGATCCAAGGAACATCGTGCTGGGCGCGAGAACCGATGGAGTCAATCCGTTTGGCAGCCAGAGAAGCACACATAGCACCCGCCCTGTGTTTGTGTGGATGTACAACCTTCCCCCTGGTTGTGCATGAAGAGGAAGTACATTGACATGAGTATGCTAATTGAAGGGCCGAAACAACCAGGGAACGACATCAATCTGTATCTGGGGCTGCTGAAAGAGGAGCTAGACACGCTGTGGAAAACGCCAGCCAATACGTGGCACGCCGCAGAGAAAGAATATTTCCCTATGAGAGCCGCAATGCTCACGACGGTGCACGACTATCTCGGTTACGGATATCTCGCGGGGCAGGTGGTCCACGGATTTTCTGGATGCGTCAGGTGCATGGATGACACAATGTATCGCCAGCTAGATAGAGATTCAGGGTCTTCGAAAACCGTGTTCATGGGACATCGAAGGTGGCTTCGCGACGATGACCCGTGGAGGAAACGCAAGGATCTGTTCGATGGTGAAACCGAACCCCGAAGACGCCCGCGTACGAGGAGCGGCGAGGAAATAGATGAGCTGTTGAAAAATTGGAAAGATTGCCCACTGCCGGGAAAGAAGCAAAAGGCACCAGAGCCGGGAAAGAAGCAAAAGGCGCCAGAGCCGCTGCTGAAGGTATGGAAAACGAGGTCCGTTTTCTGGGACTTGCCGTACTGGAAGATCCACCGTGTGCCTCACAGCCTTGATGTCATGCGTATCACGAAGAACGTGTGCGAGAGTCTGCTTGGTACCCTGCTCAACATGCCAGAGAGGACCAAAGATGGGCCGAAAGCAAGGGCAGACTTGAAATCAATGGGTACTGGCCAAATCCAAGACCGCGGGCGCAAACGTCACCATGAAAAATGAGCCATGGGTACTGGCTTCCCAAGTGGACCAATGCTTCTTCATTACCGACCCGTATTTCGAGATTAGGATTTGTCACTCCGAATGTCGGAGAGGTATCTCTGGGCCCTCTCGGTAATGCACATCACATAAGCCTTGCAAGCATTACAACTAATGAGTTAGTTGCGAGATGATGTATTATGAAACGAGTAAAGAGACTTGCCGGTAACGAGATTGAACTAGGTATTGAGATACCGACGATCGAATCTCGGGCAAGTAACATACCGATGACAAAGGGAACAACGTATGTTGTTATGCGGTCTGACCGATAAAGATCTTCGTAGAATATGTGGGAGCCAATATGAGCATCCAGGTTCCGCTATTGGTTATTGACTGGAGATGTATCTCGGTCATGTCTACATTGTTCTCGAACCCGTAGGGTCCGCACGCTTAAAGTTTCGATGACAGTTATATTATGAGTTTATGAGTTTTGATGTACCGAAGTTATTTCGGAGTCTCGGATATGATCACGGACATAACGAGGAGTCTCGAAATGGTCGAGACATAAAGATTGATATATTGGACGGCTATATTCGGACACCGGAAGTGTTCCGGGGAAGTTTCGGATAAAACCGGAGCACCGGGGGGTTACCGGAACCCCCCGGGGGGTTAATGGGCCTCATGGGCCTAAAGTGGAGAAGAGGAGGGGCTGCCAGGGCAGGCCGCGCGCCCCCTCTCCCCCTAGTCCGAATTGGACAAGGAGGGAGGGGCGGCGCCCCCCTCTCCTCTCTCCCTTCCTTCCCCCTCTCCTAGACAAGGAAAGGGAGGGGAGTCCTACTCCCAGTAGGAGTAGGACTCCTCCTGCGCGCCTCCTACTAGGGCCGGCCGCACCCCCCCTTGGATCCTTTATATACGGAGGCAAGAGGCACCCCATAGACACAAGTTGATCCACGTGATCTTATTCTTAGCCGTGTGCGGTGCCCCCTTCCACCATAATCCTCGATAATATTGTAGCGGTGCTTAGGCGAAGCCCTGCGACAGTAGAACATCAAGATCTCACCACGCCGTCGTGCTGGCGGAACTCTTCCCCGATACTTTGCTGGATCGGAGTCCGGGGATCGTCATCGAGCTGAACGTGTGCTAAAACTCGGAGGTGCCGTAGTTTCGGTGCTTGATCGATCGGGCCGTGAAGACATACGACTACATCAACCGCGTTGTGCTAACGCTTCCGCTGTCGGTCTACAAGGGTACGTAGATCACACTCTCCCCTCTCGTTGCTATGCATCACCATGATCTTGCGTGTGCGTAGGAATTTTTTTGAAATTACTACGTTCCCCAACAGTGGCATCCGAGCCTAGGTTTTATATGTTGATGTTATATGCACGAGTAGAACACAAATGAGTTGTGGGCGATATAAGTCATACTGCTTACCAGCATGTCATACTTCGGCGGTATTGTTGGACGAAGCGGCCCGGACCAACATTACGCGTACGCTTACGCGAGACCGGTTCTCCCGACGTGCTTTGCATAGAGGTGGCTTGCGGGTGACAGTTTCTCCAACTTTAGTTGAACCGAGTGTGGCTACGCCCGTGTAACACCCTCGATGCGACTATATCTCCCACATGTCGAGGCACGACTTAGAGGCATAATCGCATTGAAGGCATATGTCGTAAGTCAGGCAATCATCACAAACATCCCATGTAATGTAGATAATATAAAAGGGATAACATAGTTGGCTTACACTCGCCACGTCAATCAAGTACATAAATAACATTACATCATCCAAACACTCATGGCCCGACTACGGTGCCAAAATAAAAGATAACCCAACCTGCGACACGGTCCCGATCACCCCCAACTAGGCACCACTACTGATCATCAGGAAAAGAAACATAGTATCGTTGAGAGTCCTCGTCGAACTCCCACTTGAGCTCGAGCGCGTCACCTGGAGCGGAATCATCAGGCCCTGCATCTGGTGTAATAGTAATCTATGAGCCACAGGGACTCAGCAATCTCGCACCCTCGCGATCAAGACTATTTAAGCTTATAGGTAAGGCAAGGTAAAAATAAGTGGAGCTGCAGCAAGCGACTAGCATATATGGTGGCTAACTTATTCGCAAAAGAGAGCGAGAAGAGGAGGCAAAGCGCGAGCGAGAAACTAGAGGACAACCTGCGCAAACATTACTCCAACACCGTGTCCACTTCCTGGGCTCCGCCGAGAAGAGGCCATCACGGTAACACACTCCGTTGATTCATTTTAATTAAGTTAAGGTTCAAGTTATCTACAACCGGACATTAACAAATTCCCATCTGCCCATAACCGCGGGCACGGCTTTCGAAATTTCAAATCCCTGCAGGGGAGTCCCAACTTAGCCCATGACAAGCTCTCACTGTCAACGAAGGAATAGACCTCCTCCCAAGACGTTCCGATCAAACTCGGTATCTCGGTTCTACAAGACACTTCGACAGGTTAAAACAAGACTAGCAACACCGCCCGAATGTGCCGACAAATCCCGATAGGAGCTGCACATATCTCGTTATCAGGGCACACTCAGATGAGCCAGACGTCGGGTAGGCCAGCCCAGAGTTGCCCCTGGTAGCCCCGGACATCGCTCGGTTGGACCAACACTCAGAGGAGCACTGGCCCGGGGGGGCTAAAATAAGATGACCCTCGGGCTCCGGAAACCCAAGGGAAAAAAGGCTAGGTGGCAAATGGTAAGACCAAGGTTGGGCATTGTTGGGAAAGCTTTAATCAAGGCGAACTATCAAGGGGTTCCCATTATAACCCAACCGCGTAAGGAACGCAAAATCCGGGAACATAACACCGATATGACGGAAAACTAGGGCGGCAAGAGTGGAACAAAACACTAGGCGAGAGGCCGAGCCTTCCACCCTTTACCAAATATATAGATGCATTAAGATAACAAGATAATATAATGATATCCCAACAAGTAAATAAATGTTCCAACAAGGAACGGCCTCCAATCTTCACCTGCAACTAGTAACGCTATAAGAGGGGTTGAGCAAAGCGGTAACATAGCCAATCAACGGTTTGCTAGGACAAGGTGGGTTAGAGGTTTGACATGGAAATTTGGGAGGCTTGAAAGCAAGTGGTAGGCATCGTAGCATTGGCATAGCAAAAGAGCGAGCAATCTAGCATAGCAAAGATAGTAGTGATTTTGAGGGTATGATCATCTTGCCTGCAAAGTTGTCAGAGTTGACTGGATCCTCGAAAGCAAACTCAACGGGCTCCTCGTTAGTGAACTCGTCTCCCGGCTCTACCCAAACAAGACAAACAAGCAACAAGGACACAATCAACCACGTGCAAGGATCAAACAATATGATGCAATGATGATATGCTATGCGGGATGCGATGCGGGATGCATATGCAAGATATGACAGGAACTGCATGAACCTGGCCTCAACTTGGGAATCCAAGTGTGCCACTGGAAAAATGAGATGAAATCGCTTGAAAACGATATAAAGAACGCCGGAATCGGAGTTACGGTTTGGAAATGGCAAGCGATTCAAATATGACACCGGTCTGCGATTTACAGCAAGTGGCCATTTAATGCAATGAGATGAACATGCTACAGCACCCAAACATGACAACAAAATACATGGCAGGGATGCATTCAAGATGCTTAACAAAAGTCTAGCACTGAGCCACGGCCAATTCATCCATTAACAGGTTCAAACAAGCATGGCAAAATGCATATGGCAAACAGATCTCAAACTTAGTGAAATTAACACTTGTCTGGAATTTCAGATCAGGTAGCACTCTTCGGAGCAACAAAACTACATGCTACAGAACCTAAACATGGCAAGTAAAGCATGGCATGGAGCTACTCAAAGAGCTTAACAAAAGTCCCTTAGTGACCTTGAGCCAAAAGGGATCAGAAAATACAATTGCAAGCATGTGAACATGGCAAAAACATAATCAGATCACAGACTTAGTGAAAACTGGAGCATGCTGAAAACAGATATCAAGTAGGCATGTTTACGAGCTCGATGCACTCACTACGGAGCAAGACATGTAAAGCTAAGCATACATCTATCAAGAACACAAAAAATGCAAGCTAGACATGGCAAGAACAATAACATAGCATGCACGGATCAACTACAACAACATCGGCAAAATTGCAAACAAGTTGACAATCTGCCCAGATTCACAAAGTAGCAAAAGTAGAGCTCGATTGACTCAAGATAGGGTGCTCCATAATTGCAAACAAAGACATGGATGGATAGAGCACTACAAGATTAACAAAACATCCTTACTGATCATCCTCAAAAGAGGCACGGATCACTAGGAAACAACATGAACATATGGCCATGTGAAATAAACAGGTCAAGGACTTAGTGGAATTGCTAAGTCCCTGAAATCAGCACTACCAAGTGCCTCACTTTGCAAGCTTGCACTAGTCACCACACACATCACAAAAATACATGGGTTGCACCTCTGGAGAGATGGCAAAACCCTTAACAAAACATATGTAGAGCTCATGGGCATATCATGCACACAATAATCATGGCAAAAATGACAAATATGCAAAAGGAGTAGCAGATCTGACAATTAACTCAAGTAGCCCTCTTCTAACAGAATTTCGGGCATCAAGATGAACTCAAATGAAAATGATGCAATGGAACGAAATGATGTATTCTCTGAGATGAACATTTTGATATGCTATATGCCAAAAACGGAGTTACGGATGCGGAGATATAGCATGACGAACAGGAACACATGGATTAGAAATCTCGGGACTTAGAAGAAATTCGACCTAGGGTTTACTGTAGCTGCCAGATCTGGATCGCGGCACGCCTAACGAGGTTCACCGGAAAACGGAGGTGGCCGGAGCGGGATGACGGCGGCGAGGTGCTCCCGGGCCGGATCTCGCCGGATCCGGCCGGCGGGGAGCCGGAGAGGCGGCGGGGCGGCGGCCACGGCGCGGCGGCGGCGGTTGGTGGCGGCGGGCGCGGACGCGGTGGCGGCCGGAGTCGGCGACGTGGGCGGCGGGCGCCGCGGCGACCCAGGGCGACGGCCGGCTAGGAGGGAGGTGGCGACGCGGCTCTTCGGGCCGCGGGGGCCTCGCCTGAGCCGGGCGGGCCGGCGGCGGTGGGAGGTGGCGGCTGCCACGTGTCGGCGCGCGGATGGCTGGAGGCGGCGGGCGGACACTGTCTGGCTCCGTCCGGACACGTCCGGCGGCGGCGGCGGATGGATCTAGGGTTTAGGGGGGAGGGGAGACCCGTGAATTTAGGAGGGGGGTGATATTTATAGGCATAGAGGGAGCTAGGAGTGTCCAAATGAGGTGCGGTTTTCGGCCACGCGATCGTGATCGAACGCTCTAGATGATGGAACGGGTTTAGGTGGGTTTTGGGCCAAATTGGAGGGGTGTTGGGCTGCAACACACACGAGGCCTTTTCGGTCCCTCGGTTAACCGTTGGAGTATCAAACGAAGTCCAAATGGTACGAAACTTGACAGGCGGTCTACCGGCAGTAAACCAAGGCCGCTTGGCAAGTCGCGGTCCAATCCGGAAATGTTTAATCCCCACACATGAAAGAAAGCTAGAAATGACCACCGGAGGAGAACGAAGCGCCGGAATGCAAAACGGACAACGGGGAAAATGCTCGAATGCATGAGATGAACACGTATGCAAATGCAATGCACATGATGACATGATATGAGATGCATGACAACGACAACAACACACGGAGACAAAAACCCGAACCCGAGAAAATAAAATAACTTAACGCCGGAAACGGCAAGAGTTGGAGTACAAATTGGGAAAGTCATATCCGGGGTGTTACAGCCCGGTCCTTGCGAAGGTTAAAACAACACCAACTTGACAAACTATCGTTGTGGTTTTGATGCGTAGGTAAGATTGGTTCTTGCTTAAGCCCGTAGCAGCCACGTAAAGCTTGCAACAACAAAGTAGAGGACGTCTAACTTGTTTTTGCAGGGCATGTTGTGATGTGATATGGTCAAGACATGATGCTAAATTTTATTGTATGAGATGATCATGTTTTGTAACCGAGTTATCGGCAACTGGAAGGAGCCATATGGTTGTCGCTTTATTGTATGCAATGCAATCGCGCTGTAATGCTTTACTTTATCACTAAGCGGTAGCGATAGTCGTGGAAGCATAAGATTGGCGAGACGACAACGATGCTACGATGGAGATCAAGGTGTCGCGCCGGTGACGATGGTGATCACGACGGTGCTTCGAAGATGGAGATCACAAGCACAAGATGATGATGGCCATATCATATCACTTATATTGATTGCATGTGATCTTTATCTTTTATGCATCTTATCTTGCTTTGATTGACGGTAGCATTATAAGATGATCTCTCACTAATTATCAAGAAGTGTTCTCCCTGAGTATGCACCGTTGCGAAAGTTCTTCGTGCTGAGACACCATGTGATGATCGGGTGTGATAGGCTCTACGTTCAAATACAACGGGTGCAAAACAGTTGCACACGCGGAATACTCAGGTTATACTTGACAAGCCAAGCATATACAGATATGGCCTCGGAACACGGAGACCGAAAGGTCGAGCGTGAATCATATAGTAGATATGATCAACATAGTGATGTTCACCAATGAAACTACTCCATCTCACGTGATGATCGGACATGGTTTAGTTGATTTGGATCACGTAATCACTTAGAGGATTAGAGGGATGTCTATCTAAGTGGGAGTTCTTTAAGTAAATTAATTGAACTAAAATTTATCATGAAACTTAGTACCTGATAGTATCTTGCTTGTTTATGCTTGATTGTAGATAGATGGCTTGTGCTGTTGTTCCGTTGAATTTTAATGCGTTCCTTGAGAAAGCAAAGTTGAAAGATGATGGTAGCAATTACATGGACTAGGTCCGTAACTTGAGGATTATCCTCATTGTTGCACAGAAGAATTACGTCCTGGAAGCACCGCTGGGTGCCAGGCCTGCTGCTGGAGCAACACCAGATGTTATGAACGTCTGGCAGAGCAAAGCTGATGACTACTCGATAGTTCAGTGTGCCATGCTTTACGGCTTAGAACCAGGACTTCAACGACGTTTTGAACGTCATGGAGCATATGAGATGTTCCAGGAGTTGAAGTTAATATTTCAAGCAAATACCCGGATTGAGAGATATGAAGTCTCCAATAAGTTCTGTAGTTGCAAGATGGAGGAGAACAGTTCTGTCAGTGAGCATATACTCAAAATGTCTGGGTATAATAATCACTTGATTCAATTGGGAGTTAATCTTCCAGATGATTGCGTCATTGACAGAATTCTCCAATCACTGCCACCAGGCTACAAGAGCTTCGTGATGAACTATAATATGCAAGGGATGAATAAGACTATTCCCGAGCTCTTCGCAATGCTGAAAGCTGCGGAAGTAGAAATCAAGAAGGAGCGTCAAGTGTTGATGGTCAACAAGACCACTAGTTTCAAGAAAAAGGGCAAAGGGAAGAAGAAGGGGAACTTCAAAAAGAACAGCAAGCAAGTTGCTACTCAAGAGAAGAAACCCAAACCTGGACCTAAGCCTGAAACTGAGTGCTTCTACTGCAAGTAGACTGGTCACTGGAAGCGGAACTGCCCCAAGTATTTGGCGGATAAGAAGGATGGCAAGGTGAACAAAGGTATATGTGATATACATGTTATTGATGTGTGCCTTACTAATGCTCGTAGTAGCACCTGGGTATTTGATACTGGTTCTGTTGCTAATATTTGCAACTCGAAACAGGGACTACGGATTAAGCGAAGATTGGCTAAGGACGAGGTGACGATGCGCGTGGGAAACGGTTCCAAAGTCGATGTGATCGCAGTCGGCACGCTACCTCTACCTCTACCTTCGGGATTAATATTAGACCTAAATAATTGTTATTTGGTGCCAGCGTTAAGCATGAACATTATATCTGGATCTTGTTTGATGCGAGATGGTTATTCATTTAAATCTGAGAATAATGGTTGTTCTATTTATATGAGTAATATCTTTTATGGTCATGCACCCTTAAAGAGTGGTCTATTCTTATTGAATCTCGATAGTAGTGACACACATATTCATAGTGTTGAAGCCAAAAGATGCAGAGTTGATAATGATAGTGCAACTTATTTGTGGCACTGCCGTTTAGGTCATATCGGTATAAAGCGCATGAAGAAACTCCATACTGATGGGCTTTTGGAACCACTTGATTATGAATCACTTGGTACTTGCGAACCGTGCCTTATGGGTAAGATGACAAAAACACCGTTCTCCGGTACTATGGAGAGAGCAACAAATTTATTGGAAATCATACATACAGATGTATGTGGTCCGATGAATATTGAGGCTCGTGGCGGATATCGTTATTTTCTCACCTTCACAGATGACTTAAGCAGATATGGGTATATCTACTTAATGAAACATAAGTCTGAAACGTTTGAAAAGTTCAAAGAATTTCAGAGTGAAGTTGAAAATCATCGTAACAAGAAAATAAAATTCCTACGATCTGATCGTGGAGGAGAATATTTGAGTTACGAGTTTGGTGTACATTTGAAACAATGTGGAATAGTTTCGCAACTCACGCCACCCGGAACACCACAGCGTAATGGTGTGTCCGAACGTCGTAATCGTACTTTACTAGATATGGTGCGATCTATGATGTCTCTTACTGATTTACCGCTATCGTTTTGGGGATATGCTCTAGAGACGGCCGCATTCACGTTAAATAGGGCACCATCAAAATCCGTTGAGACGACGCCTTATGAACTATGGTTTGGCAAGAAACCAAAGTTGTCGTTTCTGAAAGTTTGGGGCTGCGATGCTTATGTGAAAAAGCTTCAACCTGATAAGCTCGAACCCAAATCGGAGAAATGTGTCTTCATAGGATATCCAAAGGAAACTATTGGATACACCTTCTATCACAGATCCGAAGGCAAGACTTTCGTTGCTAAATTCGGAAACTTTCTGGAGAAGGAGTTTGTCTCGAAAGAAGTGAGTGGGAGGAAAGTAGAACTTGACGAGGTAACTGTACCTACTCCCTTATTGGAAAGTAGTACATCACAGAAACCTGTTTCTGTGACACCTACACCAGTTAGTGAGGAAGCTAATGATGATGATCATGAAACTTCAAAACAATATACTACTGAACCTCGTAGATCAACCAGAGTGAGATCCGCGCCAGAGTGGTACGGTAATCCTGTTCTGGAAGTCATGCTACTAGATCATGATGAACCTACCAACTATGAAGAAGCGATGGTGAGCCCAGATTCCGCAAAATGGCTTGAAGCCATGAAATCTGAGATCGGATCCATGTATGAGAACAAAGTATGGACTTTGGTTGACTTGCCCAATGATCGGCAAGCTATTGAGAATAAATGGATCTTCAAGAAGAAGACTGACGCTGACGGTAATATTACTGTCTACAAAGCTCGACTTGTCGCAAAAGGTTTTCGGCAAGTTCAAGGGATTGACTACAATGAGACCTTCTCACCCGTAGCGATGCTTAAGTCTGTCCGAATCATGTTAGCAATTGCCGCATTTTATGATTATGAAATTTGGTAGATGGATGTCAAAACTGCATTCCTGAATGGATTTCTGGAAGAAGTGTTGTATATGATGCAACCAGAAGGTTTTGTCGATCCGAAGGGAGCTAACAAAGTGTGCAAGCTCCAGCGATCCATATATGGACTGGTGCAAGCCTCTCGGAGTTGGAATAAACGCTTTGATAGTGTGATCAAAGCATTTGGTTTTATACAGACTTTCGGAGAAGCCTGTATTTACAAGAAAGTGAGTGGGAGCTCTGTAGCATTTCTGATATTATATGTGGATGACATATTACTAAGTGGAAATGATATAGAATTTCTGGATAGCATAAAGGGATACTTGAATAAGAGTTTTTCAATGAAAGACCTCGGTGAAGCTGCTTACATATTAGGCATTAAGATCTATAGAGATAGATCAAGACGCTTGATTGGACTTTCACAAAGCACATACCTTGACAAAGTTTTGAAGAAATTCAAGATGGATCAAGCAAAGAAAGGGTTCTTGCCTGTATTACAAGGTGTGAAGTTGAGTAGGACTCAATGCCCGACCACTGCAGAAGATAGAGAGAAAATGAAAGATGTTCCCTATGCTTCAGCCATAGGCTCTATCATGTATGCAATGCTGTGTACCAGACCTGATGTGTGCCTTGCTATAAGTCTAGCAGGGAGGTACCAAAGTGATCCAGGAGTGGATCACTGGATAGCGGTCAAGACCATCCTGAAATACCTGAAAAGGACTAAGGATATGTTTCTCATATATGGAGGTGACAAAGAGCTCATCGTAAAAGGTTACGTTGATGCAAGCTTTGACACTGATCCGGACGATTCTAAATCGCAAACCGGATACGTGTTTACATTAAACGGTGGAGCTGTCAGTTGGTGCAGTTCTAAACAAAGCGTTTTGGCCGGATCTACATGTGAAGCGGAGTACATAGCTGCTTCGGAAGCAGCAAATGAAGGAGTCTGGATGAAGGAGTTCATATCCGATCTAGGTGTCATACCTAGTGCATCGGGTCCAATGAAAATCTTTTGTGACAATACTGGTGCAATTGCCTTGGCAAAGGAATCCAGATTTCACAAGAGAACCAAGCACATCAAGAGACGCTTCAATTCCATCCGGGATCTAGTCCAGGTGTGAGACATAGAGATTTGCAAGATACATACGGATCTGAATGTTGCAGACTCATTGACTAAGCCTCTTCCATGAGCAAAACATGATCAACACCAAGGCTCCATGGGTGTTAGAATCATTACTGTGTAATCTAGAATATTGACTCTAGTGAAAGTGGAGACTGAAGGAAATATGCCCTAGAGGCAATAATAAAGTTATTATTTATTTCCTTATATCATGATAAATGTTTATTATTCATGCTAGAATTGTATTAACCGGAAACGTAATACATGTGTGAATACATAGACAAACAGAGTGTCACTAGTATGCCTCTACTTGACTAGCTCATTAATCAAAGATGGTTATGTTTCCTAACCATGGACAAAGAGTTGTTATTTGATTAACGGGATCACATCATTAGGTGAATGATCTGATTGACATGACCCATTCCATTAGCATAGCACCCGATCGTTTAGTATGTTGCTATTGCTTTCTTCATGACTTATACATGTTCCTATGACTATGAGATTATGCAACTCCCGTTTGCTGGAGGAACACTTTGTGTGCTACCAAACGTCACAACATAAATGGGTGATTATAAAGGTGCTCTACAGGTGTCTCCAAAGGTACATGTTGGGTTGGCATATTTCGAGATTAGGATTTGTCACTCCGAATGTCGGAGAGGTATCTCTGGGCCCTCTCGGTAATGTACATCACATAAGCCTTGCAAGCATTACAACTAATGAGTTAGTTGCGAGATGATGTATTACGAAACGAGTGAAGAGACTTGCCGGTAACGAGATTGAACTAGGTATTGAGATACCGACGATCGAATCTCAGGCAAGTAACATACCGATGACAAACGGAACAACGTATGTTGTTATGCGGTCTGACTGATAAAGATCTTCGTAGAATATGTGGGAGCCAATATGAGCATCCAGGTTCCGCTATTGGTTATTTACTGGAGACGTATCTCGGTCATGTCTACATTGTTCTCGAACCCGTAGGGTCCGCACGCTTAAGGTTTCGATGACAGTTATATTATGAGTTTATGAGTTTTGATGTACCGAAGTTAGTTCGGAGTCTCGGATATGATCACGGACATAACGAGGAGTCTCGAAATGGTCGAGACATAAAGATTGATATATTGGACGGCTATATTCGGACACTGAAAGTGTTCCGGGGAAGTTTCGGATAAAACCGGAGCACCGGGGGGTTACCGGAACCCCCCAGGGGGTTAATAGGCCTCATGGGCCTAAAGTGGAGAAGAGGAGGGGCTGCTAGGGCAGGCCGCGCGCCCCCTCTCCCCCTAGTCCGAATTGGACAAGGAGGGAGGGGCGGCGCCCCCCTCTCCTCTCTCCCTTCCTTCCCCCTCTCCTACTTGGACAAGGAAAGGGAGGGGAGTCCTACTCCTGGTAGGAGTAGGACTCCTCCTGCGCGCCTCCTACTAGGGTCGGCCGCACCCCCCCTTGGATCCTTTATATACGGAGGCAAGAGGCACCCCATAGACACAAGTTGATCCACGTGATCTTATTCTTAGCCGTGTGCGGTGCCCCCTTCCACCATAATCCTCAATAATATTGTAGCGGTGCTTAGGCGAAGCCCTGCGACGGTAGAACATCAAGATCGTCACCACGCCGTCGTGCTGACGGAACTCTTCCCCGATACTTTGCTGGATCGGAGTCCGGGGATCGTCATCGAGCTGAATGTGTGCTAAAACTCGGAGGTGCCGTAGTTTCGGTGCTTGATCGATCGGGCCGTGAAGACATACGACTACATCAACCGCGTTGTGCTAACGCTTCCGCTGTCGGTCTACAAGGGTACGTAGATCACACTCTCCCCTCTTGTTGCTATGCATCACCATGATCTTGCGTGTGCGTAGGAATTTTTTTGAAATTACTATGTTCCCCAACAGGTGCGCCATTAGTATACCAGATACTAATGGCGCACCAGTGATGCGCCATTAGTAAAAAATACTAGTGGCGTGGTACTAGTGGCGCACCAGTAGTGCGCCATTAGTAGGCAAAACTGGTGCGCCACTAGTAGGCCTTTTCCTAGTAGTGTGATGATGTGTCCTGACCTCACACGAACACACAACATCTAATCCGATGGCCTCACCAAGCTGCCCAGCATCGAGCCGAGTGCCCAACTGGTCTACCATACCCTTAAAACGCATCGCATGCGCACGCTCTAGAATCTGCCGCGACCATCTTCCGTCGTCCCATCTTCAGGAGGGGTGAACACATTGACCTTACCAGGCCTTACTGCCGTCGACGCCACCACTACACTAGACAACGCCACCATCCTTCGCTCGTCCATCAACACGCGTTCAACGCCAAGACTCCACTGCACCATGCCGCCGAGATCCATCGTCATCGATGCGGAAGATGCAACACCGCTCCACTTTGAGACACACCGGTCAGCACTTCTTCCAGAACGATGCCCGCAGGAGAGAGAGCGACACCGAAGGTGTCGTCATCGTATGACCTGAGAGACCTGGATCTAGAGTTTCCCCGAGAGCAGCCCAACCGAGGTGACGCAGACTGCAACAACGACGCCTCAACAAGAAAACGACGTTAAAGACGCCGTCATCATCCACCATGACCGAAGTCGGCACAATTTTCACCGGCAGTCACACCATCTCGACCTCGCAGCTGCCTAGATCCGTGCAGATCCGCACCGTACCGGCAAACAGACTCCAACCGCCCCTTACCAGCGTCGCCGACCGACCAAGCGCCAGACGGCGGCGGGTCTAAACGGGGATGAGATCCACGACCACCACCACGAACCATTGCTCGAGAGATCGCCGTAGAACAGGTCTCCGCTCTCACACTGACCCTAGAACCGGTAGCCACTACCACTTGACCAGTGAACCCTGTCCTGGCCGCTGTAGCCGACTTCCCCTCAAGACACCGCCCCAACTGCTCGAGGGGGAGATGCCACAACAACCTGCCCAGCCTCCTTTTACACCAAGACCGCCGCCACCGCGGCTGAGGCCGGCGGAAGCGGCGGTTAAAGAGATACGAGATCGGAAGTCTTCGACGACATGAGGCTTGGGCCCTTGGCGCCGCCATGGGGAGCAACGCTAGGGGTCAGGCCGGGCTGAGGGAGGCACTAGCGAGATCAGGAGAAACGATGGAGGAGTCCCCGCAGAGAAGCCTGGTGCTGACTGCCGAGAGGAAATCACCGATGCGGGAAAACCTAATCGATTGATTTGTACCCACAAGCCGCAACGCTTGATGATGGACCTACTTGATGATGTGGATATGCTGCATGTAAAGATAAATAAGATAGCGGGAATGAATCTCATTGATATATATAATTTGTACGGGTGGGGAAGATCTATGTTGCTCATAGTGTATTCGCGAAAAAAATATCTATGTTGCCTACTACATACGTTGTTAACTCTGTGAAGCTAGTTTACAAATTTGGTATGTATGTACAAGATATTCTTGCTAACTACTTCCTCCATTTCTTTATCTAAGGTGTATTATTTTCAGCACGGTAACCAAGGCACATAATTATGAACTATTTAGGACAAAATTACCCTTGTCTAATACATGATTAGCGGCAAGTAAATCATTTAGGCTAGGAAAGGAAAAGATACACGCAATTGGAAGAGAGATAGTTTACTTTTCTTTCTCTACAAGGAGAGATACATACAATCAGGGAAGATATACTTTTCTTTTTCTTGAGGGCCAAGGTCAGAATTATGAGGAATTATAAAAAATGCACCTTACATTGTGAAATTGTCAAAAACAAATACGCCTTATATAAAGGAACGGAGGGAGTACCTCTATCATGTGCTTGATTTCTCTTTGCCATGGCAATAACACGGCCTTGCCTTTTGTGTTGCTTGCTGCTTGTGTCGCTTCAAAACGGGGATTCAAGCCCTTACTGCACGGCGGGGTGAAGGGTGGGGGTGCCGACCCCAAAGGCGCGAAGGGCGACGTCCCCGACCCTAGTGGCACTGACAACCATGGCTGACCATAAATGTCAGTGTAAACCATTGGCACTGGGTACCCTAACTCGATGGAGTTCATCGGATGAAGACAAATATCATGGAAAGTAAAATTGCCGTTGCCTGGGTGTGTACCATGGGACAAATTGGACTGCCCCGACGATGGATGCTGGTAGTTGTAGTCTGGGTATGCGCTATCAACATTTCCCGGTGTATGAAGATAATTATGAGGCCCATTATTTGGTTCGCTTGTTCGTCGAGCTGCGGAATTTGTTTCCCACTTCTTCATTGTGCTAACCTTGCATCACTCGAAGTATTTCCCGACTGCCGCGCATCAACTTCTCCTTTTCACTTTCGCATTGTCTTTTTCCATCAACAATGATCCGACGAAGATCATCATCGGGCGCATTGTCTGGTTTCTCTTGATCTTCAGCTTCCCCCATTGCAGCATCACCGTATTCAGGGGGCACATAGTTGTCATCATCCTCTTCTTCTTCGTTGTCTTCCATCATAACCCCTCTTTCTCCGTGCTTGGTCCAAACATTATAGTGTGGCATGAAACCGTTCTCAAGCAGGTGGACGTGAAGAGTTTTCGAGTCAGAGTAAGACTTCGTATTCTCACATCTAGGGCATGGACAACACCTAAAACCATTCTGCTTGTTTGCCTCAGCCACACACCCTTAATGTACTCGGAGGTGCGTTTGTTACCGTACATCCATTGTCAGTTCATCTGCGTGCATTATATATAATTAAGTGTGTCAAAAAACATTACAGAACATCATGAATAGATAAGTGACCAAATTAATTAAAGTTCATCATCACATTAAAACCAAAGTACATACATAGTTCTCATTGAACAACATATAGCTCTCCAGAGCATCTAATTAAACAACACATTGAAACTATGTAAAACATTTCAATGCAACAACAAACGCGATCGTAATCGCAACTAAGGTAACAATTGATCCAACGGCATAATGATACCAAGCCTCAGTATGAATGGCATATTTTCTAATCTTTCTAATCTTCAAGCGCATTGTATTCATCTTGATCTTGTGATCATCGACGACATCCGCAACATGCAACTCCAATCTCATCTTCTCCTCCTCAATTATTTTCAATTTTTTTCTTCAATTAATTGTTTTCCTTTTCAACTAAATTCAACCTCTCGACAATAGGGTCAGTTGGAATTTCTTGTTCACATACCTCCTAGATAAAAACATCTATGTCACGTTGGTCGGCATAATTGTCATAAACACTAAATAAAACAAATAGTTATAAAATATAATATATACCATATCCGAATCATAGACAGGACGAGGGTGAAAGAACATGCGGTGCCCCCATGTTTGGTTTTGGTAATTGATGACAATCTCCATGGACTAATGGTTGCCTTGAGTTATATTTGAAGATTTTGTCCATAGGCTTTTCTTGGAGTACATGTGTTGGTTTCAAGGAGAGTTTGTGTCGACCAAGGTGCTATTCAAGGAATTATCCAAAGATTGGTCATGTGAGCGTTGAGCCTATTGCAAGCATGTCTTGAAGAAGAAGATTGTGTGATCATTCATGTCTACCTTCAAGACATCATCCAAATGAAGAGAATTGGAAAGATTCAAGGTTGATCAAGATTAAGTCAAGAATGAATCAAGTTGATCAACATGCAAAGCATACAAGATGTACTGAGGGATCAAGTGATCCCATGGTATGATAAGCATTGTCCATTACGCCTTGTTTGCCAACCCATGGTTTTCGTGAGAGTTCTTTGTGGGGTTAGGCTGCGATGTGAAAGTTCAAGTGGAGCATCATGAAGAGATCAAATGCTTGAAGCTTGCCATGGTATGATAAGTGATCCCATGGATGGCAAGATGTACTGAGGGATCAAGTGATCCCATGGTATGATAAGCATTGTCCATTACGCCTTGTTTGCCAACCCATGGTTTTCGTGAGAGTTCTTTGTGGGGTTAGGCTGCGATGTGAAAGTTCAAGTGGAGCATCATGAAGAGATAAAATGCTTGAAGCTTGCCATCCATTATGGTAATAATGGATTTATGAAGATGTGCCGAAGAGTGGCTCACCCATAGTGGAGTATGGGGGAGCAATCAACTAGTCTTCATCGAGCCAACACAATCAAGAAAGGTGGTCCAACTTGAGGAAGTCAAGATCGTCATCATCTAGCTCAAGTGGACTATGTGCAAGACAAAGGTTTGCCCTTGATAGGTTTTCTATTTTACCAGTCCCATAGTGGTAGTTGGGAGACCGGGTTATAGGATCGATTGCCGTACTATCAAGGGGGGATCTCGATGAGTAGCCTGATCGTATCTTTCGTAGAGAGCTCAAACCATTGCATCCTTGCATCTTATTTATTGGTTCTTCTCTTTGTGAGTTTTGGAGCTTATGGTCATCTTGATGACAAGCTCGAGTTCATCGAAAACGGAGTTCACTCGCATCTTCTATGATGTTTTCGACGTTGGAGGTTATGTCGATTCTTCTCTGTTGGAGGTTTCACTCCTCTATTTGTTAGGCATACCTCCCCTGCCTCTTCTTACTATATCAAGTCGTTGTTTTGATGCTACTCGTCGTCTTGTTTCCAACAAGCTTGAGCTTGCTCGATTCAGAGCTCATTTGCAGAAGTTATGGCAGTTCTGGTTTTCCTTGGAGTATACTTGTTTTCATGGAAGTGGCATATGTTTGGTGCCAGCGGTAGTACCGCGGGGCCAGAGCGGTAGTACCGTGTATCGCCACAAGCGGTAGTACCGCTGTCTCACAACGGTAGTACCGCCCATGGCCATAAGCGGTAGTACGGATCTAGTTCCGCGCTGGTGCCGCCTCGACTTGGGACGTGGTTTTCTCGTGTCGGGTTCAGCGGCAGTAGGAGCGGTTGTGCCGCTCGTGTGTGGTAGTACCACTGGGCCAAGCGGCAGTACCGCCGCTGCCAACGGTAGTACCGCTGGCCCCAGCGGTAGTGCCGCTCATACGGCTCTGCCTCGCACCTCTGTTTTGCTCCGCTCTCTATGTTCTACCGCTCGGGTGGTAGTACCGCTCCCTTGAGAAGTAGTACCGCTCATGCGCGGACTAAGAACATAACGGTTGGATTCGGGAGCTCCTATAAAAGGGGGTCTTCTTCCCCATTGAGCCTTATCCTTTGAGCTCGTGTTCTCCCCCCATTGTTGACCTTCTTCGAGTTTGCTAACTCTCAATCCCTCCATGTATTCTTACTAGTTTTTGAGGGAAAAGAGAGAGGAGATCTAGAACCACATTTCCACCAATCACTTTCTCCTCTATGTGAGGGGAACCCCTTGGATCTAGATCTTGAAGTTCTTGGTGTTCTCCTTGTTCTTCCTCTTATTTTCCTCCCTAGCATTAGTTGCTTCGGTGGGATTTGAGAGAGAAGGACTTGGGCACTCCGTGTGCCCTTGCCATTGCATTTGGTGCATCGGTTTGAGTTCTCCACGGTGATACGTGGAAGTTACAAGTTGAGAAGCTTATTACTCTTGGGTGCTTGGTACCCTTGAGCTTGTTCCTCTTGGGTGCTTGGGCGCCCTAGACGGTAGGTGGTGTTCGGAGCTCAATCATTGTGGTGTAAAGCTTCGGGAAAGCGTTGGGGTCTCCAATTAGGTTGTGGAGATCGCCCCGAGCAATTTGACGGGTACCGGTGACCGCCCCCAAGGGTTGCCAAAGTGTACGGGTTCGGTGACCGCCCCCAAGGGTTGCCATTTGTACGGGTTCGGTGACCGCCCTCAAGGGTCTCTTAGTGGAATCACGGCATCTTGCATTGTGCGAGGGTGTGAGGAGATTACGGTGGCCCTAGTGGCTTCTTGGGAGCATTGTGCCCCCACACCGCTCCAAACGGAGATTAGCATCCGCAAGGGTGTGAACTTCGGGATACAACATCGTCTCCGCGTGCCTCGGTTATCTCTTACCCGAGCCCTTTACTTATGCACTTTAATTTGTGATAGCCATATTGTTTCTTGTCATATATCTTGCTATCACTTTGTTGTTTATCTTGCTTAGCATAAGTTGTTGGTGCACATAGGTGAGCCTAGTTGTTGTAGGTTTTGTGCTTGACAAATTAACCGCTAGGTTTATTCCGCATTTCTTCAAGCCTAAACCGTAATTATTTTAAAGCGCCTATTCACCCCCCTCTGGGCGACATCCTCATTCTTTCAGAGGGCCGACGAAGGCGGATACCAAAACCATCGCACTATATAATAACTAACAATAATAAAAGTAAGAACATTATACAAGTATTTATCTAAATCATACAAGTAAGATTTTTTTTCTTTTAAAACAAGATAAGAACAAGAGGCTCACCATGATGGTGCCGGCGACGAGATCGGCGCGGGCGATCGACGGCGGTGAGGACGGGGACGGGGTAGCACGGACCGCCAAACATAGATAAATCTTGAGGAAAATGGAGTTTGGACAAGGAGTTTCGAGAGGAGAAAGCTTAAGTGTGGCTCAGGCATTTCATCGAACACCTCATGTGCATAGCAGGTGAGTTAGAGCACCACAAAGCTCTCCCACGGCCGGCCAAAAAACAGAACAGTGGCTCTGCTCGCGGGCAGGGGTGTGGGTATATATAGGCCTCTCTTTAGTCCCAGTTGGTGGCTAAAACTGAGACTAAAGGACTACATTTGGTCCCGGTTCCAGCCACCAACCGGGACTAAAGGTTGTGGGCCAGTAGCGAGGCCCATTGGTCCCGGTTCACGTCTAGAACCAGGACCAAAGGGGTCAGACGAACCGGGACCAATGGCCCCCGAGGCCCGGTCGGCGCCTTGGCATCATGAACCGGGACTGATGCCCTCTTTGATCCCGGTTCGTGAGTGAACCGGGATTAATGCCCTTGCCCAGGCCTCAACCAAAGCCATGTTTTCTACTAGTGCCAACATCACAATGCAACTCTATTGGAACAATAATACTCAAGAACATCACATTATAGATCCATGTTCAAAACTAGGGTTAGGAACCACATGAACAAAACAATCCAAATAGATAAATCCAACCAATAAAAATTTGTGAGATGAAGGAGGTTACCTCAACGAATGAAAATGACACCGGATCCACGGACCAACCCAATCAATTTGCAAGGATTTGAGAGGGGCTAAGAGAGGGACACAAAGGAGGAAAAGGGCAAGAGTTCGGGATAGGCCAATGGGGGAGAAGAGAGTGAGTGATGAGTGGTGGGTGAAAGCCCCACGGGTACCTAAAATATCTGCACCAGGAACGCCATAGGCAATGGCGTTTCTAGAAACTTCAGCTGCCTCGGCGTTTTAGCCCGCCATGTCAGCAAGCAACACGTTCTCGGCCGGGCAGTGGCCCAGGGAAGAAATGTTAGCTAGCTCGGCGTTTCAATGTTTATCAGAAACGCCGCGGACTCGGGCATTTCTAAAAAGGTCAAATTGTAAATACTTTCATCTTAGATTCAATTTGTGACGATAAACGTTGACAAGGTCAGAACAGTGATTTCGGCCATCATTTAATAAGAGGTCGGTTTGGTTCTCAAAGGAACTCAAATTGTATGTAGCAGCTACTGTTCAAAGGTACAAGCACACAGTTAAAATTGTACCGCATGAAAATGGGGCATTAACCCACAGCAAACATTATGATGAAACATGACAGTTATGTTCCGCATTTGGCACACTTTTGACTCCACCAGTACTTGACCTAAAGCAAATAAGAAGAAAACAGATATGTCAGATGTAGAAATAGGGAATTGGTACAAAAACTGTTAATTTTTACAATCTTGTATCGCTGTGTAATCAGCAGAAAAAATGTTACGTAAAGATAACCAAAGAAATTTACCTTGGAGTTGCATTGAGATATTCAGAGAATTGGCATATGAGGAGCTCCGGATTGGAATAGCGGACTCTCGCACCAGAAACTCGTACACGCACGTCCGTTGTCTTCTTTCCAAGGTTAACGCCAACCATCCATGCCTTCTTATCATCACGTGACAGTTTCGACATCATGTAAACAACATCCTCGCTGTCCATGCCTAGGGTGGTGGGGCAAGCCGAACACTGATTCCTTGGTGTCGATCTTCCAGCCGCAGAATTCCAGAGCTGTGGGAGCAACATATAACGCTCAGGGTTGTCAGCCGAGAAGCCATCTATATCAATAGGTTGCCCCTTGCGCCAATAGTTCCAGCTGGTATGCCTAGTACACGTCCGGAGCTTCCATCCAACACAGGCGTCAATTAGGCGCTCTTTTTTGTTGGGGCGGGCATTCTCATTCTGCAAGAACAGCTCAGAATCGTGAATGATATCGACGTTGTCAAGATTATCCTCTCTTGTCTTGCTGCTGTTTTGAGTAACAAGTTCCAGCTCGACAAACTTGATGTAACCATTGGAGCAGGTGACATCCCGGACGAACCACGGGCCACTTATCCGTTGCTCGTTAGAGTATGCAAGCATGGGTATCGGGATGAAACTTAGAACCGGGTTCTTGTCAAAGACATTGCAGGTGACAATGCCAAGCCAGAGGTCGATCCAGCCGACAGCACCTCCTCCGAGCGCGACCGCCTTGTCAAAAATATGGCCCGGCAGGTTTTCTTTCCTCACCCCGGGATATGTTTGCAACCGCAACGTCGTAGTGGCCCACTTGCCTGTCCTGGAAGAGAAAACGTGGAGCTCGTAGCCTGATGGGGGCACTGTCATGGAGAGATCTGCCACGACAAATCCCCCTTCATCATCGTCGATTGGCAAGACGCACACGTGGAACAAGTTTGTGGTGCCCGAAGGAGTACGTGGGATTAGTGTGAGCGACGGCTTGCCGTAGTTGGCCTTGTAGACGAAGTACTCCAGGAGGAAAGATCCCCGACCGCTTCTCCGGGAACTGAAGCAGAGGAGCACGAAGTCCTTGACCGAGGAGACGACCAGGGGCTCGGTCGCTAAGTCGTCGCGCTGGAACTCGGGGCCGTGGACGCAGAAGTGGGAGATGGCCGGCGGGTCGGCCAGGCAGAAGGTGAGCTTGAAGGCGTTGCCGGTGCTGGTAACGGCTTCGGCGGTGGTGGCGTTCTCGCGGACGGCGAAGTAGGCCTTCTTGTCGAGGAGAACCCAGGGGGCATAGCGGGCGCTGGCGCGAGTGACAACGGGTGGCTGGAAGGAGGAGGCGAGGAAGTATCCCTCCATTGTTGCCAGTACTTGGCAGTCGCGGCGGCGGGCGGAGGGCGCAGATTGGATTTTGGAAAGAACCTTGCTTTCGTTTTGGAAACCAAGGTAGTACGTACCTGATATATAACAGAAACATAACCATCTATCCGCAGACCGTGCATGACCTCAGATTCGTTTCCGTCGTGGACCCATCAGTCCCAGCGCCCCTCCCTCCAGGATTCGAGTGTCGCCGCTCCCCCCGCGAGGCCTGGCCCCGCCATTTCTGGCACCTCGAGCTTGTGGAACCTGTTGCCGCTGGCTATGGCACTCCGGGATGCCACGATCAATTTCCATTGCATGGGGCACGTGCCGCACGTCGACTGACTTGCAGACTAGCATGAGAAGCCAGGATAAGAAGGAAACCCTAAGGCAGAAGATCTATGGTTGTCATGTTTATTCATTTTCATCCTTATTACTACTTTTATTTCCAAAAACACATGCTAATATGCACTATATTGAACATATTTAATATGAAAATATATACATTTTACGATGAATCTCATGAAATTGATTTGATGTTGTAGATGTTGTTATATTTCTCTAGAGATTTATTTCTTAAACTGGAAGAAGGTTATTTTTTTGCGGTAGAAGTTTGACTTAGGATAAACCTTCAACTTTAAGTAAGTTGAAACAAAGGGAATAGTTAAATATTATCCCTAGCTATCACATTGATAAAGGTGTCAAAAAGAAGGTATAATTTTTTTCACATGAAATATAGACCGCCATGATGGCATTTCCCTCAAAAAATAAAAGAAGGTCTAATTTTTTTCAGATTGATTGATGAAAAGAGCTATCTGAATCATAACGTGGAAATCATTTCTTCATCACACATTTTCTTTTCATATGGTAAATTTCTGATGCGATAAAAATGTTAGGTAATAACAAAAAGGAACAATTCAATATATGCCATTGCAGAGGTAGCCGGAGCTTGGGTGTGCAGCATCTGCATATCCATATAAACTCTTATTGTACCCTCTCAGTTCCAAACCAGAAGGTGCAATAATTCTTTTTTAAAGTGAAAAGTTTCCTATGTATGACCAAGTTTATAGAATATTGTATCAACATTTATAATACCAAATAAATATAATATGAAACTATATGCCATGGTGAATCTAATCATGTTGATTTCATGTTGTAGTTATTGATACCTTGCTCTCTAAACTTGGTGAATTTTCCAAAAATTATGCACCTTATATTAGAATGAATAGAGTAGTATCTACTGGTACACATAGTTTAGTTTAGCAGTGTAGAAAAGAAATGCGTCAACGTTTATAATTAGCATTTCTTTTTAGAAAAGGAGGATGCACCCCCAGGCTCTGTATCTGGACGATACATGCAGCCATATTATTAATTATTCACAAAGACCATACAAAGTGATACATCAATAAGCCTGAAGCCACCATCTTGGCAACGTTATTGCTAGTCCTATCCCCTTGATGAAGGCGTGTCGAATGTCCGGGCCTAATACCAAACAGACATCGCACCAAAGCCTAACATCTAAAGCCGAGTGTCCCATCCAAGCCACTATCTGGATTGGGTCCCACACCGGTCTGGCACACTCCCAGTGAGCACTGCATGCTACAAGGGGCGTCACCTCCATCTTCCCTCGGTCCATCCTCAGAGCAGGCCTAATGCACCGACCTTGCCAAGCCTCTCTGCCATCAAGGCCACCATGACGCCAGATAGTTTCCTCCTCCTGCGCGAGTCCTTCTCCAATACGTGTCCATCGCCGAACCTCCGGGGCGCCATGCCGCCGGGATCCGCAGTCGGCCTTGCCGTAGATGTAACACCGCTCCTCCTCTTGCCCCTTCAGCCAACACGTGCTCCAAAACGATGCCCCCAGGAGGGACAACGGCATCGAAGGTGCCATCATCGTCCGATCCGGTAGACCCCGGAGCATCACGAGTGGGGTGCCATGACCTACAACAACGTTGCCTCAAGAAGGGAACGACGTCATAGACGCCGTCATCGTCTGCCATGACCGTGGTCGGCTCGATTTTCACCGGAAATCACGGCCCCCCGATCTCGTAGCTGACTAAAACCGAACGGAGCTTCGTCGTGAAGAACAAAGCCGCCATCGGCACGCCGGCTGGGAGCCTCCAGTCGCCCCTCACCGGTCCTCCACGCGCCACCGGTTGCCACGCCGGGGTGGATCTGGACGGGACGCCAGATCCGCGGCTTCCGTCACCCATCTCCAGGCATAGACTCCACCGAGGGGAAGAGCACCATGCCGGCCATGGATCTGGCAGCCGCCGCATAGGCAAGGGACGCCGCCCTACCCGCTGCTCGCGGATCCAAAACCTAAGCCGCCCCTGTCACCTCTGGGTGATCCCGCAGCCCCCGCCGTGTCCGGCCCTCCACGCGCAGGACGAGGCACCGCAACACCGCCACCAGACCTGCCCGCGCGCTGCCGTGCCCCGGTTTATAATTAGCATACCAGGTTGTTTTGAGCAATGCATTCCGCAGAAAGATAGTTATGCGCCCCATTGGGTGCACGTTTGACTTCATCAGTATATGACCTGAAGCTGCTCGTGACGCTTGCCTTCTTTATTACGTATTCTACAGAAGATAATATATTCAGCTTTATTATAGTGCTCGATAAACATATTATATTTCCATGCAAAAAAACATATTATATTTGGTTCCACCTTTAAAGGAAAGATGGCATACACCTTCAATTGATTACTAAGAAATCCTCATACGTAGTTAACGATTTCTCTTATTCATTTGACACATCAGAGCATTGTGCAGTTCTGAACGAAACTTTTTGCTAGCTGAAAGTGCGTTATATCGACTAGAGGGGGGGGTGAATAGGCGATTTTTATGAAAGTCTTCAAAACGTGAGAGTTATGAAGACAAACAGTGAAGATTATGCCTATTACTATGCAGCGGAAGTTAGGTTACACTAGGCCAGCCATGGTCATGTATTCAATAGAGTGAAAGCGCAATGACAAACAGCTTCAGTGTAATAAGGATCAGGTAGGAAGAAGTTATGAAGCCGAACAGATCATACATTCATGTTGTGAAGACAAAAGATAAAGCAAGCATGCAATGACTTCACAATGAATAACTGTAAGTGAAGGGAAGTGAAGATGAAACCAGTGACACGTTGAAGACAATGATTTGTTGGACCAGTTCCAGTTGCTGTGACAACTGTACGTCTGGTTGGAGCGGCTAGGTATTTAAACCAAAGGACACACAGTCCCGGACACCCAGTCCAAGACACCCAGTCCTCACCGTTTTCTCCTTGAGCTAAGGTCACACAGACCTCGCCCAATCACTCTGGTAAGTCTTCAAGGTAGACTCCCAAACCTTCACAGACTTCGTTCACTGGCAATCCACAATTTCTCTTGGATGCTCAGAACGCGACGCCTAACCGTCTGGAGGATGCACAGTCCTCAAGTGTAATAAGTCTTCAAATCACACAGACACGAAGACTTAAGTGATGCCCAATTTACTCTGGCTCTGGTTGGTTAGGGCTTTTCTCCTCACTGGGAATTTTTCTTTCAAAGGCTTCGAGGTGGGTTGCTCTCAAACGACAAAAGCCGTGCACTGAAATCTGAGCAGCCAACCATTTAAGGTTGTGGGGGTGGACTATTTATAGCCACTTGGCAACCCGACCTGATCTGTCTGAAATGACCCTGGGTCACTAAGGAACTGACACGTGTACCAACGGTCGAATTTTGAACTCACACGGCAACTTTACTTGGGCTACAAGTAAAGCTGACTTGTCTGACTCCGGACAAGATTTTCTCTCAAAGTCTTCGCTCGAAGACATAGGATTTGAATTTGGCATCACTTCAGTCATTCTGACTGGTTCTCTTCGACCCCACTTAACAGTACGGTGGTTTCTATGACACAACATGAATGAAATAAAACTACGAAGGATCTAGGTCTTCGAGTTCCAAAAGCTTCATAGGGAGTCTTCTCATGTCATTGTCTTCAATATGAATATCTTCATAAACCACCATTGTCTTCAATGTCTTCGTACATTTTTAGGGGTCATCTCTGGTAGTGAAACCGAATCAATGAGGGACTTCTACCTGTGTTTTCCTGCAATTCTCACAAACACATTAGTCCCTCAACTAGGTTTGTCGTCAATACTCCAAAACCAACTAGGGGTGGCACTAGATGCACTTACAATCTCCCCCTTTTTGGTGATTGATGACAAACTAGTTGAAGTTTTCAACGGGAAACATAATTTGCGAAATTGTAAAAGAATTGTCTTCATAAGTTGCAAGGGCTCCCCCTGAAGATGTGCATATAAGTAATTTGCTTCTTGAATGCAAATGCACATGGCAGGTTGTACTTGTGGAGATCCACTTCAACTTATGACAATCCACTATGCATGTGAAAGTATATGAAGATAATGACATGCATAATGGAAAATGGACGTCTGCAGAATGAGATGAGTGCGGAATTTATCGTCGCACATGCGGAATTTATCTTCGCAAAACGGAGTGACAAACAGGTAGCAGACGACCATCAAGGCTAAGTGTTACAACTCAATGAAGCAGATGTAGCAAAAAAACGGGAGTTGTAAGCACGAAGCAAAATGTAGCAAAATATGAAGGCACCCGCCCATAGTGACCCGCTTGAAGACTATGACCATCATATGCTTCTCCCCCTTTTGTCAGTGATGACCAAAAAGGTTTGAAGACATAGAGGTTTCTACGCGTTCCCAGGCGCAGCAGGGTCGGTGGAGTTGTTGGGCGGCGGTGCAGACGAGCTTGGTGCAGATTCGACGCGCGTTGAAGTAGGTGGAGATGATGTCGCGTCGTCTTCTTCTTCAATAATCCGGGCAGACACGGTGGCAGCAGAAGAAGAGAACTCTGACTCTTCAAGTGATGGTGTGCTGCGCATCACCGCTCTTCTTAGAGGCGTGGAGTCAAATTTGAAGTGCTCTGTGAAGCCATCCTCATGCAGTTCAGCTTCAGGGCACATCATGGTGAGGCCCTTCCAAGTGCGGCGACAGGTCTCGTGTGTGACAAATGCATTCTTGGTTGCCATATTTCTGATGCGATTGACGTCTTGCATGATGCTTCTCATCTGCCTCTTGAGCCAGTCGTGATGCCTGTCTTGCTTTTGGTGAAGAGCCACAAGAAGCTCTCTGTCATTGAGTGCACGAGCGCGCTTCTTGGGTCTCTTTGCCGCTGTGCTGTTGGTGGCTTCAGTTGATGCAGGGGCACGTGTGGTGCCAGCCATTGGATACACTCGGGAGAGAGCTTCAACACCTTCAATATTTTGAGTGAAGCTCTGGTGTTCTGCATTCTGAAGACTTAGTGGTTGCTTGGCCGGCTCTGGATATATTGCTTCAGCAGATGTGTCCACATCTGGCAAAAATATCCTATGATTGCGGGCTGAGGGTTGATAGGAGATTGCAGAGTGAAGCTTGATCAGCCTCATAACCAAAGGAGCATAAAACTTTAATCCAAACAGTTCTGAAGCAGATGCTGCAAATTGACGGATGAAGAGATCCTGTGCATTGAAGCATTTGCCATGAAGAATACAGAAGATGAGAGTCTTCATTGCACCATCAATCGTTGCATATCGAGAGGGTCCCTTGACTGGCCAGAGAGTCCGCCTTATGATGTGGTATATTGTTCTGGGCAGGTACTCTAAGTCTTCAACGAAGAACCTAGTTGGATAGGGTGCATTTGGAGGAAATGGCTTCATCATTGAGAGCATCTGACTCATATCTGGCTCAGGACGCTGAAATATGCTCTCAATTGCTTCAGCATGGAGTTGGCACCCTTCTTCAAAGAATTCGCCAGGAGTGGGAAGGCCGGTAAGCTCAATTAGGTCGAAAGCATTGGCTTCATGATGGATATTTCCTGTCATCCACTCCAGGATCCATGTCTTCGGATCTCTGTTATAGCCTTTGATATGCAAAGTCGCATAGAACTGGAGCAGAAGCTCTTCGTTCCAGTGCTCTTCGTCAGTAATAAATGGCAGCAAACCCACTTGCTTGAAGCAATCCAGTGCTTCTTCCAGACCAGGCAGACCTGCAACAGCTTCAACCTCAAGGCACTTGTGAGGAAAGATGCGGCCTTGGTTGTAAAGGATGCATGAATAATAGCTGCGCTGTTGATGGCTCCAGAACCTATCTGATACAATCCGTTCCCTTGAATAAGGGTTCTTGGAGCGGTCGAAAAATGTGTTATCTGCCCTGAAGCCGTTGATGTTGAAGGAACCAGGAGCTGATGCAGGACCTGGGAACCTTGGTAGTCGTGGGATCGGCTTCTGGACCTGGGGCCTGTGCGCAATATGATAGTTGAATTGTGGTCCGGCAGCAGACTCAGGCACAGAATGTTCAGGAGCAGTAGCTTCGGTGTCTTCTGAAGCTGTTGTTGGGGAGGGCTCCACATTTGCTTCGGCGTTGTTTGTGGCAGCCTCAACATTTTCAGCTTCAGGCACGTTCTCCTTGAGAACTGCTTCTTGTTGGTGCGGGGGAGTTGGAGCTTGTGGTATTTCTGCTTGCTCTTCGGCTGATGCAGCCGGAATGTCTTCAGCAGCCTGAGCCCTTGGCCCTTTGCGAAGCCTATGGAGTGTAGGCGCTGGTGGAGTTGCAGTGGGATGGGGCTCATCTTCCTCCTGTGGGCTATCTGCCCACGACGCATTTTGTGTGATTGGCATCAATGGACGACCAATACTGATCTGTTCGCTTGTCTCAAGCTGAGGAAGGGCTGCATCACCTTGCACATTGTCTTGGGGATCAATGTCTTCAGCAGCATTGGGGTTGGCTGCTGGAATGTCTTCAGCGTGCGGAGCCTCTATGTAAGCAGGCTCATGCACTGTCAACTGACGATCTGCGTCAGGATAGCGGACGCAGAGTGGTTCAACTATCAGGGGCTCTATGGGAGCAGCCCGAGATTTCTTTGTCTTGCGCTTCTTGATGATGGGTTCAGAAGGAGAGGCTTCAGAATGTTTTCTCTTCTTAGCTTTAGCCTCTGCAGTCCGTGTCTTCTTGTGCTGTGAGGCGGTTGATCGACTCTTTGGCTTCGAGCCAGTCGTTGCAGCGGGGAAGACAATCGGAGCATCAGGTTCTGACCTTGGCGCTTCAGGTTCGGGCACAGCCGCCTTCTTTTTCTTCTTCGCGGCCATCCTGGGGTCAATGCCGGGACGCCCAAGCGCCTTGCGCTTTTCTGCCTCATTGTAGGCCTGCACGCAGTGATCAGCCAAAGTCTTCATGCGTTCTCGCGAGCCTTGAGCTTCAGCACGCGTCTTCAGGAAGCTCTCTTTCAGCTCATGCAACATGGTTTTGAAGTTTTTCACTTCTTGCACACTGAGCTTGGCCACGTGCTTCTTGAACTGCGCCTTTTCATAATCAATTTTCTGCTTCAGTTCTACAATGCGCTGGGCTATTGCAAGTTCTGAAGCAATTGCACCTTGAAAGACAACGCTGAGGCCTGTAGGTAGCTGCAGATCATTGAAGCTTATGTCTGGTATGTCAAACCATTCATCGATGAAGTTGTGGATGATGGCGACATCAAACAGAGGCAGATTGTTGAAGATTTCAGCCTCCTCCTTGCTCTTGATGAGCTGCTCAAGAGCATCATCTCCAAGATCTTCATCGCTTGAGAGATCAATGGCTTCGCAGCGCAGAATGTCAGCAGCTGTGAGCTCTTTGCCTATGTGTGGCTGAGGCTTCTTGGCTTCTTGGGGCTTGGACACTCGTGATAAGCCTTCTGACTGCACACTGGCTTCAGGAGGTGCAGTTGCTAAAGGCTTCACTCTTGCGATCTTGGGAGAAGCGGCTGGCTTTGAAGCTTTTGGAGCTTTTGGCTTCTTCTGCTTTGGCTTAGGAGCAGCAGGGGCGTCATCTGACTCAGTATCTGCTGGAGGGTCATTCACAGCAGTCCCTTGGACTAGGATGCGAGTGATGAGGCCTGCAAGATTGGCATACGGCCCGATGATATTGGGATCGGCGTTGCATGTGCCATCTGCCCTTGGTGAGGAGGGACCAGGGTTGAAGTCAAGCCCAAATTTCTTCTTGTTTATCTTTGCTGACTGTTGTGCAAACTGAAAGTTGCGCTTGAAGAGATTATCATCGCGACACCAGAGAAGTGATGACGGATGTGCCTCAGCTGGCTGCGGTCCTCTCACCATGCATGGATAGAAGCCTTGAGCAATGGCTTCGTCTCTGGACCTGGGTACGAGATTTTTGTATAATACATCTCCCCACGGTCTCTTGATGGCGCACTTCTCCGCATATTCCTGAGTGACGAAGCGGTAGTGGAACCATTGCTCTGCCCAATATCTTCGAATCCATTGGATTCGTGTCTTGCGCTGACCATAGCTTTCTTCAGGATCAGTTTTGTACATCTCTGCCAATTCATCAGGCAGATTTTTGGACGTTTCACCACGTCGCTGTCTGCCTCCCTTCCTTGCTACTGTTTCTGAAGCCATGAATAACTTGGAAGGCTTCAAGATGTTCAAAGGCTTCTTTTTGCAAGAACTGGCTTCAGGCGAGTTGATGTGATGCTGGAAGTACTCTGCAAATGAATGCAGACTATGAGAACCAAAGGATTCTCCCACGGACATGTACCTGTGACAGCATTAAGGTGCGAGGGAAGGGGAAGAGGTCATATGCATTCTCAGAAGATTTTGAAGATAAATCGGTTTAGAAGACATTGACCTCATTATGTGAAGACATTCACTTATAGATAAGAAGTTGGTTCCAGATTTGTACGAACCCGTAGATCAGTACAAGTGAGGAATCTAACTACTTTATGAAGCACAAGTGAATATACTAGGCATGTTATGAGATGCAGCGAGAGATATAACTGGTGTGAAGAGAAACTTCTTGTGGCAGAAAGTGACTGAACTGTAGGATCAAAAGAGGCTGTAAAAAGAGGTTTTATTTACCACACTTGGAACTGCTAGACGAAGTGAGAGTTGAGGTCGAGCAGTTCAATCCTCCGTGCCCTAACTTGGCAACGGAAGACACCTACGGCGACGGCGGAGAGAGCGATGTCCGTTGTCGGCGTGAAAACGGCGTCGGAGAGGTTGCGGCAGTGAAGCGCTTCGTCGCCGGCGTCGTCGAGTGCTAGCGGTGGCGCTAGGGTTCGTGTGAGGGTGGAAGAAGGAGATAATGACCGCAGTGAATCGTATATTTATAGGGATAGAGGCGGCACTGCGCTATTACGCAGGTACCCCTGGCGGTTCGCATTTGAGGCACGCGTGGCCAGTTAGAGGACGATTGGGATTTGTTCCACGTCCCACGCACGCCTAAATTGTCGGGAGGTCGTTCCTGCTTCTCCGGATCTTATGTGGAGGAATGAGCATTAAAAACGGACTTTTATGGTTGTCATTATGTCTTCAGTTGACAAGGACACAGTGAAGACATTCGACAGTTTCAACAGAATGCATATGACTTGGAGAGATAGAGTTTGAGATAGAAAGCATAGAGAGGTTAGGGTCCGATCACATTCACTTAGTTCAAAAAGATTCAACCAAGAAGACATAGCTATAAGTGAATGCTGTAGAGGACAGAACATCAGTACATATATATCCATATAATCAACGCAGTGAAGATAATCATGAAGACATACAGAGAATGAAGCCAAACCAATTGTGAAGACATTGAGAGGTAACGCCATGAGAGAAACACTTCAAAATGGAACGTTTGGTGGTGGCGTTACCCACTGTATAGGAAGTATTAGACCCAGACACGGCGCACAATTATCGTGGCGCTCCGAAGTCAAATTCCACATTAATGTATTCACACTTAGAATGTATGTCTTCATTGATTGAAGATATACGCTACTTCGTGTGTTGCACATCTAAGTCATCAATATGCATAAGTGTTAGGATGTGTGCCTGATCACAGGACATTTGAGGATTCCAAGATATTTAGCTCACACCGTAACTTGCAAAATCTCTTCTCATCCAAGGGCTTTGTGAAGATATCTGCCAATTGCTCTTCAGTGTTGACGTGTATGATATCAATGTCTTCCTTCACAACATGATCTCTGAGAAAGTGATGACGAATTTCAATGTGCTTTGTCTTCGAGTGCTGAACTGGGTTGTTGGCAATCTTGATGGCGCTTTCGTTGTCGCAGTAAAGTGGCACTTGCTTCAGATGAATGCCATAATCCTTGAGTGTTTGCTTCATCCACAGAAGCTGAGCGCAGCAAGATCCAGCAGCAATGTATTCAGATTCAGCAGTGGAGAGAGATACACAGTTCTGCTTCTTTGAAGACCAACATACAAGTGATCGTCCCAGAAAATGACATGTGCCTGATGTAGATTTGCGATCAACTTTGTCACCAGCATAATCAGCATCCGAAAATCCAACCAGATCAAACTCTGAGCCCTTTGGATACCATAATCCTAGAGTTGGGGTGTGAGCCAAATATCGAAGAATTCGCTTCACAGCTAAGTGATGCGACTCCTTTGGTGTCGCTTGAAATCGAGCACACATGCAAACACTAAGCATGATATCTGGCCTAGATGCACATAAATAAAGCAAAGACCCAATCATGGAGCGGTATACCTTTTGATCGAACTCTTTACCATTGTCGTCGGGACCCAGATGATGCTTGGCTGGCATTGGTGTTGTGAAGCCTTTACAGTCTTGCATACCGAACTTCTTCAGGCACTCTTTAAGATATTTCTCTTGAGATATGAAGATGCCGTTGCGTTGTTGCCGTATTTGAAGACCGAGGAAGAACTTCAGCTCCCCCATCATGGACATCTGATATTGCTCTTGCATCATATATCCAAACTCTTCACTATACTTCTGATTGGTGCAGCCGAAGATAATGTCATCCACATATATTTGGCACACAAACAGTTCACCATCATATGTCTTCGTGAAAAGAGTGGGATCCAGGGAACCAGGTATGAAGCCTTTGCTTTTCAGAAAGTACTTGAGTGTATCATACCAGGCCCTAGGGGCTTGTTTGAGGCCATATAGTGCCTTGTTGAGCTTGTATACCATATCAGGATGTTTTGGATTTTCAAAGCCAGGTGGTTGTGCAACATACACTTCTTCTTCAATCTTGCCATTGAGAAAGGCACTTTTCACATCCATTTGATATAGAAGTATGTTATGATGATTTGCATAGGCCATCAGTATGCGTATGGCTTCAAGCCTAGCCACAGGAGCAAATGTTTCATCGAAGTCAATGCCCTCCACTTGTGTATATCCTTGAGCAACTAGACGAGCTTTGTTTCTGACAACTTGACCATGCTCATCTTGCTTGTTGCGGTATATCCATTTGGTGCCTATTATGTTGTGCTTCCGTGGATCAGGACGCTTAACCAGTTCCCATACATTATTCAGCTCAAACTGTTGAAGCTCTTCTTGCATAGCTTGAATCCATTCAGGTTCCATGAAGGCTTCTTCAACTTTCTTGGGTTCTGATATTGAGACGAATGTGAAATGCCCACAGAAGTTTGTTAGCTGAGTTGCCCTTGAACGAGTGAGTGGACCAGGTGCATTGATGCTGTCCAATATTTTGTCAATTTGTACTTCATTTGCAACACGAGGGTGTGTGGGGCGAAGACTTTGCTCTTGCTGATCTATGTGGTCATTTGAAGGTATATCTTCAGGCTGAGCATTGTCTTCATGTGGATCAGGTGCTGAGATGATAAGTTCTTCTTCGGGTTGAGCTTCAGAAGGTACAATTTCTCCAGTTCCCATAAGCTTGATTGATTCATTTGCTGGAACTTCATCTAGCACATTTGGCAATTGCTCTCTTTGTGATCCATTGGTTTCATCAAATCGCACATCCATTGTTTCAACCACTTTGTAGTGAAAGAGATTGAAGACTCTGTAGGAGTGCGAATCCTTTCCATATCCAAGCATGAAGCCTTCATGTGCTTTTGGTGCAAACTTTGAGGTGTGGTGTGGATCCTTGATCCAGCATTTTGCGCCAAATACTCTGAAATAACTGACATTTGGCTTCTTGCCAGTTAGGAGTTCATAGGATGTCTTGTTCAGAAGCTTGTGAAGATAAACACGATTGATTGTATGGCATGCAGTATCAATGGCTTCAGTCCAGAATTTTCTTGGAGTCTTGTATTCATCTAGCATTGTTCTGGCCATCTCAATGAGTGTTCTGTTCTTGCGTTCGACGACGCCATTCTGCTGTGGCGTGTATGGAGCTGAGAATTCATGTGTGATGCCCAAGGTGTCCAGATATGTATCAAGGCCAGTATTCTTGAATTCAGTGCCATTGTCACTTCTGATGTGCTTTATCTTGGCGCCAAAATTGTTCATAGCTCGATTTGCGAAGCGTCTGAAGACATCCTGCACTTCAGTCTTGTAAAGGATTATGTGCACCCAAGTATATCTAGAATAATCATCAACAATTACGAAGCCATAGAGGCATGCAGAAGTAGTAAAAGTTGAGTAGTGAGTGGGACCGAAAAGATCCATGTGAAGCAGTTCGAAGGGTTGTGTAGTAGTCATGATTGTCTTCGAAGGATGTTTTGCCCTTGTCATCTTCCCTGCTTCACAAGCACCGCATAAGTGATCTTTCTTAAACTTGACGCCCTCGATGCCTATGACGTGCTTTTTCTTCGCAAGGGTGTGGAGGTTCCTCATGCCAGCATGCCCAAGCCTTCGATGCCAAAGCCAGCATTCTGAAGCTTTTGCAAGAAGACATACTGCAAGTTGTGGTCCTGCTGAGAAATCTACCACATACAAATCACCTTTCCTATACCCTTCAAACACTAGAGATTTGTCAGATTCCATTAGCACCAGGCAGCGATATTTGCCAAACATTACAATCATATTCAAATCGCAAAGCATTGAGACAGACATTAAGTTGAAGCCAAGGGATTCAACAAGCATGACTTTATCCATGTGTTGATCCTTTGAGATTGCAACTCTACCTAGACCCAATACCTTACTTTTACCAGTGTCAGCAAATGTAATGTGGCTCTTGTTGGATGGACGTAAAGTTGAGTCCATAAGAAGGCTTCTTCTGCCAGTCATGTGATTTGTACACCCACTGTCAATAATCCATTCTAAAGACTTTGAAGTCGCTGGTATCGTACCCTACAGTGCAGTTAGGGGGATAGGCTTCACGAAGAGTGTTGTGAAGCATAAACATCTGACGAACCAGTGGGTTATGAAAACTTAGATCCAGATTAGGACTAATGGGGAGAGTAGCATGCGATTCAGGAACGAAGTACATAATGATGCCATTTGGGCATTTTATCTTGCGCCCCACAAGATTTTTATGGTCCCCAGCAATAGCATCAGAAGATTTTGTTTTTGTGCTGGAGACCTTTCCCTGCAAAGGAGAGTTAAGCTTTCTTAACCACCCACATCTTCAAGGGTGGCTTAGAAGCTATAAGTCTAAGTGCAGCATCTGAGAATTTTGGCTTTGAAACCTTAGCAAACAGTCTAGCAGGTGGACAATAATACTCATAGGAATAAGCAGAATAATTTTTGGTTATATGAACATGACGGTTCGATGAACCACTCTCATATTCATATGCCTGAGTATGGTTCCCCTGCAAAACATTTGCGTTAGTGCGACTCAGGTGAGTCCCCTGTTTGTATGAAGCATTTGGACCATATGAAGCCTTTGGTCTGAGGTTTGTCTCCTTCAAGTGAGGTGTCATGAAGACATTCACAGGAAGATTTTCCAGACATGTTCTCGGAACCCAGATCTTCTTCATAGGCGGTCCATTCCTGCAGTTAGTACCAATGTACCTGGCAAACACTTTATCATTCTGATTCTTAAACAGTTTATAGTTTGCATCAAAGGATTCATCAATGATAATTGGGTTAGCACAAGTGAAGCCAGACAGATTGGATGGATCTGCTGAGGATTCCTTTGCAGCAACCCATGTGGTTTTGGGGTACTGCTCAGGTTTCCAGTAAGACCCATCTGCATTAATTTTCCTCACGAACCCAACACCCTCTTTCCTAGGGTTTCGGTTCAGAATCTGCTTCTTAAGGACATCACATAATGTCTGATGCCCTTTCAGACTTTTGTACATCCCTGTTTCAAGCAATGTCTTCAACCTAGCATTCTCATCAGCAATAGCAGTGGTATCCTCAGCAGAGGGGTTAGTTACCACGTCAACAGTTGAAGATATTGAAACAGTAGTAGCAGTGGAACATTCAGCAACAGAAGCAGCATTATCACGCTCAATGCATTTAAGACATGGTGGTTCAAATCCTTCCTGAGCGGGACTGATCTGTTCAGCGCGAAGTGACTCGTTTTCCTTTTGAAGATCTTCATGAGCCACCCTCAATTTCTCAAGTTCTTGCTTCCTTTGAAGATAATCATAGGAAAGCTTTTCATGAGTTGTTGAGAGAGTATCATGACGATCTTCAAGTTCCTGATACTTAACGTGAAGGTTTTTTATGTCTTCAATTAAGGATTCAGATCGAGTCATTTCAGCACCCAACAGATCATCGCTTCTGTCTAACAATTTTTGAATATGTTCCATAGCTTTCTGTTGTTCAGTTGCAATTTTAGCAAGTGTTTTGTAGCTAGGTTTTGAATCACATTCAGAGTCATCGTCACTAGATGTTTCATAGCGAGTAGTGCGTGTGTTTACCTTGGCACCGCGTGCCATGAAGCAGTAGGTAGGAGTGGAGTCGTTCTTGTCATTTGCGTCGGTGTCGGTGATGCAGTCATTGTCTTCAGTATTGAAGATGGACTTGGCGACGTATGCTGTAGCCAGACTCGCAATGCCAGAATCAGACTCCTCCTCAAACTCCACCTCTGCCTCCTCAGATGCGGACTCCTCCTCTGAATCCATCTCCTTTCCAACAAACGCACGTGCCTTGCCAGATGAGCTCTTCTTGTGTGATGAAGACTTTGATGAAGTTTTGGAAGAAGACTTTGAGTATTTCTTCTTCTTCTTGTCATCAGAATCATATTCCTTGCTCTTCTTCTTCCTTCTGTTCTCATTGTCCCACTGTGGACACTCAGAGATGAAGTGTCCAGTTTTCTTGCACTTGTGACATGTTTTCTTCTTGTAGTCATGAGCAGAAGCTTCATCATTCCTTGAGCTTGATCATGAAGATTTCCTGAAGCCTTTCTTCTTAGTGAATTTTTGGAACTTCTTCACCAGCATTGCAAGTTCTCTTCCAATGTCTTCAGGATCATCAGAACTGCAGTCAGATTCTTCTTCAGATGAGGAGACAGCTTTTGCCTTCAAGGCACGAGTTCGCCCATAGTTTGGGCCGTAGATATCTCTTTTCTCAGAAAGTTGAAGCTCATGTGTGTTGAGCCTCTCAAGTATGTCAGACGGATCGAGTGTCTTGAAATCAGGACGTTCTTGAATCATCAGGGCCAGGATGTCAAACGAACTATCAAGTGATCTCAGCAGCGTCTTGACGATTTCATGTTTGCTGATCTCAGTGGCACCGAGGGCTTGAAGCTCATTTGTGATGTCAGTGAGCCGGTCAAATGTGTGCTGGACATTCTCATTGTCATTTCGCTTGAAGCGGTTGAAGAGGTTGCGAAGAACACTGATTCTTTGATCTCTCTGGGTTGAGATGCCTTCATTGACCTTTGAGAGCCAGTCCCAGACTAGTTTGGATGTCTTCAAAGCACTCACACGGCCATACTGTCCTTTGGTCAGATCACCACACATGATATTCTTGGCAGTGGAGTCCAGTTGAGTGAACTTCTTGACATCAGCAGCAGTGACACCTTCTCCAGCCTTGGGAACGCCGTTCTCGACGACATACCATAGGTCGATGTCAATGGCTTCAAGATGCATGCGCATCTTATTCTTCCAGTAGGGATATTCAGTTCCATCGAAGACGGGGCAAGCAGCGGAGACTTTGATTATCCCTGCAGTCGACATAGCTAAAACTCCAGGTGGTTAAACCGAATCACACAGAACAAGGGAGCACCTCGCTCTGATACCAATTGAAAGTGTGTTATATCGACTAGAGGGGGGGTGAATAGGCGATTTTTATGAAAGTCTTCAAAACGTGAGAGTTATGAAGACAAACAGTGAAGATTATGCCTATTACTATGCAGCGGAAGTTAGATTACACTAGGCCAGCCATGGTCATGTATTTAATAGAGTGAAAGCGCAATGACAAACAGCTTCAGTGTAATAAGGATCAGGTAGGAAGAAGTTATGAAGCCGAACAGATCATACATTCATGTTGTGAAGACAAAAGATAAAGCAAGCATGCAATGACTTCACAATGAATAACTGTAAGTGAAGGGAAGTGAAGATGAAACCAGTGACACGTTGAAGACAATGATTTGTTGGACCAGTTCCAGTTGCTGTGACAACTGTACGTCTGGTTGGAGCGGCTAGGTATTTAAACCAAAGGACACACAGTCCCGGACACCCAGTCCAAGACACCCAGTCCTCACCGTTTTCTCCTTGAGCTAAGGTCACACAGACCTCGCCCAATCACTCTGGTAAGTCTTCAAGGTAGACTCCCAAACCTTCACAGACTTCGTTCACTGGCAATCCACAATTTCTCTTGGATGCTCAGAACGCGACGCCTAACCGTCTGGAGGATGCACAGTCCTCAAGTGTAATAAGTCTTCAAATCACACAGACACGAAGACTTAAGTGATGCCCAATTTACTCTGGCTCTGGTTGGTTAGGACTTTTCTCCTCACTGGGAATTTTTCTTTCAAAGGCTTCGAGGTGGGTTGCTCTCAAACGACAAAAGCCGTGCACTGAAATCTGAGCAGCCAACCATTTAAGGTTGTGGGGGTGGACTATTTATAGCCACTTGGCAACCCGACCTGATCTGTCTGAAATGACCCTGGGTCACTAAGGAACTGACACGTGTACCAACGGTCGAATTTTGAACTCACACGGCAACTTTACTTGGGCTACAAGTAAAGCTGACTTGTCTAACTCCGGACAAGATTTTCTCTCAAAGTCTTCGCTCGAAGACATAGGATTTGAATTTGGCATCACTTCAGTCATTCTGACTGGTTCTCTTCGACCCCACTTAACAGTACGGTGGTTTCTATGACACAACATGAATGAAATAAAACTACGAAGGATCTAGGTCTTCGAGTTCCAAAGGCTTCATAGGGAGTCTTCTCGTGTCATTGTCTTCAATATGAATATCTTCATAAACCACCATTGTCTTCAATGTCTTCGTACATTTTTAGGGGTCATCTCTGGTAGTGAAACCGAATCAATGAGGGACTTCTACCTGTGTTTTCCTGCAATTCTCACAAACACATTAGTCCCTCAACTAGGTTTGTCGTCAATACTCCAAAACCAATTAGGGGTGGCACTAGATGCACTTACACTAGCTACTTGAATATTATCCCAAACCCCGCTGATAATGGTGCCCAAAAGAAGCTACAATATAAGGTTTTTGCTATCTACTTGAATACTATCCCAATCCCCGTTGATGATCTATATACCTAATATTAAAAGAAGGATTGTTTCTCCATTTTTTTTGGTCTACAAATATGTTTCGTACATTATAAGCTAACCAACTCATCTAGCGTTATTCTTTTATTTTTAGAATTATCTAGCGTTATTCCTGTGAAAAAAGAAAGGCAGGCAGGTTAAAAAGAAGGCGACCTATACCCCGCCACCATTGGGCTGGCCCTTGACCTGGCCGGGACACCGTCTCTTTTTTCATTTCGTTTTTTTGCTCTTTTGCTTTTCTTATGTTTTTTTCTTCTTTAAAATAATTCTTGACTTAAAAAATTTCCAATTTGTTTTAAAAAAATCTGATTTTCCCCTGGAAAGCCTAATATATTTGTGGATTAAAACAAGATCATGATTTTGGAAAAATGTTCTCATACTGAAAAAATATTTGTGAATTTGAATTTGTGAATTCAGAAAATGTCCATGATTTTTTTAAATGTTCAAGGAAATGAAAAAAATGATTGTCAATTACAAAGAAAAAGTTCAAAGATTCAAAAACTGTTCGTGCATTCCGGAAAAATGTTCGTTGATACAAAAAAAGTTCACTGATTCAAAAAAAATTCATCGATTCAAAAATTTGTTCATCAATTGATAAAAAGTTTGCTGATTCAAAGAAACAATTGCCGATTTAAAAAATATAGTTTCCTAAAATTCTCATCAATTTAAAAAATGTATACAAGTTCATAGAAAATGTTTGTGAATTCAACTCACGTTTTAAAAAAATCTCAAATTTGAAAAATATACAAGTTTAAAATAATATTTTTGTGAATTTGAAAACATGTTGATGATTTCAAAAAATCTTCAAGAATTTGGAAATATGTTTGCAGCACGAAAAAGAGAAAAAAATATATAAAAGAAAAATTAAAACTAAAAAAAGAAACAAAAAGGAAAACCAGAAGAAAAGACAATAGAAAAAGATGTTCCCTAAACTGGTATGGGGAAGCACCCGGAATGGGCGGCCCAGAAGAGGACCTACAAGCGACCTACACGCAGAATTGGATTCCCCAAAAAGAAGAATTGGTCTGGCAAAATTCGCCCGATTCGTACATTCGTATGTGGTCTCAAGTAATCAAATAACTCGTTTCATCCATACGGTTTAGGCCACTCACAGGCATGTTCTATTGGACTCCAGCTTTGCATTGGGCCTCGGGGACAAAAATAGGTGTTGGTCATGCCAAGCTAGCTCCCATGTGTACGTCGTTCCCGATGGGAAGACTGGATTTGTTGGATCGGGTCGGCCTCATATGTTTTTTACTGATCGCTCCTCTTCCGATCCCAAGGGTTAAGAAACACCACTTCTTTCTAGGCATATATGTTTTTTTGTGTGAAATAATTCTTTATTACTTAAAATCAAATGTTACAATCATGATGAATAATATCAATGACTTCCTCTCAACCCGGTCCAAGCGTTTCTTTTGCGGGGGACCGTGTCTTCATCGTTGATGACCATGTCGACCAACTAGTGTCCGTCATTGTGTACTCACCTTCTGAGCGCCCGATGATTGAAGACCACCCGACACCATATGCATGACAAGTTGGGCTCATATGTATTTCATAGCAAAACACAAGTGTTGTCCATAGAATTACAAGTCGGTGCAGGAATGGGCTCACAAAAGCGGTGTGTTAACGACGAAGCTTGTCATCTTAAAATTGACCACATTCATCGCGAATAGGTGCACAACGTAACAACTATCAATGATGGTATTGAAGATGAGAAGTGACACTTCTCATTACAGATGGATCGATCTGGAAGTGTGAGGATTTTGTTTTCAACCGGTGCAACGCATGGGCAAATTTGCTAGTGGTACCCAAAAGAAGCTACAATATGTGTTTTTTTGCTAGCTAGAATATAAGTTACGGATTGATTGGTGAAAAGACCTACCTGAATCATAACATGGAAGTCATTCTTCGTCATCGTACATGACATATTGACTATTTGTGTGATAAATTCTTTGAGTTAACTTGCTATTTTCATGAGAAACATATGTGCGTCACTATAAGATTATCCATAGCCTGTGCAACATTAGCGTATCTATAGGTAATCATTTTTTTTTTCAGAAACACTGATTACAACGTAGACACGCACGCTCACATCACCCCCTGACCCACCCACCCACCCACACGCATTGCCTATTGAAGACCGGGTCGGAGTTGCTGAGCTAAAAAACTGACGAAGTCACCATGGGCGTCTTGCTATCGACAGGAATGTCATCTTTCACTGAAAGGATAATCTGCATTTATGAAACAACAAAGAGTCAAATGTCCTGATGAGCTGCAGGTACCACCATCCTACTAACAATCCAACCAGCGGTTCATTCTCATAGGAGCTCTGATTGTAGTAGCTACTGTTCCAAGGTACAGGCACACGGTTAAAATTGCACTGCTTCAAAAATGGGAAATTAACCACAGCAAAAATTATGATGACCATAGTGTACCAGATTGTTTTCAGTAATACTGTCTGATCACAGATGACAATTATGTTCCGCATCTGGCACATGTTTGACTCCACCAGTACTTGACCTGAAGCAAAGAAGAAGGAAACATATATGTCAGGTGTAGAAATAGGGAATTGGTACAATTAATTTTTACAATCTTGTATTGTTGTGTAACCAGCAGGAAACATGTTACGTATAATAAAGATAACCAAAGAAATTTACCTTGGAGTTGCATTTAGATATTCAGAGAATTCGCAGATGTGGAGCTCCAGATTGAAATAACGGACTCTCGCACCAGAAACTTGTACACGCACGTCCGTCGTCTTCTTTCCAAGGTTAACACCAACCATCCATGCGTTCTTATCATCATGTGACAGTTTCGACATCATGTAAACAACATCCTCGCTGTCCATGCCTAGGGTGGTGGGGCAAGCTGAACACTGATTCCTTGGTGCCGATCTTCCAGCCGCAGAATTCCAGAGCTGTGGGAGCAACATATAACGCTCAGGGTTGTCAGCCGAGAAGCCATCTATATCAATAGGTTGCCCCTTGCGCCAATAGTTCCAGCTGGTATGCCTAGTACACGTCCGGAGCTTCCATCCAACACAGGCGTCAATTAGGCGCTTTTTTTTGTTGGTGCGGGCATTCTCATTGTGGAAGAACAGCTCAGAATCGTGGATGATATCGACACTGTCAAGATTATCCTCTCTTGTCTCGCTGCTCTTTTGAGTAATAAGTTCCAGCTCGACAAACTTGATGTAACCATTGGAGCAGGTGACATCCCGGACGAGCCACGGGCCACTTATCCGTTGCTCGTCACAGTATGCAAGCATGGGTATCGGGATGAAACTAAGAACGGGGTTCTTGTCAAACACATTGCAGGTGATAATGCCACGCCAGAGGTCGGTCCAGCCGACGGCACCTCCTCCGAGCGCGACCACCTTGTTGAAAAAATGGCCCGGCAGGTCCTCTTTCCTCACCCCGGCATATGTTTGCAACCGCAAAGGCGTAGTGGCCCACTTGCCTGTTCTGGAAGAGAAGACGTGGAGCTTGTAGTCTGACGGGGACACTAGTGTCTTGCAGAGATCTGCGACGACAAATCCCCCATCATTGTCGTCGAATGGCAGGACGCACAAGCTTAACGAGTTTGTGGTGCCCGGAGGAGTACGCGGGATCAGTGTGAGCGACGGCTTGCCGTGGTCGGCCTTGTAGACGAAGTACTCCTCGAGCCGAGATCCCGAACGGGTTCTCCCGGAAATAAAGCGGAGGAGCACCAAGTACTTGGAAGAGAAGACGACCAGGAGCTCGGGCGTTAAGTCGTCGCGCTGGAACTCGGGGGCATGGACGCAGAAGTGGGAGATGGCCGGCGGGTAGGCCAGGCAGAAGGTGACCTTGAATGCCTTCCCGGTGCTGGTCACAGCTTCGGCGGTCGTGGCGTTCTCACGGACGGCGAAGTAGGCCTTCGTGTCGAGGAGAACCCAGGGGGCGTAGCAGGCGCTGGCGCGAGTGATGACGGGGGTCTGGAAGGGGGAGGCGACGAAGTATCTCTCCATGGTTGCTAATCGGCAGGCTGGAAGGAGGATACCCTGATCTTTAGATTTTGTTCGGCTGCAAGGCGGCCGTGGATTTAAACGTGCCCCGCAGGGATCGGGCCCCAACCCCAATCCAGCGCCATAGTCCCCGTGGGTGGGTTTGACACTTTGACCTCACTCGGATACGATCCATGATCTATGCTAGGTAATCTTGTGCCAATACTAGGATAGGCCGATTAGTAGTACGTGTTCTAGCAGTGCAAGGTTAGATCAGGAGATATATTACGTACTGTTCTAGGCAGGTGTGCTTTACAAGGTTGGCTTGCATGCCATGCGTGGTGTTTGAGTTAAACAAGGAAAGCAAACATGTTGTGTCCATATAGGCTAGGCAGCTTGGGTAGACTTGTCCTTTTATGGTAATACGTGCCTCATTTTTATACACCGTGCCAGGTCTTGTGAATCCCCCGCCCCGTCCCCCTCCTCGATAATTTCTGGGGATTTAAACGGGCAACAAACCGCACGCCGGCGGCCTCTCCGTGGCCCCAGTGCTGGGCCCTCCCTCCTGGTTGGGCGCGCAGGGCCTGGGCATGGACCGAGGGCCACATGCAGGGACATCCAGCTCTATATGTCCATGGTTTTACGTGGCGACGGCGCGGATTGAAATTTCTGGCATTAAACCCTAGAATCGGAATAGGTATTTTTGGTTTGGTTTAGTCTTTTACGTTTGGTTTACACACGTTAAGCGGTCTGGACCAGTTACTTGTATGTTGATGGGCCTTTTATGGGCTTTCATAGAGAGACCGCAAAAATAATTGGGTCAAAATAAATCAACATTGTGGGAATTGAACACAAGACCTTCTGTCTATCTCTTAGATGTAACAACCAAAGACTTATGTACCTTTCATAATTACTAATCCCAACTCACTCTAAATATACGAGTGACAATCATCATGTTTATTTATTTATTTTTTACGAGAAAAAGGAGTTGATATTAAAACGACCAAATTACTGAAAGGTCCACATAGAAAAGGAAATTACAACCAAGCCCCTCTGCAACCCGACTACGCCGGCGCCGTGGACGAGCCGGTGACACGCCGTTCGCCGTTGCTCGCTGACGCCTTGGATCGAAGCAGCCCCCGGGCAAAACGGGAAGTCTCCGATCAACGGTCCCTGAGGACCTACACCCATGGCCGTCATCGTCGTTGCACCGCTCAACATTGCCTTCCTTCTCCAGATCTTCAACCGCCGGAATCGCCATCTCTCGATCTCCGGCACGGGGGAACCATGCACGACCTCTCCACCGAGCAGCGAGCACAAAGAAAGGAGCTGGTCCATCGCGGAGCTCCACCGGAACATCGCCGCCGAAGGGGAGACCAACACCTGCAAAAAGCGGATCCACACGCACCGCCGCCTCCACGACGCCACCAGCTGGCTCCCTAGGCACTCCTACACTATGTACACGCTGCAAATCGGGCCTCCCCCGTCCTCCCGCCGCCGGAGCGTCTGGCGGAGGGTGAAGGAGCCGTCGATTCGGCAACGGCGAGCTGGAGAGCCCGGGGTTCGCACAAATCGCCCTTTGTTCCTGTAGATGGGGAAGGGTGAGGTCCAAGGCTCATGTTTAGGGAGAGCTAATTAAGCGAATGAGCTAACAAAGGAAGGATTGTGGGCTTAAATATAATATTTAAATGAATGAGGCTAATTAAAGAAAGGATTATGGGTAAAACGGTGGAATAACTATTAGAAAGATTGTGGTCTTAATAAATTCTACGTGAAGGATTTGAGGTAAAAAGGTAGGATAATTAAAAGAAAGGATCTATATGCATTAATGTGTTGGGGCTACTAAATTAGAAAAGTAAGGATTTGATTCCCGACTAAAACGGACGAGGTCTTCATGGTAATTAATAAAAGGATCATACTTAAATGCCATTAAAGAGGATTGTATTTAAATGAAATCAGTGGGACATTACGCCCCGCAAAGAAAATATGAACACGACTAAATTGCGACGTATTTTTTTATATTCATTTTGTAGAAGGACGATGTTGCGTTACAACATGTTCTTCATAATGAATCCGATGCTGTGGGACATTATGCTTGTGCAAAACATCAATTTTCCCCGTTGCAACGCACGGGCATATGTGCTAGTGCACTATAAAAGCACTAAATTTATACCACCAATTTCGTGCGGCCACCGGGTTAACAAGTATTCCCACAATTTTTTTGTTTCTAAAAAAACGCACATATACGCCGAGTTCTTCACCGCAAAACAGTCGGTACCATTCTGACTGGCGGGTCCAGTGATGACATGTCAACGGTTACTTGACTATTCGCCTTCGTATGCCGAGTACCGAAACTCAGGAACTAGTAGACTATTCGTCTCCACCACCTTCATAACTGTGCGCGCACACACTGAAACCGCAAAAACCCTCCTCGCAAAGTAGGCCTTCTTGTCGAGGAGAACCCAGGAGGTGTAGCGGCGCTGGCGCAAGTGACGACGGGTGGCTGGAAGGAGGAGGCGAGGAAGTATACCTCCATGGTTGCCGGTACTTGCTAGTCGCGCCGCGGGCGGAGGGCGCAGATTGGATTTCGGAAACTACTGTACGTACCTCATACTACTATATAGTAGCAAAAACATTAACTATCTATCCGCAGACCGTACATGACCTCATGTTTGTTTCCGTCGTGGACCCATCGGACCCAGCGCCCCTCTCTTCAGGATTTGAGTGTCGCCGCTCCCCCCGCGAGGCCTGGCCCCGCCATTGCTGGCACCTCAAGCTTGTGGAACCTGTTGCCGCTGGCTATGGCACTCCGGATTCTTTAAAAAAAGGCTATGGCACTCTGGGATGCCATGATCAATTTCCATTGCATGGGGCACGTCGACTGACTTAGCAGACTAGCTTGAGAAGCCAGGATGAGAAGGAAACCCAAAGGCAGAAGATCTACGGTTGTCATGTTTATTCATTTTCAATCTTTCTTTCAGCGGGAAAAACTTATGATCTATTCATCTTCAATTATAGTAATACAACGAATACTGGGGTTGTGTCCGGACTACGCACCAATTCTGCTAAGTGTTCGGCGGCGTCAATCCAGTGCACTCTTGAGGTTTCCGATGCGGTTGGCTCCTCCCTGACCTGCCCGGTCGTGGCCTTCCCCATCCAATAACTAGGCCTCCCCCTCTCCCTCGGCAAGGTGCCTGCCACCCACTTGCTTCCCCTCATCGACAAGTTACTTCGCAAGTTGGCAACCTGGAAGGCCGCGCTTCTCTCGTGAGGGGAACGCCTCGCCTTGGTCCAGCAAGTTCTTATGGCTATGCCCGTGCACATACTTCTGGTCATGTCACTGTCCCCACCTATCCTCAAGAAGGCGAACCGGATCATCCGTGACTTCCTATTGCATGGCCGTAAAGACGCCCGCGCTAGATCTTGCCTCGTTAGCTGGGCAAGAGTTTGTCGTCCTCTCGAGCTTGGCGGGCTCGAAATTCGTAATCTTCACCGCACCGGCATCTCCCTTTGGGTCCGATGGCTTTGGCTCCGCCCTTCTCATGGCTCCCGCCCATGGTCACATCTCCAGCCGCCCTCCGGACCCGAGGCTCTTCAGTTCTTCCACGCCTAGACGACTTGGTCCATCAGGAATGTCACATCTTGTCGCTTCTGGACCGACAAATGGCTCCAGGGCTGCTCTATCAGTGATCTCGCCCCGAACCTTACCGCTCTTGTCCCAAGCCGGCGACGTCGATCGCGTACCGTCGCTGCTGCTCTTGTGGATCGCGCGTGGATCAGCGACATCCACGACCACCTTGGCCCGGCGGCTGCGCTGGAGTACTTCGACCTTTGGTGTCGCCTGCAGACTATCAATCCATCCCAGGAGCCCGACACCATTCTTTGGAAGTGGACTGAAAACGGGGTTTACTCCGCTTCCTCCTGCTATAATGCCCTATTCACCAGCTCTACTACGTCCGAGCACTGGCGCATCGTGTGGAAGTCGAGCGCCCCCCTCTCTGTCAAGTTCTTCATTTACCTTGCCTCCGTCAACCGATGTTGGACGGCTGACCGGCTGGAGCGGCGTGGCCTTCCGCACAAGCCTGCTTGTGTGCTATGTGCCCAACATGCTGAGACCCTTCAACATGTCCTGGTCAAGTGCGTTTTCTCCCGCACGATATGGCATGACATCCTCTCCTGGTGTTGCCCCGAGATCACCATACCAGATGGCTCCCTTGGCTTCCTAGACTGGCTCAACTCAGCCCTTACTATGGTGACTCATGATAAAAGACGAGGGCTCTCCACCATTGTCGCCTTGACGGTCTGGTCCGTTTGGCGCCACCGCAATGCGATCATCTTCGACAAAATCACTCCCTCCTCCGCCTCCCTCTGCTGCGATCCAGGATGACGCCCGCTTCTGGGTCTGTGCAGGAGCCAAAGGATTGAGTAGTATCATCCCTGTAACATAGACTGATATCTGGGCCGAGCATCCCATTCCATGCTCACTGTGCATCTCGGACACGCCTTGTAGTGTACGTGCCCCTGATACCTAACTTGTATGTTCTCCCCTCTCTATCAATGAAATGATACGCTGTCCGTAGCGTATTCGAGAAAAAAAAAGGTACAACGAATACTAGAAATAACAAAATTACATCTTCAATCATCGCCCCTTCCTCGCCGGAGCCGGCTATACCTTGTTATAGTAAATAGTCGGGAAGTCATCGTGCTAAGGCCCCATAAAACCAACGCACAAGAACAGCAACCGCTGCCAATGAAGAGTGTAGATCAGAAGGATCCAACGTGAAGACACACGAACATAGACGAACGGCGAACAGATCCGAGCAAATCGACCAAAGACAAATCTGCCAGAGACACACCTCCACACGCCCACCGAAAATATTGAACATATATTACTTTTATTTCCAATACATTCTAATATCCACACTATTGAACATATATAATATGAAAATATATACGTTTTACGATAAATCTAATGAAATTGATTTGATGTTGTAGATGTTGTTATATTTCTCTATAAATTTTCTTAAACTGGAAGAAGTTTTTTTTTCTTGCAGAAGAAGTTTGACTTAGGACTTGAAGTAAGTTGAAATGGAGGGAAGAGTTAAATATTATCCCTAACTATCCCCGCTGATAAAGGTGTCAAGAAGAAGGTATAATTCTTTTTTTCAGATCGATTGGCGACAAGAGCTATCAGAATCGTAACGTGGAAATCACCTCCTCATCACACACAACATTTTCATATGGTAAATTTCTGATGTGATGAAAATGTTAGGTAACAACAAAAAACGAACAATTCAATAAATGCCACTAGAGAGGTAGCTAGCCGGAGCTTGGGTGTGCAGCATCTGCACATCCATATAAACTCTTATTTTAACCCAAACCAGAAGGTGTAATAATTATTTATTAAAGTCAAAAGGTTCCTATGTATGACCAAGTTTATAGAATATTATATCAAGATTCATAATACTAAATAAATATAATATGAAATTATATGTCATGGTGAATCTAGTCATATTGATTTTTTCTACTCATGGTGAATCTAGTCATCAAGATTCATAAGGTTTTTTCTAGCTACAATATAAGTTTCAGATTGATTGGTGAAAAGACCTACCTGAATCATAACATGGAAGTTATCCTTCGTCATCATACATGACATATTCATATGGTCAGTTCTTGATATCATTTTCAATAATATGTATGCCACTATAGGCTTGTCCGTAGCCTATGCAACATTAGGGTATCCATAGGTAAACATTTTTTTTCTTTTTAGAAACACTGATTACAATATAGACGCACACGCTCACATCACCCCCCGACCCACCCACCCACCCACCCACACACATTGCCTATTGAAGACCGGGTCGGAGTTGTTGAGCTTCAAAACTGATGAAGTCACCATGGGTGTCCCGCTGTCGATGAAAACGTCATCTCCTACTGAAAGGATAATCCATATTTATGAAACATCAAAGAGTCAAGTGTTCTGATGAGCTGCAGCCTGCAGGTACGACCATCCTACTAACAATGCAACCAAAGGTTCATTCTCATAGGAACTCTGATTGTAGTAGCTACTATTCCAAGGTACAAGCACACAGTTAAAATTGTACTGCTTGAAAAGTGGGAAATTAACCCACAGCAAAAATTATGATGACTGAAAGCTGAATAAAACTGTTTCTTATTATGATTTGATGCGGCATACAAGGGTATATATAAGAGTACAAACCGACTTGGGGAAGGGGTACAAATCTGACTTGAACTAGAAGTCGTATACCATAATGACTACTCTAACATCCCCCCGCAGTATCAACGGCAGGCTCGACGACGTTGAGACTGAAACAGATGTCTTGAAACGGCTTAGTAGGCAGAGCCTTGGTGAAAATGTCGGCAAACTGAGCCGTAGAGGGAACATGAAGCACCCGAACCTGACCAAGAGCAACCTTTTCACGAACAAAATGAATATCAATCTCAATATGCTTTGTGCGTCGGTGTTGAACTGGATTGCCCGTCATGTAGAGTGTTGATATGTTGTCACAGTAGACAATAGTGGCCTGCTCAATAGGCCTGTGTAGGTCAGAGAGTAACTGCCGAATCCAGATTGTATCTGCAACGGCATGTGCCACAGCGCGATACTCAGCCTCGGCCGACGAACGTGAGACTGTAACCTGTCTTTTGGAAGACCAAGAAATCAAATTGTTACCAAGAAAAACACAGAAACCGGAAGTGGATCTTCGAGTGTCAGGACAACCAGCCCAGTCTGCATCAGAGTATGCGGTAAGTGAGTTTGGAGAAGAATTATTGAGGTGGAGACCATGATTAAGAGTTCCTTTTAAATACCGAAGAATGCGTTTAACATGATTATAGCGAGGAACCCGGGGGTCATGCATATATAGGCATGCTTGTTGAACAGCAAAAGAGATTTCAGGACGAGTAATGGTGAGATATTGGAGAGCACCTGTTAGGCTACGATAGAGAGTAGGATCGGAAAAGGGGTCACCGGTAGCCGAAAGTTTAAAACCAGTATCGACAGGAGTGCGAGAGGATTGACAGTCAAGCATACCAGCACGATTAAGAAGATCAAGAATATACTGGCGTTGGGAAAGAAAAAGGCTGGAGGAATCTCGAACAACAGCAATGCCTAAGAAATGATGAAGGAGGCCTAGGTCAGTCATAGAAAATTCAAATCTAAGAAGAGATACAATATGATCTAAGAACTTTTGAGAGGATGCGGTAAGAATGATATCATCCACATAGAGAAGTAAAAAGGCAGTGTCAGAAGTTTGATGATACACAAAAAGAGAGGTGTCGGAGAGAGATGGAGTGAATCCTATTGTTTGTATGAAGGAGGAGAAGCGTTGAAACCAAGCTCGTGGGGCCTGTTTAAGACCGTAGAGAGATTTCTGAAGAAGACATACATGAGTTGGAAAGGATGGATTTTCAAAACCCAGAGGTTGCTGGCAGTAGACAGTTTCTTGGAGAGAACCATGGAGGAAAGCATTTTTTACATCAAGTTGGTGAATAGGCCAGGAAGAGGAGACAGCAACACTAAGAACGGCGCGAATGGTGGTAGGTTTAACAACAGGAGAAAAGGTTTCTTCGTAATCAATTCCTTGTTGCTGAGAAAAGCCACGACAAACCCACCTGGCTTTATATCGTGAGAGGCTCCCATCGGAGTGGAATTTTTGGCGAAAAATCCATTTGCCAGAAACAATATTTGTATTGGGAGGACGAGGAACAAGTTGCCAGGTGTTGTTTTGAAGTAAAGCATTATATTCTTCTTGCATGGCAGCAGCCCAATTGGGATCAAGTAGAGCAGTTTTGTAATTCTTTGGAAGGGAAGTGAGAGATACGGAGGTAAGGTTTAGGCGGTTTTGAGGTTGATGAAATCCTGATTTGGCCCTAGTACGCATGCGATGATCATTAATCGGGGCTGTGGTAGGAATAGCACGAGGGGGTATGGTGGGTACTGGTGAGTCCAGCGCAGCGGAAGGGTCGGACAAAGGAGCAGGGCTGGGTGATGGAGTGGGAGCAGGGCTGGGTGGTGGAGTGAGAGCAGGGCTGGGTGGTGTGGGGGGCTCGGGTGGGGTGAGATTAGGGTTGGGATCAGCTATGGTGGGTGGTGGTATGGTGTGTTCGGCAGGTAGGGGAGTATATAGTTGGAAGGGACGGGGAGAGGGGTTGTTTGCGGAGGTAGAGGAGTTGGATGATCGAGTAGTGCGTTGTGAGAAAGGGAAAATGTGCTCGGCAAACGTAACATGACGAGAGACATGAACGTGTCCGGTGTGAAGGTCGAGACAGCGATAGCCTTTGTGCTCGTCAGAGAAGCCAAGAAAAGCACATGGGATAGATCGTGGTGACAATTTATTTGCAGAGGTGGCATAGGCATTGGGAAAACAAAGACAACCGAAAACACGAACCGCGGAGTAGTCGGGGTGGGAAAGAAAGAGAGAATAATAGGGAGTAGTGTTGGGTTTAGTTTTAGAAGGTCGAATATTTAGAAGGAAGGTGGCCATGTGGAGGGCTTCAGCCCAAAACTTGAGAGGCATAGATGATTGAATGAGAAGAGTGCGAACGATATCATTGAGGGTGCGAAGAGAACGTTCGGCTTTACCGTTTTGAGGGGAGGTGTAGGGACATGAGAACCTAAGCAGGATGCCATGTTGTAAGAAGAAAGTACGATTTTTAATGTTATCAAACTCACGACCATTGTCACATTGAATGAAGCGAATTGGGAGGAAGAAGTGAACAGACACATAGCGTTGAAAATTGAGAAAAAGGGAATGGACCTCGGATTTGTTGCGTAGTGGAAAAGTCCAAACAAAGTGGGTGAAATCATCAAGGATAACAAGATAGTATTTAAAACGCGAAACGCTTGCAATGGGAGAGGTCCATAAATCACAATGTATTAATTCAAAGGGATAAGTACTACAAGAACTAGAGGAACTAAAGGAAAGACGCACATGTTTGCCTAATTGACATGACTCGCAAAACACAGAATTATGAGAGTCCCTATTACATGGTATGGTAAATTCACTAAGCATAGAAGCTAAGACGGCAGGATTGGGATGGCCCAAGCGACGATGCCAGAGATCGACGGAGGCCAGCATGGAGGTTGGAGGAGTGGCGGCAGGAACTCCATGAAGAGAATAAAGATCTCCGGAGCTATTGAAGCGAGCGATCTCGGCCTTGGTCAGGTAATCCTTCACAGATAAACCAAACGGATCAAATTCAGCCGAAACTAGATTGTCGCAAGTAAATTGGCGAACAGAAATAAGATTTTTGATGAGGGCGGGTGCAACTAGAACATCGCAAAGTAAAAGAGGTTTAGTAGAAGAGGGAAGTTGAGCCTGACCAACACAATATACAGGAATAGATGATCCATCTCCAAGGGTAATGGAAGGGAAAGGAGATTTAGTGCAAGATGATAACATATTACTAGATGCAGACATATGACTGGAAGCCCCTGAATCAAATATCCAATCCGTACCTGAGTTTCCTTGTGTAGCAAAATTATTCATGGCCTGGACAAAAGCAGCTTGATCCCAGCTCGGCGTCGCAGGTGAGGGTGGCGTCGGGAGCAGTGCCGGCGGAGACGATGGTGAAGGCAGTAGGGCCGGCGGTGGAGTGTAGTAGGCGCCGCCGTCGTTGGAGTAGTGACCATAAGGAGCATATGTCGGGGCGGCGTGATAGGCATTGGCCGGTTGTCGGGGGTTGAGAACCCCGGGAGCACCAGTAGGCGGCCTAGGGCCGGGTTGCCAGGCACCGGAGTAAGCCGGCGGAGCACCGAGGGCGGATGGAGCGGACCAGGGCATGGGCCATGCCTGAACGAGCCCCGTCCAAGGATCATGAGGAGGCTGCCATGGAACCGTAGATGGAGCACTGGTGGTTGGTGCGGGACTCGGTGCTGGAGATGTCGTAGGCGGAACCGAACGGGTCGACGACGGCCTGTAGATAGGGTTTTTGCCGCGGTAGTTCGGACTGGGACGCCAGCCTGGGGGCGCTTGAGCAGATGACGACGCGGACGGCCCGGTGGCAGGAGCCGGCATGGAAGGCGGCGCTGGTGTAGACGACGGAGGAGGACGAGCCGCAGCATGAAAGACCTTGGGGCGAGAGTCCTTGCGAGCTTGTGTTTCCGCCGCGAGTTGTAGCAGGGAACGCACTTCAGCGAAGGTAGGAGGAGGCCGTATCATCGGTATGAACGAGGCTTGCTTGTCAAAGTCTTCGCTGAGGCCGACGACGACGATGTTGATTAGCTGCGAGTCGCTGACTGTATCGCCGAGTTCGCGAAGCTCATCACCAATGGACTTAACATGCTGGCAGAACAGGTTCACCGGGGCGTCTCCTTGCACCATATTGCGAAGCTCGGTGTGGAGAGCGTTTTTGCAAGCGTCGGTGTTGCTTTGAAAGAGCCGACGGAGGGAGTGCCAGATGTTGGCAGCGGTGGCGCCGTCATGATCGAGCATGTCGAAGATCTCGGTGGTGATGCGGGTGTAGAACCACTGGACGATCGCAAGATCGTCCTTCAACCATTGCGGATCATCGGGGCGGGGAAGACAATTGGCAGCGACGTGCGAGCGCAGGTTGCAGCGGCCGAGGTGGAGATCAAAGAGATGTCTCCAATGATAGTAGTTGTGGGCGGCGAGATCAAGAACGATGGGGATGTAAGGGCTGACGTCGGAAATTGTGTCAGCAAGAGATATTGGTGTGGCGAGGATGGGGGCAGGGTAGTTTTGTGGAGCTATGGTGAGGGTCGAGAGAGAAGCGGCGGCGGCGTTGGCAGCCTTGGCGATGAGCGCGGCCCGGCGCTCGAAGTAGCCGGGCGGCGGCAGCGGCGGCGTAGGCGGAGCCATACCCTAAACTCTAGGACCGGTATCTGATACCATGAAAGCTGAATAAAACTGTTTCTTATTATGATTTGATGCGGCATACAAGGGTATATATAAGAGTACAAACCGACTTGAGGAAGGGGTACAAATCCGTATACCATAATGACTACTCTAACAATGACCATAGTGTACCAGATTTTTTTCAGTAATACCGTCTGATCAAAGTTGACAATTATGTTCCGCATCTGGCACACGTTTGACTTCACCGGTACTTGAACTGAAGCAAATAAGAAGAAAACAGACATGTCAGATGTAGAAATAGGAATTTGTTACAATTTTTTACAATCTTGTATTGTGTGTAACCAGGAAACAAGTTACGTAAAGATAACAAAGAAATTTGCCTTGGAGTTGCATTCAGATATTCAGAGAATTTACAGATGAGGAGGTCCAGATCGAAATAGCAGACTCTCGCACTAGAAACTGGTACACACACGTCCGTCATTTTCTTTCCAAGGTTAACACCAACCATCCATGCGTTCTTATCATCACGTGTCAGTTTAGACATGATGTAAACAACATCCTCGCTGTCCATGCCTAGGATGGGGTAAGATAAACACAGGTTCCTTGGTGACAATCTTCCAGCCGCGGCCTCCCAGGGCTGTGGGAGCAACATATAACGATCAGGGTTGTGAGCCGAGATGCCATGGATATCAACAGGGTGCCCCTTGCGCCAATAGTTCCAGGTGGTATGCCTAGTACATGTTCGGAGCTTCCAACCAACACGGGTAGCAAGTAGTCTCACGGGGCTGGCACAGGCATTCTCATTGTGGAAGAGCAGCTCAGAATCATGGATGACATGGTCGACGCTGTCAAGATTATCCTCTGTTGTGTCACTGCTCTTTTTAGTAATAGCTTCCAGCTCGACAAACTTGATGAATCCATTGGAGCAGGTGACATCCCGGACAAGCTGTGGGATACTAGCCCGTTGCTCATTACAATATGCAAGCATGGGTATCGGGATGAAACTTAGAACAGGGTTCTTGTCAAACACATTGCAGGTGAGAATGCCACTCCAGAGGTCGATCCAGCCGACAGCACCTCCTCCAAGCGCGACCACCTTGTTGAGAAAAGGGCCCGGCAGGTTCTCTTTCCTCACCCCAGGGTATGGTTGCAACCGTAACGGTGTAATTGCCCACTTGCCTGTCTTTGAAGAGAAGACATGAAGATCGTAGTCTGGTGGGAGGTTTGTCATGCAGAGATCTGCGAGAACAAATCCCCCGTCATCGTCGTCCAGGGGCAAGATGCACACGTGGAACGAGTTTCTGGTGCCCAGCGGGATCGGTGTGAGCGACGGCTTGCCGTAGTCGGCCTTGTAGACGAAGTACTCGTCGAGGCAAGATCCCCGACGGTTTCTCCCGGGACTGAAGCAGAGGAGCACGAGGTCCTTGGCCGAGAAGACTACCCGGGGCTCGGTCGTTAAGTCGTCGCGCTGGAACTCAGGGCCGTGGACGCAGAAGTGGGAGATGGCCGGCGGGTCGGCGAGGCAGAAGGTGACTTTGAATGCGTTGCCTGTGCTGGTGACGGCTTCGGCGGTGGTGGCGTTCTCGCGGACGGCGAAGTAGGCCCTCTTGTCGAGGAGAGCCCAGGGGGCGTAGCGGGCGCTGGCACGAGTGACGACGGGGGGCTGGAAGGAAGGGGCGAGGAAGTGTCCGTCGTCCATGGTTGCTAGTCAGCAGATTGGGAACGGAAACATCAAACCGTACGTGAACTTGTAGGATGCTTTTAGGGTTGGTAAACACATCCCTTCAGACGTCCGATGTGGAAACGCTCATCTTTGAAGAAAGGGATAAGTATATTTTTCGTCCTCGAACTCTTCTAAGAGTTTAGAAATCATCCCTCAACTTAAAACCGGATAATTTTCGTCCCTCAACTATCAAAACCGGATAGTTTTCGTCCCTCATGCCGTTTTGGGCAGTTTTCGTCCGTCGTGAACAGTAAATTCGAAAAAATAGCAGAAAAAAAATTAAAAAAACTGAAAAATTGTGGGATCAAAGTTCCTAGGGTGCGCAAGGTGCGTAATTTTTTTCCTATTGTTTGGACATTCCAGGTGCTCATGAGAAAGAAAAATTGTAAATATGTACGTCTGTGAACAGTAAATTAAACAATAGCAAAAAAATATGAAATTTTTTGGCATCAAAGATGCATGGGTGTGCAAGGTCCGTGCATATTTTCGTGCTCAAATGACATAGGAGGAGCTCTAGCAAAAAAAAAATAGTGCAGTTTTTCGAAGTTTCTTTCTCAGCCAATTTTTTTTGCCACGAGCTCCCACAATGTTCAAACACAATGAAATTTTGCAGACACATTGAGCACCCGAGCATCTTGTATGTCAACATTTTTCATATATTTTTTAGTTTGTTTTCTATTTTTTTTCCGAATTTACTGTTCACCGGCGTACATATTTATGGTTCTTTCGTTGTCACGAGCTCCTTGAATGTTTAAATAGAAAAAAATACGCACCTTGTGCACCCGAGGAACTTTGATCCCACAAATTTCCAGATGTTTTTGACATTTTTGCTATTTTTTTTAAATTTACTGTTCATCATTTTACTGTTCATGCGGACGAAAACCGCCCGAAGTGGCATGAGGGACGAAAACTATCCGGTTTTGATAGTTGAGGAACGAAAACTATCCGGTTTTGATAGTTGAGGGACAAAAACTATCCGATTTTGAGTTGAGGGATGATTTCTAAACTCCCGGAAAAGTTCGAGGACGAAAAATATACTTATCCCTTGAAGAAATCAGTCGCGTCCAGCGCGTGCCACGAATCCAGTGGGACCAGGCACCGCTTCTCTTTCTCCTCACGCGAGTCCCACGTGTTGACCTCTTCTAACTGTATCTCTATCTCCGATGAATCTCGGCGGCAGTTATCTCGATCTCCCTTAAATCCGGCGAGAGGCACTGGAGACTCGCAGCAGCTCCTCTCCAATTGCAGCCACCGCGCCCCCGTTGCAGCACCCCATCTCTATTTCGTAGCCACCGCACCGAGCAAGCAACGCCGCTTGCGCGCCCCCATCTGCTCTAGTTTCCAGCCCTGCGCCATCTTGCAGCAGCACCGCCGCTGCGGCCGGTCGCCCCCTCATAGCACCATGATTTGTTCCACCCTGCAGCACCGCCGCAGTGACGTCTGCACTGGACGACCTATGGCAACGCAGCATCGCCAACACCCACCGGATCAGCAGTGGAAAGCCTGCTGCAACGAAGCACCGCCGTTCGTCACATGCGCGACTGAACCGGACCACCTGCTGCAAAGCAGCACCGCCATCGAGGCATGGCAGCGGCACTGCCGTCTTCACCTGACCACCTGCTGCAAAGCAGCACCGCCGTTGACACGTGGCTGCGGCACCACCGGTGTGCAGCCAACCACCTGCTGCGAAGCAGCACGGCCGTCGGGCTGCAGCAGACCACCTGCTGCAAAGCAGCATTGCCGTCGTTGCATGGCAGCGGCGGCCTCGCCTGCTGCAGCGCAGCTCTGCTGCCGGCATGTCAGCGGTGGCCGGGGGGTTATAGTATCAGAGCTCGCCTTCAGCAGAGTGTCGGCCCTGGAAGCTGGCTTTGCAACGCCAGTGCCGTTTTTGCAAGAGCGTGGCAGCGGTGCTACGATGAAGCTCGATGGTGGCAGCAAAAAGTGTTGCATGGTGCTATCTTTTTCGTTCCTCAACATGCTGTTCTTTTTCTTCCTTTTGGCAATGCGGGGTGCATGCAGGAGTAGCTGCTTGAGATGACGATGACTGGTGTGATCCGATGGCCATACAACACCTGATCCAACGGCCCACGAGGCGGTCGATTTTTTGCCCCGCAGCAGTCGGATGACGCCTAGCAGTGACCTTTAAAGCATTCGTTAGAGCACTCATATGACGTTGATTCGTTGCCGTTGATTTGCTTTTATCTCATGGTGGAGAGATGCGTCTCAAAATCATCCGCGAGAAGCCCGCTGCAAACTGCTCGATTTTGAACCGAACTGCAAGAGACTCTGCCTCCTTAGAACCTTCTCATTCCCTCTGGTGGCGATGGGCGCTCTCGTCTGAGGCTATGATCTACCGTGATTCAGAGTGACATCGGAGCAACCCCAAGTCCGCTGCTCACTCCTGGTCATGGGTGACGAGGTGAGTTTGGTGGGCGTTTGGCGGCGTTGCGGGCTATGCCATGGAGGCTGTGTCCACCCCTCGCTTGGCAATGGTGGCAGTGGACAAGCAGAACAATCTGGCAGGTGGGACTGGTAGTGTCCCATCTGAAGCGGAAGAGAATACGGCAAAATTAATGGAGAAGCTCAATCTCACATATGAAGAAGCCACAGCAGCCATCTTGGAGGACGAAAATGAGGAAGATTAGGTGTCCTTGGAGTGGGCAATCATAGGAAAGGTACTATCCCCAAACACTCTCCATATTAAGACGATTATGGCGGCACTGAGGCCACCTTGCAGAAATCCTAAAGGCATGAACCCTAGATCTACTGGAGACAATATGTTCATTGTTGAGTTTGCAACTAAGACAGATGAAGATGCGAGTCGAAGTCGGAGCTCCATGGCCTGTTGGCAAGCATGCAGTGCTCATTAACAATTTTGATGCTAGACAGAGACCATCAGATTAATTGTTTGGGCTATAAAACACCCAAGATTTGAACTGATGAACAAACTTTGGGGAGAAAAGCTTGGAACAAAGCTAGGAACAGTGGAGACTGCTGATGTGGATAGCTAGGGTAGAGCTTGGGGGGACTGTCTATGAGTCAAGAGTAACCGTGGATATCTCCAAATCTCTGTTAAGGTGGGTTACAACTTATATTCCAAAAAGCACCAAGAATATGACACTTATGAGTTATGAGGTAGTGTATGAGAGGCTTCCACATTACTGCTTCCCATGTGTCTTGCTGGGACACTCTTCTATGGAATGCCCAACACCAGGTGAGAGGGATGCTGGGTAAGCTCCCTGTGTGTAAAGGATGATAAGAAGAAGAGTTTTTCAGGTTCCATCAACGCAAAGTTCACAATCAAGTGGCAGATGTTCACACTGTGATGACGAAAAAGGGGGATCCCACCCCTCTGCTAAAGCCAATATTGTCGAACCAAAAGCTGATGAATTGCAAGAGAGAAACGTAGTCACGTCTCCCTTGAAGCTGAAGGTGCAGAATCAAAAAATAAATAATAAGGTGGAACAGGGCACGACAAGTAAGGGACCTTTTGTTGGAAATATGCCCTAGAGGAAATAATAAAAGCATTATTATTATATTTCCTTGTTCATGATAATTGTCTTTATTCATGCTATAATTGTGTTATCCGGAAATCGTAATACATGTGTGAATTATAGACTCCAACATGTCCCTAGTAAGCCTCTAGTTGACTAGCTCGTTGATCAACAGATAGTCATGGTTTCCTGACTATGGACATTGGATGTCATTGATAATGAGATCACATCATTAGGAGAATGATGTGATGGACAAGACCCAATCCTAAACATAGCATAAGATCGTATAGTTCGTTTGCTAGAGTTTTTCCAATGTCAAGTATCCTTTCCTTAGACCATGAGATCGTGTAACTCCCGGATACCGTAGGAGTGCTTTGGGTGTACCAAACGTCACAACGTAACTGGGTGACTATAAAGGTATACTACGGGTATCTCCGAAAGTGTCTGTTGGGTTGACACGGATCAAGAATGGGATTTGTCACTCGTATGACGGAGAGGTATCACTGGGCCCACTCGGTAATGCATCATCATTATGAGCTCAAAGTGACCAAGTGTCTGGTCACGGGATCATGCATTACGGTACGAGTAAAGTGACTTGCCGGTAACGAGATTGAACAAGGTATTGGGATACCGACGATCGAATCTCGGGCAAGTAGCATACCGATTGACAAAGGGAATTGTATACGGGGTTGCTTGAATCCTCGACATCGTGGTTCATCCGATGAGATCATCGAGGAGCATGTGGGAGCCAACATGGGTATCCAGATCCCGCTGTTGGTTATTGACCGGAGAGCAATCTCGGAAATGTCTACATGTCTCCCGAGCCCGTAGGGTCTACACACTTAAGGTTCGGTGACGCTAGGGTTGTAGGGATATGTATATGCAGTAACCCGAATGTTGTTCGGAGTCCCGGATGAGATCCCGGACGTCACGAGGAGTTCCGGAATGGTCCGGAGGTAAAGAATTATATATAGGAAGTGCTATTTCGGCCATCGGGACAAGTTCCGGGGTCACCGGTATTGTACCGGGACCACTGGAAGGGTCCCGGGGGTCCACCGGGTGGGGCCACCTATCCCGGAGGGCCCCATGGGCTGAAGTGGGAAGGGATCCAGCCCAAAGTGTACTGGGGCGCCACTTCCCCTAGGGCCCATGCGCCTAGGGTGGGGGGAACCCTAAAAAGGGGGCGCCCCCTTGCTTGGGGGGCAAGCCCCCCACCCCTTGGCCGCCGCCTGTTGGAAATATGCCCTAGAGGCAATAATAAATTAGTTATTATTATATTTCCTTGTTCATGATAATCGTTTATTATCCATGCTAGAATTGTATTGATAGGAAACTCAGATACATGTGTGGATACATAGACAATACCATGTCCCTAGTAAGCCTCTAGTTGACTAGCTCGTTGATCAATAGATGGTTACGGTTTCCTGACCATGGATATTGGATGTCGTTGATAACGGGATCACATCATTAGGACAATGATGTGATGGACAAGACCCAATCCTAAGCATAGCACTAGATCGTGTAGTTCGTATGCTGAAGCTTTTCTAATGTCAAGTATCATTTCCTTAGACCATGAGATTGTGCAACTCCCGGATACCGTAGGAATGCTTTGGGTGTGCCAAACGTCACAACGTAACTGGGTGGCTATAAAGGTACATTACAGGTATCTCCGAAAGTGTCTGTTGGGTTGGCACGAATCGAGACTGGGATTTGTCACTCCGTGTAAACGGAGAGGTATCTCTGGGCCCACTCGGTAGGACATCATCATAATGTGCACAGTATGATCAAGGAGTTGATCACGGGATGATGTGTTACGGAACGAGTAAAGAGACTTGCCGGTAACGAGATTGAACTAGGTATTGGATACCGACGATCGAATCTCGGGCAAGTAACATACCGATAGACAAAGGGAATTGTATACGGGATTGATTAAGTCCTTGACATCGTGGTTCATCCGATGAGATCATCGTGGAACATGTGGGAGCCATCATGGGTATCCAGATCCCGCTGTTGGTTATTGACCGGAGAACGTCTCGGTCATGTCTGCATGTCTCCCGAACCCGTAGGGTCTACACACTTAAGGTTCGGTGACGCTAGGGTTATGAAGATATGTGTATGCAGTAACCCGAATATTGTTCGGAGTCCCGGATGAGATCCCGGACGTCACGAGGAGTTCCGGAATGGTCCGGAGGTAAAGAATTATATATAGGAAGTGCTGTTTCGGCCATCGGGACAAGTTTCGAGGTTATCGGTATTGTACCGGGACCACCGGGTGGGGCCACCTGTCCCGGGGGGCCACATGGGCTGTAGGGGGTGCGCCTTGGCCTGCATGGGCCAAGGGCACCAGCCCCAAAAGCCCATGCGCCTAGGGTTCCACTTAAGGGAAGAGTCCCAATGGTGGAAGGCACCTCTAGGTGCCTTGGGGGGGAGGGAAACCTCCCCTTGGCCGCCGCACCTAGGAGATTGGATCTCCTAGGCTGGCGCACCACCCTCCCTTGGCCCTCCTATATATAGTAGGGGAGAGGAGGGACTTGACACACCAGCCCCTGGCGCCTCCCTCTCTCCCCGTTACGTCTCTCTCTCGTAGTATAGGCGAAGCCCTGCTACTGTGACGCCCTGCATCCACCACCACGCCGTCGTGCTGCTGGATCTTCATCAACCTCTCCCTCTCTCCTTGCTGGATCAAGGCATGGGAGACGTCACCGGGCCGTACGTGTGTTGAACGCGGAGGTGCCGTCCGTTCGGCACTAGGATCATCGGTGATTTGAATCACGACGAGTACGACTCCATCAACCCCGTTCACTTGAACGCTTCCGCTTAGCGATCTACAAGGGTATGTAGATGCACTCTCCTTCCCCTCGTTGCTGGTTTTTCCATAGATAGATCTTGGTGATACGTAGGAAAATTTTGAATTTATGCTACGTTCCCCAACAGTGGTATCAGAGCTAGGTCTATTGCGTAGATTCTATGCACGAGTAGAACACAAAGTAGTTGTGGGCGTTGATTTTGTTCAATATGCTTGCCGTTACTAGTCTTATCTTGATTCAGCGGCATCGTGGGATGAAGCGGCCCGGACCAACCTTACACGTACGCTTACGTGAGACCGGTTCCACCGACAAACATGCACTAGTTGCATAAGGTGGCTGGCGGGTGTCTGTCTCTCCCACTTTAGTCGGATCGGATTCGATGAAAAGGGTCCTTATGAAGGGTAAATAGCAATTGGCATATCACGTTGTGGTCTTTGCGTAGGTAAGAAACGTTCTTGCTAGAAACCCATAGCAGCCACGTAAAACATGCAAACAACAATTAGAGGACGTCTAACTTGTTTTTGCAGGGTATGCTATGTGATGTGATATGGCCAAAGGATGTGATGAATGATATATGTGATGTATGAGATTGACCATGTTCTTGTAATAGGAATCACGACTTGCATGTCGATGAATATGATAACCGGCAGGAGCCATAGGAGTTGTTTTTATTTATTTATGACCTGCATGTCAACTTAAACGTCATGTAATTACTTTACTCTTATTGCTAACCATTAGCTGTAGTAGTAGAAGTAATAGATGACGTGACAACTTCATGAAGACACGATGATGGAGATCATGGTGTCATGCCGGTGACGATGATGCATAGCCCCGAAGATGGAGATCAAAAGGAGCAATATGATATTGGCCATATCATGTCACTATTTGATTGCATGTGATGTTTATCATGTTTATACATCTTATTTTCTTAGAACGACGGTAGTAAATAAGATGATCCCTCATTAAAATTTCAAGAAGTGTTCTCCCCTAACTGTGCACCGTTGCGACAGTTCGTGTTTCGAAGCACCACGTGATGATCGGGTGTTAGATTCTAACGTTCACATACAACGGGTGTAAGACAGATTTACACACGCGAAACACTTAGGGTTAACTTGACGAGCCTGGCATGTACAGACATGGCCTCGGAACACAGAAGACCGAAAGGTCGAGCATGAGTCGTATAGAAGATACGATCAACATGAAGATGTTCACCGATATTGACTAGTCTGTCTCACGTGATGACCGGACACGGCCTAGTTGACTCGGATCATGTAATCACTTAGATGACTAGAGGGATGTCTATCTGAGTGGGAGTTCATAAGATGAACTTAATTATTCTGAACATAGTCAAAAGGATTTTGCAAATTATGTCGTAGCTCGCGCTTTAGTTCTACTGTTTAGATATGTTCCTAGAGAAAAATTAGTTGAAAGTTGATAGTAGCAATTATGTGGACTAGGTCCGTAAACTAAGGATTGTCCTCGTTGCTTCATAGAAGGCTTATGTCCTTAATGCACCGCTCAGTGTGCTGAACCTCGAACGTTGTCTGTGGATGTTACGAACATCTGACATACACGTTTTGATAACTACATGATAGTTCAGTTAAACGGTTTAGAGTTGAGGCACCAAAGACGTTTTTGAAACGTCGCGAAACATATGAGATGTTTTGAGGGCTGAAATTGGGATTTCAGGCTCGTGCCCACGTCAAGAGGTATAAGACCTTCGATGACTTTCTTAACCTGCAAACTAAGGAGAAAAGCTCAATTGTTGAGCTTGTGCTCAGATTATCTGAGTACAACAATCATTTGAATCGAGTGGGAGTTGATCTTCCAGATAAGACAGTGATGGTTCTCCGAAGTCATTGCCACCAAGCTGCTAGAGCTTCGTGATGAACTATAATAAATCAGGGACATATATGATGATCCTTGAGATGTTCGTGATGTTTGACACCACAAAAGTAGAAATCAAGAAGGAGCATCAATTGTTGATGGTTGGTGAAACCACTAGTTTCAAGAAGGGCAAGGGCAAGAAGGGATACTTCATGAAACGGCAATTCAGCTGCTGCTCTAGTGAAGAGACCCAAGGTTGAACCCAAACCCGAGACTAAGTGCTTCTGTAATAAGGGGAACAGCCACTGGAGCAGAATTACCCTAGATACTTGGTAGATTAGAAGCCTGGCAAGGTCGATAGAAGTACATTGGATATACATTGTGTTGATGTGTACTTTACTAGTACTCCTAGTAGCACCAGGGTATTAGATACCGGTTCGGTTGCTAAGTGTTAGTAACTCGAAATAAAAGCTACGGAATAAACGGAGACTAGCTAAAGGTGAGCTGACGATATGTGTTGGAAGTGTTTCCAATGTTGATATGATCAAGCATCGCACGCTCCCTCTACCATCGAGATTGGTGTCTGCGTTGAGCATAGACATGATTGGATTATGTCTATCGTAATACGGTTATTCATTTAAAAGGAATAATAGTTACTCTGTTCATTTGAATAATACCTTCAATGGTCTTACACCTAAAATGAATGGTTCATTGAATCTCGATCGTAGTGATACACATGTTCATGCCAAAAATAGTAATGATAGTACCACCTACTTGTGGCACTGCCACTTAAGTCATATCGGTATAAAACGCATGAAGAAGCTCCATGTTGATGGATCTTTGGGCTCACTCGTTTTTGAAAGGTTTGAGACATGCGAACCATGTCTATTGGTGTATATGCATGAAGAAACTCCATGCAAATGGACCGTTTGGACTCACTTGATTTTGAATCACTTGAGACATGCAAATCATACCACATGGGCAAGATGACTGAAAGCCTCGTTTTCAGTAAAATGGAACTAGAAAGCAACTTGTTGGAAGTAATACATTTTGATGTGTGCAGTCCAATAAGTGCTGAGGCATGTAGTGGATATCGTTATGTTCTTACTTCACAGATGATTCGAGTAGATGTTGAGTATATTTACTTGATGAATCACGAGTCTAAATTATTGAAAGGTTCAAGTAATTTCAGGGTGAAGTTGAAAGATCGTCGTGACAAGAGGATAAAATATCTGTGATATGATCATAGAGATGAATATCTGAATTACGAGTTTGGCACAGAATTAAGACATTGTGGAAATTGTTTCACAACTAAAATACAGCCTGGAACACCATAGTGTGATGGTGTGTCCGAACATCATAACTGCACCCTATTGGATATGATGCATACCATGATGTCTCTTATCGAATTACCACGATAGTTTATGGGTTAGGCATTAGAGACAACCACATTCACTTTAAATAGGGCACCACGTAATTCCGATGAGATGACACCGTATGAACTATGGTTTAGAGAAACCTAAGCTGTCATTTCTTAAAAGTTTGGGGCTGCGACGCTTATGTGAAAAAGTTTTAGGCTGATAAGCTCGAACCCAAAGCGGATAAATGCATCTTCATAGGACACCCAAAACAGTTGGGTATACCTCCTGTCTCAGATCCGAAAGCGATAAGGGATTGTTTCTAGAATCGGGTCCTTTCTCGAGGAAAAGTTTCTCTCGAAAGAATCGAGTGGGAGGATGGTGGAGACTTGATGAGGTTATTGAACCGTCTCTTCAACTAGTGTGTGGCAGGGCACAGGAAGTTGTTCCTGTGGCACCTATACCAATTGAAGTGGAAGCTTATGATAGTGATCATGAAACTTTAGATCAAGTCACTACCAAACCTCGTGGGATGACAAGGATGCGTACTACTTCAGAGTGGTACGTAATCTTGTCTTGGAAGTCATGTTGCTAGACAACAATGAACCTACGAGCGATGGAGAAGCGATGGTGGGCCCAGATTCCGATAAATGGCTCGAGGCCATAAAATCCGAGAGAGGATCCATGTATGAAAACAAAGTGTAGACTTTGGAAGAACTACTTGATGGTCGTAAGGCTGTTGAGTACAGATGGATTTTAAAAGGAAGACCGACAATGATGGTAAGTATCACCATTAAGAAAGCTCGACTTGTCGTTAAGATGTTTTTCGACAAGTTCAAGGAGTTGACTACGATGAGACTTTCTCACTCGTAGCGATGCTAAGAGTCTGTTGGAATTATATTAGCGATTACTGCATTATTTATGAAATCTTGCAGATAGGATGTCAAAACATTGTTTCCTCGACGATTTTCTTGGGAAAGGTTGTATGTGATACAACCGGAAGGTTTTGTCAATCCTGAAAGATGCTAATAAGTATGCAAAGCTCCAGCAATCCTTCTAAGGACTGGAGTAGGCATCTCGGAGTTGGAATGTATGCTTTGATGAGATGATCAAAGATTTTGGGTGTATACAAAGTTTATGAGAAACTTGTATTTCCAAAGAAGTGAGTGGGAGCACTATAGAATTTCTGATGAATATATGTTGTTGATCAGAAATGATGTAGAATTTCTAGAAAGCATGTAGGGTTATTTGGAAAGTGTTTTCAATGGAAAACCTGGATTAAGCTACTTGAGCATTGAGCATCAAGATCTATAAGGATTGATCAAAACGCTTAATGGTACTTTCAAATGAGCACATACCTTGACATGATCTTGAAGTTGTTCAAGATGGATCAGTCAAATAAGGAGTTCTTGCCTGAGTTGTAAGGTATGAAGTTAAGACTTAAAGCTCGACCACGGCAGAATAGAGAGAAAGGACGAAGGTCGTCCCCTATGCTTAAGACATAGGCTCTACAGTATGCTATGATGTGTGCCGCACCTGAAGTGTGCCTTGCCATGAGTCAGTCAAGGGGTACAAGAGTGATCCAAGAACGGATCACAGGACAGTGGTCAAAGTTATCCTTAGTAACTAGTGGACTAAGGAATTTTCTCGATTATGGAGGTGGTAAAAGAGTTCGTCGTAAAGGGTTACGCCGATGCAAACTTTGACACTAATCCAGATTATTCTGAGTAGTAAACTGGATTCGTATAGTAGAACAGTTATTTGGAATAGCTCCAAATAGAACGTGGTAGCTGCATCTAGGAGATGACATAGAGATTTGTGAAGTACATACGGATCTGAAAGATTCAGACCCGTTGACTAAAACCTCTCTCACAAGCAAAACATGATCAAACCCAGAACTCATCGAGTGTTAATCACATGGTAAATGTGAACTAGATTATTGACTCTAGTAAACTCTTTGGGTGTTAGTCACATGGGGATGTGACCTTGAGTGTTAATCACATATCGATGTGAACTGGATTATTGACTCTAGTGCAAGTGGGAGACTGTTGGAAATATGCCCTAGAGGCAATAATAAATTAGTTATTATTATATTTCCTTGTTCATGATAATCGTTTATTATCCATGCTAGAATTGTATTGATAGGAAACTCAGATACATGTGTGGATACATAGACAACACCATGTCCCTAGTAAGCCTCTAGTTGACTAGCTCGTTGATCAATAGATGGTTACGGTTTCCTGACCATGGATATTGGATGTCGTTGATAACGGGATCACATCATTAGGAGAATGATGTGATGGACAAGACCCAATCCTAAGCATAGCACTAGATCGTGTAGTTCGTATGCTGAAGCTTTTCTAATGTCAAGTATCATTTCCTTAGACCATGAGATTGTGCAACTCCCGGATACCGTAGGAATGCTTTGAGTGTGCCAAATGTCACAACGTAACTGGGTGGCTATAAAGGTACATTACAGGTATCTCCGAAAGTGTCTGTTGGGTTGGCACGAATCGAGACTGGGATTTGTCACTCCGTGTAAACGGAGAGGTATCTCTGGGCCCACTCGGTAGGACATCATCATAATGTGCACAGTATGATCAAGGAGTTGATCACGGGATGATGTGTTACGGAACGAGTAAAGAGACTTGCCGGTAACGAGATTGAACTAGGTATTGGATACCGACGATCGAATCTCGGGCAAGTAACATACCGATAGACAAAGGGAATTGTATACGGGATTGATTAAGTCCTTGACATCGTGGTTCATCCGATGAGATCATCGTGGAACATGTGGGAGCCATCATGGGTATCCAGATCCCGCTGTTGGTTATTGACCGGAGAACTCTCGGTCATGTCTGCATGTCTCCCGAACCCGTAGGGTCTACACACTTAAGGTTCGGTGACGCTAGGGTTATGAAGATATGTGTATGCAGTAACCCGAATATTGTTCGGAGTCCCGGATGAGATCCCGGACGTCACGAGGAGTTCCGGAATGGTCCGGAGGTAAAGAATTATATATAGGAAGTGTTGTTTCGGCCATCGGGACAAGTTTCGGGGTTATCGGTATTGTACCGGGACCACCGGAGGGGTCCCGGGGGTCCACCGGGTGGGGCCACCTGTCCCGGGGGGGCACATGGGCTGTAGGGGGTGCGCCTTGGCCTGCATGAGCCAAGGGCACCAGCCCCAAAAGCCCATGCTCCTAGGGTTCCACTTAAGGGAAGAGTCCCAATGGTGGAAGGCACCTCTAGGTGCCTTGGGGGGGAGGGAAACCTCCCCTTGGCCGCCGCACCAAGGAGATTGGATCTCCTAGGCTGGCGCACCACCCCCCCTTGGCCCTCCTATATATAGTGGGGGAGAGGAGGGACTTGACACACCAGCCCCTGGCGCCTCCCTCTCTCCCCGTTACGTCTCTCTCTCGTAGTATAGGCGAAGCCCTGCTACTGTGACGCCCTGCATCCACCACCACGCCGTCGTGCTGCTGGATCTTCATCAACCTCTCCCTCTCTCCTTGCTGGATCAAGGCATGGGAGACGTCACCGGGCCGTACGTGTGTTGAACGCGGAGGTGCCGTCCGTTCGGCACTAGGATCATCGGTGATTTGAATCACGACGAGTACGACTCCATCAACCCCGTTCACTTGAACGCTTCCGCTTAGCGATCTACAAGGGTATGTAGATGCACTCTCCTTCCCCTCGTTGCTGGTTTCTCCATAGATAGATCTTGGTGATACGTAGGAAAATTTTGAATTTATGCTACGTTCCCCAACACCGCCCCCCTAGGAGATTGCATCTCCTAGGGCCGGCGCCCCCCCTAGGCCCTCCTATATATAGTGGGGGGGATGGAGGACCTCTTACCTTTGCCTTTGGTGCCTCCCTCTCCCTCTCCAACACCTCCTCCTCCTCCATAGAGCTTGGCGAAGTCCTGCCAGAGTACTGCAGCTCCATCACCACCATGCCGTCGTGCTGCTGCTGGAGCCATCTTCCTCAACCTCTCCTTCCCCCTTGCTGGATCAAGAAGAAGGAGACGTCACGCTGACCGTACGTGTGTTGAACGCGGAGGTGCCGTCCGTTCGGCGCTAGGATCTCCGGTGATTTGGATCACGTTGAGTACGACTCCCTCATCCCCGTTCTTTGAACGCTTCCGCTCGTGATCTACAAAGGTATGTAGATGGATCCGATCACTCGTTGCTAGATGAACTCATAGATGGATCTTGGTGAAACCGTAGGAAAATTTTTGTTTTCTGCAACGTTCACCAACAGTGGCATCATGAGCTAGGTCTATGCGTAGTTCTCTTTGCACGAGTAGAACACAATTTGTTGTGGGCGTAGATGTTGTCAACTTTCTTGCCTCTACTAGTCTTATCTTGCTTCAGCGGTATTGTGGGATGAAGCGACCTGGACCAACCTTACACGTACGCTTACGTGAGACCGATTCCACCGACTAACATGCACTAGTTGCATAAGGTGGCTGGCGGGTGTCTGTCTCTCCCACTTTAGTTGGAGCGGATTCGATGAAAAGGGTCCTTATGAAGGGTAAATAGAAGTTGACAAATCACGTTGTGGCTTTCACGTAGGTAAGAAAACGTTCTTGCTAGAACCCTATTCCAGCCACGTAAAACTTGCAACAACAATTAGAGGATGTCTAACTTGTTTTTGCAGCAAGTGTTCTGTGATGTGATATGGCCAAAGTTGTGATGAATGATGAATGATATATATGTGATGTATGAGATCATGTTCTTGTAATAGGAATCACGACTTGCATGTCGATGAGTATGACAACCGGCAGGAGCCATAGGAGTTGTCTTTATTTTTGTATGACTTGCGTGTCATTGAGAAACGCCATGTAAATTACTTTACTTTATTGCTAAACGTGTTAGCCATAGTAGTAGAAGTAATAGTTGGCGAGCAACTTCATGGAGACACGATGATGGAGATCATGATGATGGAGATCATGGTGTCATGCCGGTGACAAGATGATCATGGAGCCCCAAGATGGAGATCAAAGGAGCTATGTGATATTGGCCATATCATGTCACTATTATTATTTGATTGCATGTGATGTTTATCATGTTTTGTACATCTTGTTTACTTAGAACGACGGTAGTAAATAAGATGATCCCTCATAATAATTTCAAGAAAGTGTTCCCCCTAATTGTGCACCGTTGCGACAGTTCGTTGTTTCGAAGCACCACGTGATGATCGGGTGTGATAGATTCCAACGTTCACATACAACGGGTGTAAGACAGATTTACACATGCAAACACTTAGGTTGACTTGACGAGCCTGGAGAAAACCAAGCTGAAAGACGATGGCAGCAACTATACGGACTGGGTCCGGAACCTGAGGATCATCCTCATAGCTGCCAAGAAAGATTATGTCCTACAAGCACCGCTAGGTGACGCACCCGTCCCACAGAACCAAGACGTTATGAACGCTTGGCAGACACGTGCTGATGATTACTCCCTCGTTCAGTGCGGCATGCTTTACAGTTTAGAACCGGGGCTCCAAAAACGTTTTGATAGACATGGAGCATATGAGATGTTCGAAGAGCTGAAAATGGTTTTCCAAGCTCATGCCCGGGTCAAGAGATATGAAGTCTCCAACAAGTTTTTCAGCTGTAAGATGAAGGAAAATAGTTCTGTCAGTGAGCACATACTCACAATGTCTGGGTTACATAACCGCTTGACTCAGCTGGGAGTTAATCTCCCGGATGACGCAGTCATTGACAGAATCCTTCAGTCGCTTCCACCAAGCTACAAGAGCTTTGTGATGAACTTCAATATGCAGGGGATGGAAAAGACCATTCCTGAATTATTTGCAATGCTGAAATCAGCAGAGGTAGAAGTCAAAAAGGAACATCAAGTGTTGATGGTGAATAAAACCACTAAGTTCAAGAAAGTCAAGGGTAAGAAGAACTTCAAGAAGGACGGCAAGGGAGTTGCCGCGCTCGGTAAGCAAGCTACCGGGAAGAAGCCAAAGAATGGACCCAAGCCCGAGACTGAGTGCTTTTATTGTAAGGAAAGTGGTCACTGGAAGTGGAACTGCCCCAAATACTTAGCGGACAAGAAGGCAGGCAAAACAAAAGGTATATGTGATATACATGTAATTGATGTGTACCTTACCAGTACTCGTAGTAGCTCCTGGGTATTTGATACCGGTGCAGTTGCTCACATTTGTAACTCAAAGCAGGAGCTGCGGAATAAGCGGAGACTGGCGAAGGACGAGGTGACGATGCGCGTCGGGAATGGTTCCAAGGTCGATGTGATCGCCGTCGGCACGCTACCTCTACATTTACCTACGGGATTAGTTTTAAACCTCAATAATTGTTATTTAGTGCCAGCTTTGAGCATGAACATTGTATCGGGATCTCGTTTAATTCGAGATGGCTACTCATTTAAATCCGAGAATAATGGTTGTTCTATTTATATGAGAGATATGTTTTATGGTCATGCTCCGATGGTGAATGGTTTATTCTTAATGAATCTCGAGCGTAATGCTACACATGTTCATAGTGTGAATACCAAAAGATGTAAGGTTGATAATGATAGTCCCACATACTTGTGGCACTGCCGCCTTGGTCAGATAGGTGTCAAACGCATGAAGAAGCTCCGTGCAGATGGACTTTTAGAGTCTCTTGATTATGAATCATTTGACACGTGTGAACCATGTCTCATGGGTAAAATGACCAAGACTCCGTTCTCAGGAACAATGGAGCGAGCAACCAACTTATTGGAAATCATACATACTGATGTGTGCGGTCCAATGAGCGTTGAGGCTCGCGGTGGCTATCGTTATGTTCTCACCCTCACTGATGACTTGAGTAGATATGGGTATGTCTACTTAATGAAACACAAGTCTGAAACCTTTGAAAAGTTCAAGGAATTTCAGAGTGAGGTTGAGAATCAACGTGACAGAAAAATCAAGTTTTTGCGATCAGATCGTGGAGGAGAATACTTGAGTCACGAATTTGGCACACACTTAAGAAAATGTGGAATAGTTTTACAACTCACGCCGCCTGAAACACCTCAGCGTAATGGTGTGTCTGAATGTCGTAATCGCACTCTATTAGATATGGTGTGATCTATGATGTCTCTTACCGATTTACCGCTATCTTTTTGGGGCTATGCTTTAGAGACTGCCGCATTCACTTTAAATAGGGCTCCGTCGAAATCTGTTGAGACGACACCGTATGAATTATGGTTTGGGAAGAAACCTAAGCTGTCGTTTCTAAAAGTTTGGGGATGCGATGCTTATGTCAAGAAACATCAACCTAAAAAGCTCGAACCCAAGTCGGAAAAATGCGTCTTCATAGGATACCCTAAAGAAACTATTGGGTATACCTTCTACCTCAGATCCGAAGGCAAGATCTTTGTTGCCAAGAATGAATCCTTTCTAGAGAAAGAGTTTCTCTCGAAAGAAGTAAGTGGGAGGAAAGTAGAACTTGATGAAGTATTATCTCTTGAACCGGAAAATGGCGCAACTCAAGAAAATGTTCCTGAGGTGCCTGCACCGACTAGAGAGGAAGTTAATGATGATGATCATGAAACTTCGGATCAAGTTGCTACTGAACTTCGTAGGTCCACGAGGACACGTTCCGCACCAGAGTGGTACGGCAACCCTGTCTTGGAAATCATGTTGTTAGACAACGGTTAACCTTCGAACTATGAAGAAGCGATGGCGGGCCCGGATTCCGACAAATGGCTAGAAGGCATGAAATCTGAGATAGGATCCATGTATGAAAACGAAGTATGGACTTTGACTGACTTGCCCGTTGAGAGGCGAGCCATAGAAAATAAATGGATATTTAAGAAGAAGACAGACGCGGATGGTATTGTGACCATCTATAAAGCTCGGCTTGTCGCTAAGGGTTGTCGACAAGTTCAAGGGGTTGACTATGATGAGACTTTCTCACCGGTAGCGAAGCTAAAGTCCGTCCGAATCATGTTAATTGCCGCATTCTATGATTATGAGATATGGCAAATGGACGTCAAAACGGCATTCCTTAATGGTTTCCTTAAGGAAGAATTGTATATGATGCAGCCGGAAGGTTTTGTCGATCCTAAGAATGCTGACAAGGTGTGCAAGCTCCAACGCTCGATTTATGGGCTGGTGCAAGCATCTCGGAGTTGGAACATTCGCCTTGATGAGATGATCAAAGCGTTTGGGTATACATAGACTTATGGAGAAGTCTGCGTTTACAAGAAAGTGAGTGGGAGCTCTATAGCATTTCTCATATTATATGTAGATGCCATACTTTTGATGGAAAATGATATAGAACTCTTGGACAGCATTAAGGCCTACTTGAATAAGAGTTTTTCAATGAAGGACCTTGGAGAAGCTGCATATATATTAGGCATCAAGATCTATAGAGATAGATCAAGACGCCTCATAGGTCTTTCACAAAGCACATACCTTGATAAGATATTGAAGAAATTCAATATGGATCAGTCTAAGAAGGGGTTCTTCCCTGTGTTACAAGGTGTGAAATTGAGCTCAGCTCAATGTCCGACCACGGCAGAAGATATAGAAGAGATGAGTGTCATCCCCTATGCCTCAGCCATAGGTTCTATTATGTATGCCATGCTGTGTACCAGACCTGATGTAAACCTTGCCGTAAGTTTGGTAGGAAGGTACCAAAGTAATCCCGGCAAGGAACACTGGACAGCGGTCAAGAATATCCTGAAGTACCTGGAAAGGACTAAGGAAATGTTTCTCGTTTATGGAGGTGACGAAGAGCTCGTCGTAAAGGGTTACGTCGATGCTAGCTTCGACACAGATCTGGATGACTCCAAGTCACAAACCGGATACGTGTATATTTTGAATGGTGGGGCAGTAAGCTGGTGCAGTTGTAAGCAGAGCGTCGTGGCGGGATCTACATGTGAAGCGGAGTACATGGCAGCTTCGGAGGCAGCGCATGAAGCAATTTGGATGAAGGAGTTCATCACCGACCTAGGAGTCATACCCAATGCGTCGGGGCCAATCAAACTCTTCTGTGACAACACTGGAGCTATTGCACTTGCCAACGAGCCCAGGTTTCACAAGAAGACCAGGCACATCAAGCGTCGCTTCAACTTCATTCGTGAAAGTGTTCAAGATGGAGACATAGATATTTGTAAAGTACATACGGACCTGAATGTAGCAGATCCGTTGACTAAACCTCTCCCTAGAGCAAAACATGATCAACACCAGAATTCCATGGGTGTTCGATTCATCATAATGTAACTAGATTATTGACTCTAGTGCAAGTGGGAGACTGTTGGAAATATGCCCTAGAGGCAAAAATAAAAGCATTATTATTATATTTCCTTGTTCATGATAATTGTTTTTATTCATGCTATAATTGTGTTATCCGGAAATCGTAATACATGTGTGAATTATAGACTCCAACATGTCCCTAGTAAGCCTCTAGTTGACTAGCTCGTCGATCAACAGATAGTCATGGTTTCCTGACTATGGACATTGGATGTCATTGATAATGAGATCACATCATTAGGAGAATGATGTGATGGACAAGACCCAATCCTAAACATAGCATAAGATCGTATAGTTCGTTTGCTAGAGTTTTTCCAATGTCAAGTATCCTTTCCTTAGACCATGAGATCGTGTAACTTCTGGATACCGTAGGAGTGCTTTGGGTGTACCAAACTTCACAACGTAACTGGGTGACTATAAAGGTATACTACGGGTATCTCCGAAAGTGTCTGTTGGGTTGACACGGATCAAGACTGGGATTTGTCACTCCGTATGACGGAGAGGTATCACTGGGCCCACTCGGTAATGCATCATCATTATGAGCTCAAAGTGACCAAGTGTCTGGTCACGGGATCATGCATTACGGTACGAGTAAAGTGACTTGCCAGTAACGAGATTGAACAAGGTATTGGGATACCGACGATCGAATCTCAGGCAAGTAGCATACCGATTGACAAAGGGAATTGTATACGGGGTTGCTTGAATCCTCGACATCGTGGTTCATCCGATGAGATCATCGAGGAGCATGTGGGAGCCAACATGGGTATCCAGATCCCACTGTTGGTTATTGACCGGAGAGCAATCTCGGTCATGTCTACATGTCTCCCGAACCCGTAGGGTCTACACACTTAAGGTTCGGTGACGCTAGGGTTGTAGGGATATGTATATGCAGTAACCCGAATGTTGTTCGGAGTCCCGGATGAGATCCCGGACGTCACGAGGAGTTCCGGAATGGTCCGGAGGTAAAGAATTATATATAGGAAGTGCTATTTCGGCCATCGGGACAAGTTTCGGGGTCACCGGTATTGTACCGGGACCACCGAAAGGGTCCCGGGGTCCATCGGGTGGGGCCACCTATCCCGGAGGGTCCCATGGGCTGAAGTGGGAAGGGATCCAGCCCAAAGTGGGCTGGGGCGCCACTTCCCCTAGGGCCCATGCGCCTAGGGTGGGGGAAACCCTAAAAAGGGGGCGCCCCTTGCTTGGGGGGCAAGCCCCCCACCCCTTGGCCGTCCCCCCCCCTAGGCCCCCCTATATATAGTGGGGGGATGGAGGACCTCTTACCTTTGCCTTTGGTGCCTCCCTCTTCCTCTCCAACACCTCCTCCTCCTCCATAGAGCTTGGCGAAGCCCTGCCGGAGTACTGCAGCTCCATCACCACCACGTCGTCGTGCTGCTGCTGGAGCCATCTTCCTCAACCTCTCCTTCCCCTTGCTGGATCAAGAAGAAGGAGACGTCTCGCTGACCGTACGTGTGTTGAACGCGGAGGTGCCGTCTGTTCGGCGCTAGGATCTCCGGTAATTTGGATCACGTCGAGTACGACTCCCTCATCCCCGTTCTTTGAACGCTTCCGCTCGCGATCTACAAAGGTATGTAGATGGATCCGATCACTCGTTGCTAGATGAACTCATAGATGGATCTTGGTGAAACCGTAGGAAATTTTTTGTTTTCTGCAACGTTCACCAACACCTTTTACTTCAGTGCCTACGAATGCTTTACTTCAGTAACACAGGGGGGTTTGGGGGGACTCACACGCGAGCCGCGTGGATCCAACGGATTCGACCGATTTGCGCGGCTGGTCAACGACGGGCTGCCGTTGTTTCCTACAAGACCCACCGTCACGCTCACGGAGGTGCCACCGATGACGCGTTCCTCTCCACACGGGCAACCGCCAGCCTACCCGCCCGCACCGCTAGTGGAGGACCACTACGTCAAGCCCCCCAAGCACGACTTCCCAAGGTTCACCGGCGTAGCACCCAAGCTCTGGATTGATCGGTGTGTGGCCTATTTTGAGTTGTACCGCGTGCCGATCAGCCACTGGGTGACCATGTGGCGCACAAGCGTATCGCCAGCAGCACCGCACACCCACAAGGGAGGCTTTCACCACCGCCATGGTCGCAAAATTCGGCCCCGACGAGTTTGAAATAGAGATGCATAAGTACAATGTTCTTAAAGGTAACTGCTGAGTACCTGCCATCAAGGATCAGTACAATGTTCTGAGCACCAAAAGTTAAGATGTAAGACTTCTGGTAAATCAATCTAAGCAAATGACCACTCTGAGCTGAAATAATTCGGCAGAATCCCCTGAGAAATTCAGCAAGAATATGTTAATGCCTTGAGTAATTGAATTCTCTGGGATGCCAAAATTTTCTTCCGAATACCAATAGCAGAGCAGTAGTTTGTGTGTTTTTATGTTTTCAGTCAGGTCACCACTTCACGTCATCATATGAAATCGACAATAATGTTAATTCTTCTATCTTAGCTAATTTCCTGGAAAAGCTAGACTTATCTCTTTTATCACATCATTACATAAGCAGCATGCAAAATGGCAGAAATTGTGCATCCAGTTATTTCTTCTATGAACGGCTCATTTGGACAAAGCATTGGGCGAATGTAGTAAACCACAAGAGACATTTTTGCTTGTTAAATTAGCCCCTAATTTAAATTTATGCCAAAAGCTTGATCCTAACAGTGTATCTAAGAGTTAGTTATGATTATATCCCAGATTTAGGCCACATCCTAACCGTATACATACAGGAGCCTTTGAGTTGCAATTTAGCTTTAGCTCAAACCCGTGATTATGTATGTCTTTAGATATCAAACTTCACCGGCAGGTGCACCACGGTCCCAAAAGAGGGGCGATGACGGATGGGACTCACTCAGGGGAGATCAGGGGCTGGGGGCGCGGAGGGAGGGAACCTGTATCGAGGCCCGCGGCAGCGAGGGTGGCAGCGGCGCAGCGGAAGATGGCCTGGAGCTCGGTGGCGAAGAAGAAGCCGTCGTGGTCCACCGCGGGGGTTCCCCCATATTCATCTCACCGGCGTCCGTCAGCGCCATCCGGGCGAGCACGGGGTGGGCCGGGTCTCCGCGGCGCGGAACGCGATCCCGGGGGCATCGGGGATGGAGCCCATCCCGGACTGCACGGCGCGCGAGGCGCCGACGTGGCCCTACATGGTGTAGAAGACGACGTAGATGCGGACCGGGCGCGGCGCCGGTGCGGCGGGGGCAGGGATGAAATTCGCGTCGGTGCGGGCCCAGCGGGGGTGAGAGGCGCTGGCTCTTGGAAAGGCAACCGCCGCCCTTGGCCATTGCCGCCGACGAGTAGGAGGAGAGAGTGGGGAGTGAGCGGTGGTGGCTGGTCTATTCGGTCCAGGCTGTGTCAGCGGAGTAGTTTTCCTCCCTATACCAAAAAAAAATACTAGCTTTTCTATATTAAAAATGTGGCAAATTATAGAGATTTTTTTAAAAAGGAGGCGCTTACCCGGCCTTAAACTGAGGCCTTACTAATCATGTCCGCCAGAGTGACATAATGTTCAGCGAGCAACAAAGTAAAGTAAAAAAGATACATGCCTGAAGGCGGATACATAGCAGCACACCGCTAGCATACACGATAAAGAAAACACACGCTTTGTTTGGATGTCTACATTAGAGAGCGCCGTATTGAATTGGTCTCAATTCTAAATTAGTGAGGAAATTGAAATGGCACGAATATGAATTCAGCTATTTGGTTGTCCAGTGAATTAACCATTGAAATGCCTCTAGATTTCAATATCAAATCTTGTTTGGATGACAAACTCTGGAATTGCATAGCTATATTACCAGATTCTACCTTGTTCCACATGACTCAAAAATGAAGTCTGACAATAAATAAATATATAACAATGAAAATAAATAAATATTCTAGAAATGCATCAGGAAAACGCAAATGGTCATATAATGAAAACAATATTTTCTTACAATACCATAACACAAAACTCAAAACAAAATAAACAACGCGTACTCTCGTACATGACATAAATCACAATGATTTAAATAGATAGGTCCAAATGCTTGACATAAATAGTGCGTGGCAGTAGTTCATATATAGTTCCAGGTTACAATAGGACATATAATAGATAGTTCGAAGTTCAACAAAACATAAAAGAACACACACATATCAGGAAAGCATTAGTCTTCAAGGCAACATTAGCAGCCATGTCTTTCTCATGGTGATGGGCAGCTCCTTAGAGTTGAAACAGTCGATCATTGAGTACCAATTTTCCATAACATCGAAGCATGTTTTGTTTGGCTAAATCAGGTATCAACTTAAGTGCATCAAGTATTTTCAGCGGGAGTGATAACTTTTGGTAATGGAATGGACTCAGTTGTCTTGAAAGCATCAACTAAGTCCTTCTTCATATCTCCAAGCATGCAAAGAATAGCATCACCTGTTCGCTGCCTCTTCGGCGCTACTTCTGTAGAGACTTCGATCGGTTCTTCTAATGGCTCTGCAGCAATCTCAACACTTGTCTTCGCACCCTCACCATTAGCATGATCTTTTGATATATGATGCAAATGGACTCGCAGTTCTTGATTACTTTGTTCTTGTAAGACTTTATCTCCTTGCATGTCTTGTTAGCCTGCACAATAAACACAAGCCAATAGTAAAGTTGATGCCTTGTTATTCTACATATGCAAACTATATAAAGAATATGCCTTGGTTACCTCCACATATTTAGCCCAAACATCATCACTATCCATTGATAGCCTATTATTGGTCCAATACCAACCAAAACCACTTTGAGAAATGGATTTTGCTTACGACCTCATAGTGATGATCCAAAGTCATCATCCTTCCACTAATGTTCTCCTTTGTGATATCCTTATTGCACTTACCCTTTGAAAGTGCGTTATATCGACTAGAGGGGGTGAATAGGCGATTTTTACAAATTTGTCACTAGGGAATTTCAGGGTGAGGAAATTCCTAAGCAACGAACTACTTAGCAGCGGAATAAGTAGTCAGATGCAAGCATAATAGAGTAGTAGCATAGTCATCATGATGAAATGAAAACAAGCACAGAGTACAAGAAGCGTAAACACAGGATAAGCAGGCTGAAGACAAACTGACTGAAGAATTTAAACTGAGGAAATTGAGAAAGTCTTCAGTCAAAGTCTTCAAACAGTAACGATCAAGTACAACAACACAAAATAAGGAAATGAAGGGGTTGAGGAAATAGAACCAGTTAGCTCAGTGAAGACAATGATTTGGTAGACCAGTTCCAACTGATGTGACGGTCGTACGTCTGGTTGGAGCGGCTAGGTATTTAAACCTGAGGACACACAGTCCTTAGCATATTCTCCTTGAGCTAAGGTCACATAGACCTCGCCCAATCACTCGTGGTAAGTCTTTAGGTGACTTCCAAACCTTCACAGACTCGGTCGCTCGGCAATCCACAATTTCCTCTTGGATGCTCTAGACCATGACGCCTTACCGTCTGGAGGATGCACAGTCCTCAAAGGTAACAAGCATCGGTTCCACACAGGAACAATCTGTTGAGGAACGTAGTATTTGAAAAAAATTCCTACGATCACGCAAGATCTATCTAGGAGATGCATAGCAACGAGAGTGAAGAGTGTGTCTACGTACCCTCGTAGACCGAAAGCGGAAGCGTTTAGTAACGCGGTTGATGTAGTCGAACGTCTTCGCGATCCAATCGATCAAGTACCGAACGCATGGCACCTCCGTGATTTGCACACATTCAGCTCGGTGATGTCCCTCGTACTCTTGATCTAGCTAAGGTCGAGGGTGAGTTCCGTCAGCACAACGGCGTGTTGACGGTAATGATGAAGTTATCGACGTAGCGCTTCGCCTAAGCACTACGACAATATGACCGAGGTGTAAAACTGTGGAGGGGGCACCGCACAGGGCTAAAGATCAACTTGTGTGTCTATGGGGTGCCCCCTCCCCCGTATATAAAGGAGGGGAGGAGGAGGAGGGTCGGCCTCAAGGGGCGCGCCCAACGGGGGGATTCCTACTCCTAGTAGGAGGAGGTTTCCCCCTTGCCTAGTCCAAGTAGGAGAAGAAGGAAGGAGAGGAAGAAGAGAAGGAAAGGGGGGCTGGCCCCCCTAGCCCTAGTCCAATTTGGTTTGGGCTAGGGGGGGCGCACGCCACCTCTTGGCCTGCCTCCTCTCTTCCACCACTAGGCCCATAAGGCCCAATAACTTCCCAGGGGGGGTTCCGGTAACCCCTGGTACTCCGAAATGACCCGAACCATTCCGGTGTCCGGATGTAACCTTCCAATATATGAATCTTTATGTCTCAACCATTTCGAGACTCCTCGTCATTTCTGTGATCTCATCCGGGGCTCCGAACAACCTTCGGTACATCAAATCACATAACTCATAATACATATCGTCATCGAACGTTAAGCGTGCGGACCCTACGGGTTCGAGAACTATGTAGACATGACCGAGACACATCTCCGGTCAATAACCAATAACGGAACCTGAATGCTCATATTGGTTCATACGTATTCTAGGAAGATCTTTATCGGTCAAACTACACAACAACATATGTTGTTCCCTTTGTCATCGGTATGTTACTTGCCCGAGATTCGATCGTCGGTATCATCATACCTGGTTCAATCTCATTACCGGCAAGTCTCTTTACTCGTTCCGTAATGCATCATCCCGTGACTAACTCATTAGTCACATTGCTTGCAAGGCTTATAGTGATGTGCATTACCGAGAGGGCCCAGAGATACCTCTCCGACAATTGGAGTGACAAATCCTAATCTCGATTTATGCCAACTCAATAAAAACCATCAGAGACACCTGTAGAGCATCTTTATAATCACCCAGTTATGCTGTGACGTTTGATAGCACACTAAGTGTTCCTCCGGTATTCGGGACTTGCCTAATCTCATAGTCATAGGAACATGTATAAGTTATGGAGAAAGCAATAGCAATAAACTAAACGATCATAATGCTAAGATAACGGATGGGTCAAGTCAATCACATCATTCTCTAATGATGTGATCCCGTTCATCAAATGACAACTCATGTCTATGGCTAGGAAACTTAACCATCTTTGATTAATGAGCTAGTCAAGTAGAGGCATACTAGTGACACTCTGTTTGTCTATGTATTCGCACATGTAATAAGTTTCTGTTTAATACAATTCTAGCATGAATAATAAACATTTATAAGGAAATATAAATAACAACTTTATTATTGCCTCTAGGGCATATTTCCTTCAGTCTCCCACTTGCACTAGAGTCAATAATCTAGATTACATTGTAATGATTCTAACACCCATGGAGTCTTGGTGCTGATCATGTTTTGCTCGTGAGAGAGGCTTAGTCAATGGGTCTGCAACATTCAGATCTGTATGTATCTTGCAAATCTCTATGTCTCCCTCCTTGACTTGATCGCGGATAGAATTGAAGTGTCTCTTGATGTGCTTGGTTCTCTTGTGAAATCTGGATTCCTTTGCCAAGGCAATTGCACCAGTATTGTCACAAAAGATTTTCATTGGACTCGATGCACTAGGTATGACACCTAGATCGGATATGAAATCCTTCATCCAGACTCCTTCATTTGCTGCTTCCGAAGCAACTATGTATTCCGCTTCACATGTAGATCCCGCCACGTCTCTTTGCTTAGAACTGCACCAACTGACAGCTCCACCATTTAATAAAAATACATATCCAATTTGTGACTTAGAGTCATCTGGATCAGTGTCAAAGCTTGCATCGACGTAACCATTTACGACGAGCTCTTTGTCACCTCCATAAACGAGCAACATATCCTTAGTCCTTTTCACGTATTTTAGGATGTTCTTGACCGCTGTCCAGTGATCCACTCTTGGATTACTTTGGTACCTCCCTGCTAAACTAATAGCAAGGCACACATCTGTTGGGGAACGAAGTAATTTCAAACAATTTCCTACGCACATGCAAGATCTATCTAGGTGATGCATAGCAACGAGAGGGGAAGAGTGTTGTCCACGTACCCTCATAGACCGTAAGCGGAAGCATTATGACAACACGGTTGATGTAGTCATACGTCTTCGTGATCCGACCGATCCTAGCACCGAAGGTACGGCACCTCCGCGATATGCACACGTTCAGCTCGGTGACATCCCGCGAACTCCAGATCCAGCTGAGTGTCGAGGGAGAATTTCGTCAGCACGACGGCGTGATGATGGTGATGATGAAGCTACCGGCGCAGGGCTTCGCCTAAGCACTACGGTGATATGACCGAGGTGGATTATGGTGGAGGCATTACAAAAAAAATACACTTCCGTGATGATACGTGTTTGTCACAGTAGGTCGCATTTTCTGTCATGCATGTACATCCATGACGATTTTATGACAGAATCAAGATAGTCATACCTGTGCTGTCGTAGAAGTGTTCCATGACATTACCAAAATTATCACCACAGAAGTGTCCACTTCCATGACGATAAATCCCGCGTCACAGAAGTGCTTTCGTCAAGGGTGACCGACACGTGGCATCCACCGTAACGGAACGCCGTTAAGCTATCGGGTTGGGTTTTGGATCCGATAACCCGTTAACAGCCCCGACCAATGGGGATTTTCCACGTGTAAAATCATCATTGGCTGGAGGAAACACGTGTCATCGTTGGGACAGATGTCATCCACTCATTGGACAAAAGGCGCCTATGATACGTCGACACGTGGCATGGTCCAACAGAGGCCCATTCCTGTGAAAAGGCCGGCCCGTTTGAATTGGTCAAAAGGTCGCGGGTCGGCCCATGTAAAGCTTGTTAACGGCATGTTCGCATATAGCCCATTTATAGCCCGCTAACCAAAGGCCCGTTACGCCCTATCCGAATTAGGCCCAATAGCGTCATCTGGGCCACCCAATATGATTCCAGCCCGTTTTCACTTCTGGCCCATGTATGGCCCATGACGTCTTTCGGCCCATATGAGGCCCTATGTAACTCTTGGCCTATTAACGGCCCGTGGTGAAACTGGCCCGTAATGAACAGTGTATCACTTTACACCCATTAACGGCCTGTGGTGAAACTGGCCCGTAATGAACAGTGTATCACTTTATACCCATTAACGGCCCGTTATTCTGTTGGGCCGTTTCCAGCCCATGTTATCTTTCAGCCTTCTCAGAGCCCATTTATTCTTGGGCTCCTTTCCAGCATTCGTTTACTTACGGCCCATTACTGTCATTTTCTGCTTGTGGGCCAAATTCAGCCCGTGGTTACAGTCGGCCCGTTAATACGTCGGGCCATTTTCATAGCGTCATCAAATACGGCCTATTAACGATGGCCCGTTATGGTCGGCCCATGAACGGACGATTCCAACTCTAGCCTGTTTACGGCCATAATGCGGCCTGTTATTGGCCCATGTTTGGCCAATCGATCATACTGCTCGTATAAGGCCCATTGATGATACGCCCCGTAGAAGGCCCATTGTTTCTATGGCCCGTAGAAGGCCCATTGTTTCTATGGCCCGTAGAAGGCCCATTGTTTCTATGGCCCGTAGAAGGCCCAATGTTTCTACGGTCCGTAGAAGGCCCACTGTTTCTACGGTCCGTAGAAGGCCCACTGTTTCTACGGCCCGTAGGAGGCCCAGTGTCACTACAGTAAATATTAGCCCATGGTTATTGTGGCCTAGTTTTAAAAAATAGGTTATTGCAGCCACTAGCAAACCGCGGAAAAAGAACTGCAATGACTACAGGAAAACAAATAAACAAGACAACAAGGGAATAAATAAGCAAGCAACTTATGCTAGGCTATCACGACTATCACACATATTACATCCACTGGGCATCGAAGTTCGCCACCAGTGCAAATAAACGCGCCGACAAAAGAATATACAAAACTGAGAGCACTTCAGAAGGCACTAGGCCTGGCCAGGTCGGGGCCCCCAAACAGCTGAAGAAGTTGAGTAGACCTCAGTTGTGTCAACGATAGATGCATCAACACTAGATTTAAGGCATGATGGTCCGCACGGTAGTCCTCTGACATCTTCATTGCATCTTTGACTTCAAGTCGGAGCTGGGTTGAAGCAAGCCTTTCCGCTTTAAGTTTAGACTGAAGAAGTCGAACTGATTGAGGCAGCGACTGCACAGAGGTTGTCTCACACCTGCTGGTGAGTAGCTTCAACTCACTATCTTCATCAAGACAGGACCTTGGGGTCATCTCGCTGTCCTCAAGATGGTTTGGCTCACTATCTTCCCTAAAGTTCTGCTTGGTGTAAGAGATACGAGTCTGAAAGAGAAACAAGGAGATACGTAACAGATTTCACAATTATATAAGCAAATAAATGGATCTGTTCTGCATAAGGAACATGTTTTTACAACTACAATTTGAAACTGGTAGTTGTTGCAAACATCCAATCAGATGTAAACAGCAAAGCAAACAGCAGTGGAGGAAATGATGCCTATCCAAATCTATACTACAACAAAGTTTAAAGGCTTGAGAAGGATGAACTTACATTACATGTTAATACGGGCTGGACAAAGCCCTTCTCCATGTTGATGGAAGGATAATTCAATAAATTCCCCAAAGAAAATTCTTTATAAGCGTTGCCATTATTCTACATTTTGCAAAGAGTAAATATAGATCAAATAATATTGGAAGAAACAGAGGATAATGAAGCTCAGGTGCAGACTGATGATACATAATCAAATAGCAATTAATTAGGTACAACGTTACAAGGCAAAAGGGAGAGAGGTACTGACAAGAGCAATGCAGATCCCATTATTGTTTTGAGATCATATGATCCTTTGAGCAAGGAGATTCATCTGAATTTAGTTTTCATACAAGAGAGAAGGTAAGGCACAAGCAGAAATTTAGGAGTTCAAATTTTGAATTGATATCATAGAAAGTACCTGACGCTGGGCTCCCAGCAGTTCTAATAGGGGTTTGGCCACTGGAGTAGGGGTAAAGTGTGGTACAGTTGGGCCTGTGTTTTCTGTGGCTGCTGATCTATCTGATTTAACAGGTATCACTACCTTTTCCAAATACCTAGTTTGTACTCCTTGAGGATCTGCACTCACCCTCTTCCTTTTGGACATCTATTATGAAAGAACAACACTTGACTGGAAAAACATAGTGTGACGACACATGGAATAGGTACAGAAAATGGATAGGTATGGCATATACTCATATATGATGCTTAAACTAAGCAGATGGTGTAACAAAGTAGAAGTAATGCTAGAGGTCAGATGCAAAATATGTGCGACCAATACAACTTTGCAAAGTTAGAGCAAGCACCTTGATGGGTGAATAAGATAGGCCATCCTCCACCATGCCAAGTTTGTTAGCCAGTGGATCGTTCCGCAATATTCCTCTCGTGCGCCCATTCTCATATTCATTTTGATAATATTCAATATCTGACATGCATGAAAACATAAAAACAAGTGAGATTTTCTTTGTAATGCAGAAGTGATTCTAATCCAATATTGCCTCCCTGTAAACCCCTTTGTGCTATCTCTGCAATTCTTTTAGAAGATGCCATGCATGCTGTAATTTGTTGTGTGCATTAATATAATGTGGCCTACTACTCAAAATATGAGAGCTCCAGAAGTGATGACACTTCGCAGATGATAGCTTCAACATATAGTAAAGAAGAACAAGTCGACCTGACCTGACAGATTCAAAATATACTAAGGGAGAACAACTCGACCTGACAGTCGACCGCAAGAGAAGAGTATCATATTAAAGAAGAGCAGAAGAGCAAGCATATTGAAGATATTACAAGTCTTTCAATACAATGTCGGTTGGCCACCCATGATGAACCAGAGCGCACAGAGAAATACTATTCTTTCCGGTCTCTCCATATGTGGCTCACATGCATTTCGAAACTAAAGTAGGAACATTTATCTAACGAATTAAACATCTCTTAGTTTTACTAATATCAGCAATAATATCATATATGAATTTGTACAACTAATCTTGTTTAGCTCGATGGGTGGAGCAGTGCTATTATGACAGAACCACGTAGGCTAATTGTGGTCATCATAAAATGGGGAAAACATAAGCATGATGAGTATAGTGTTGACCATGGCAGTGGGATGGCAGATCTGAAGCTGCAAACCACGCAAAGGTAGTTAGCAACCGATGTTTGCTTTGAAATAACAACTAAGATTTGGTATGGACAAGAAAGTACGGTCAACAAGTGACAAAGAAATGCAATTATGCTGTCTCTCAATATGTCGCGACATGCATTTGGAAACTCAAGTGGGACCTCTAGCTAACCAATTAAATGTGTTGGTTAACTAATATCAGTATCATATCACAATCATATTTGAACAACTAAGCTTTCAAATTTTGAGTGTTGTGTTGTTTAGCTTGAAGGGTGGAGTAATGCTAGTATGACAGAAAGCACCTGCGCAGATCATAGTAGAGTAGATAAAAGGGGGAAACCCTAAGCATCAAGAGAAAATCGGGAAAGTGCAACTAGCTGGACCAGTGGGTGGCGCACATGCTTTTCGAAACGAATATAGGAACATTAGGTGACCAATTAAACGTTCTTTGTTTTAGTGATATGAGCATCATATCAGATTTGTATTTCAACATGTAAGCTTTGGGTTGAGGTCTTGAGGAGCAGTGCTAGCACGACACAAAGCACCTACGATGATGGTAGTGAATATAAAGGGGGGAAACCATAAGCTTTACGAGTATAGTGCCCGTGCCATGGCGGATCTGAAGGTGCAAACCGGACAAAGCTACTTCGCAACCAATGTTTGCTTTCAACTAGCCACTACGATTTGGTACGGACAAGAAAAGTACAGTTAACAAATTACGATCTATTTTCCGGGTGAGATCAATAACTTAAGCACATATGGAAGAGTACCACCTCTCTTGCGACGCCGTGTAGGCCTATGCTGATACGTTGAGGGTGCTGCGGGTGCGATGGCTGTCGGCGGCGGGGAAGAAGACTTTAGACGGCAGACGGCCGGGTCGGGGGATATATCCTATTGCCATGGATGAGGTGGTCATAGGAGCGGCAACGGCAAGGTGGACGATGGCACCGATGAAGCGAGAGGAGGCGATGAAAGGATCCTGGTCCAGCGCCATGGATGAGAGACGTCCATCTCTTCCAGTGGATGACGGGGTAGGGGTAGCGGCTCTGGCAAGGTGGAGGATGGGGTGGCGGACGGAGGAGGCTGGCCGCAGTGCGGAGGTTGTCGTGCCGCCGAAGGTGTATGAATGGGGAAATGGAGGGGAGGGGGATCTCAAACTTTGGGACGCGCTTCTCTGAAATGGGGGAAAGTTACCAACTTATCCCCCGTTTAAAATTTCAGACATCGCGTCGGTTGGGGATAGGACGGTAATCTCACATCTCCCAAATATTTGCCGGTAACTATTTCAGGCGAGGAGAGGGTGTTTTGCCGCCCATGGTGTATGAACGGGGCTGACAGGTAGGGCAGTTGTGTCACGTCTGATGGAAGTTACACATCTGCCCCTATTTAAAATATTAGCCTACATCGATTTCGGACGAGGACAGTTTGTTTTGCCGCCCACCGTGTATGAATGGGGAAATGGAGGAAGAGATACATGTCTTTTGGACGAGCTTGAATCAAATGTGTGTTTGCCGCCCACGTTTGGCGCCCACCGTGTCTGAATGGGCTCAGAGGCCGTCGTGTCACGTCTGATTGAAGTTACTAGTCTACCCCTATCGACAACAGTGTAAATCCGGTCGATAAGGATGTCAAGTGTCAGGGATAGAAAGTAATTTCCATCTCGCAAACACTTGCATCGGGCAGCCCACAAATTATAGTGGGTGTTTAGCCGCTTCGTTCAAAACTTGGGAGAATTAGCATTCACGTTTGCCCTGGGACCTGGCAAACTAAATTCAAATCCAATTTGTATTCGATTACGAATATCCACAGATAATTATACATTTTGTTATTTATTTCTTCAAAACCACAACAAAGATTTATTCCACCTTTATATATGATTATGATTTAGAAATGTCGTGATCTTCAAATTCAGTAGGTTGGATACACTCTGAGTCAAACAGTTATTTCATCCAATACAATATGCTCACACGAAAAACAGTTCACCTTATGTCAATCATACAAGTACTGAGGATTACCTCGCCTAAAAAATTCGGATCATTACAACACATGGACAACATAGGGGGTCTTGCAACATAATCCATTCAGAGACATGACACAACATGCAAGTATAATAATCTAATGACAATTTCAACTGGTATCTAATGAAGAACTGAGATTACCTTGGGCTTCAGATAGCAGAAACAACAGGACCTCCTCTGTCTTCAAATGCAACATTCTTACTTCCTCCAATTCTTGGGTTGCTTGCATAATGTGTGCCGCTAATTCCGTAATTTCCAGCCTCAAGATAAAGATTACCTCATTCATGGCAGCCACACCATCTCTTTCTGCCTCTAGTAGAGCCTCAAGCACTATAATATCTGTGCTCAGACTGCTCTCCGGCGGTGTTGCCTCTGAACTGCTACCATCTGGTAACATGGATGGCGCACTGCTTCCACAAATAGATTCTGGGGTTGTACATTGTGTCCTAGTGTGAACGGCATCCTGAAAGGTTTCCGCTGGACATCAGTAAGAGATAGTTATCATATGATCCAGGAAGTAAGCTTACATGGGGTTGTACATTATTGCCGAGCATGGCAAACTATATTTAAATGGTTCGAAGCAGCATCAGCCGAAAAGAAATTAAAATGGTAAGATGAAACTAGGGATGTAAGTGGCAAATAAACGACATCCTCCCTAGTTCATTTTCCTCAAAAAACAAAAACTCTTTTGAACTATCATACCACTAGTGGACTTTAATCGGGATTAAACGGGACCCAGTTGACATCCCTAGTTGAAAGGGAGTGTACAACCGCTATATTTAAGTTGCCAAGGCATCTAAGCGGTTGAAATAATCTGAGAAAGCACTTAATAGTGTGGACTCATATAAACTACGAAGACAGTCTTGTGATGAAGTTGAGAGGAAAAGTTAAGGACTCAAATGAAATAGGCGTGCATTTCTTTATGATAGTACAGCAGGCACTGCTAACATATTGGCCAACTCAGGTATAGCCTAACAACAAATAAGCATTCGAATCAAGCAATACAGCAAAGCAGACAACTGAACTATTTGTAATTTGGTAGGATTACATGTTGAGGGCACAAGCCAAGAAAGCAGCCCACTCGCATTACATTTCACATGTACTAAAACACACTGGCTTACCATATGTTGCTGTGAAGCCTAGCTGCTGTTGCAATGTTCTTTGAAGATATCGTCAGCATCCCGTGGATGCAAATCTAGTTGTAGTTTATTCTGCACCATCTATTTAGGTAAAATTAATTTTAATCGCATGCACTGGTACGAATTGATCATCAATGGTTCATCTAAACTAATGAAAGAAGGGTGTGTGCATACACGACAATATATCTTCTTCCCTCTATTTTTATGCTTGTTCGAGGTGCCAGCCCCAAAAGAACAAATATTTTGCTTGATGGGGTTGGCAGCTCCATAATTAATAGAAGCATCAAATTAGTCATGCAACTTGGGAAGATCAAGAACACACAAACAAGTAATGAACAAAGGCTCGGAGCAGTGATGTAATAGCTAGCATCAGAAAATGTAGGGTAAAACGAACAAAAAGTAGCGGAACCACATGCTAGTTTGCTGATGTGTAATTAAGCATAGAGAACATTAAGCAGTATGATGGAACCAACAGGTGGCATCAGAACAAAACTAAAGCATATTAACTATACATGCACTGGTATGTAATTTAGCACATGTAACATGTTCACTGCCAGAAGTATGGCCCTACAGGTGCAAGCAGAATAACGTGTCTCATGAAAAACTGAATGATGCCCTAAAGAAATTCAAAGGTGCGGTGCTTATGCTAGGAAAGTGAACGTATGCGCCGGCCGTTGGATAATAGTACCTGATCCTCAGCGGCGTATGGGTATCGTTGTCATACTTGATAGCTAAGGATCGTCGATGGTGCTTGTGTTGCGGTTGAGTTTGGGCCGGCTGTCCCCGTCGCTGAAGCGGCTCCGGTGCTACGGTTGCGGCGCCTGTCAACATACAAGAAAGCTCATCTGTGGTAATTGAACAGTTGCACAATAAAGAGAAAAACCGAGGGAGTACAAATCAAAATAGCCTAATGAGGCTGCAGCGTCGGTAAAGCAGGGCCGGTGGAGTTGAATATGGCATCCGTGGAGCGGGTCCGGTGCAGTGGACGAAGGCTTCGGCGGGCGCGTTGTACAGTGCTTTCGGTGAGGCGGATCTGTTGTGGCGGACGAGGGCTTGTATGAAGGGCCAGCGAAGGGGCGGACGAGGGAGTCAGTGAAGGGCCTACGCTATGGTGGACGAGGGCGCCGGTTAAGCAAATCCGGTGCGGTGGACCATGATGGCGGTCAAGGAGATCTGGAGCGGTGGACAAGCCAGTCGCTGAAGCGGCTCCGGTGAAGTGGTGAGTTGGCAGTTGGGGGTTCCAAGGTGCAGAAGGTAGATCCGGCGGGGTGTGAGGTCCACCGCTGCGGCGGAGGACTAGATTCGGCGGCTTGCCGTGGTTGGGGGGTCGGGGAGGGGCTCTGGGGAAGAATGTTGGGGGCAAAGAGGGGAAAACAATGGAGTTACCAAAGCAGCCCTTTTCCGTTCATGTGGCAGGGGTAAAACAGGAATATCGCAGGGCTAAACTTTCGGGCACGTGATATTTCGATGTGAGCGGGAAGTTTGAAAGCTTTTGGCGCCTAAAATTATAAGTATTCTGCTCTCGTACGGCCGACTATGATATCATGGCCGACAATTTTTTTGTTTTGCATGCAAAAAAATGTGCAAGTTTTGAAAATCAATGTCTCCAACTCAAAACTTAGATTGTCCATTCAATTCAAATATGGATCATTGAGCTACTACAAGAAAATACCATCATACGGTCCAATTCAAATGAAATTCCAAATTTGTTTATCCTAAATATGATGACAAAAGCAAAAATGTGTATGTGTATGAATAAAGTGGATGATTATAAAGTTTGAAAATGCCCGTATGTGTATATCTCTAGGTTTGATATATGAATTTGAAATCACGAAATCCCGGCTTAAAAAATGTACCTCCGTTTAAATGAATTACGAAAGCTAATGATGGAGTCGAATTCCAAAATTCCAATCTTAGGTTTGTAATTCTGGTACATCAAGGTATATCACGCATGTTCAAAAGTATCGTTATCTCATAGTACAAACTGTGAAACAAATTGATCAACCATGAGTGCACAATATCTCAATTACGCTAAAGTCCCTCAAATATAGACACCTCACTCTTTATCTGAAGTCAACCCCCCCCCACCACCACACACACACACACATAGAGAAGTCGTTCTCTCCCCCAAACACCAACACACGAGCACATTAACACCCCTCTTTCTTGTAAAGTCCGGACCCTAACATAGGTCTCTATCACTTTGTCTCTCGGGCATGCACACATCTCTTCCCTCACTCTCTAGGTCTCCCGCTATCTCTCTTACCCAAGCACACGCAATATGTAGAGTGTATATTTCCCATACACACAAAACATCACCCCCAAACGTCTATCTCCCTAGTTATGTGGTTCTCGCGCACTCACCTCACACACCACCCCCACTGCAAACAAGCACACTTTGTCTCCTTGTGCACCACTCTTCTCTTTCTATCTCTCCCACATGCGGACCCGCCCCAGATCCTTCCCTCTATACATATATGTCGTGACTCTTTGCATAGCTCCCTAATGTATAATCGTTCTCGATTTCGCACATTGTTCTCTACACCATCTATTCTAGATCTCTCATGAAGTCCCTATCACACACACGATGACTCGCTTCCCTTGCGTCTCCGTTCATAGGCCAATTTCGGACAACATCAACATTGTCTCCCTATCTATACACATTTATGGACACAAACGACCCCTCTCGCCCCCTCTCTTCCTCTCTCTCTCTCTCTCTCTTTCGCTAGATCTCTCTTTCTCTCGCTCTCACACCCCTCTCCCACACACACACTCGATGTCTCTTCCAAATAGTCTGCTCCCCCTGCCCACACCCGTGCTATCTCGCTACTACACATGTCACACCATTCCCCCTTCCCTTATACTAGGTTTACATCATAAGTGGTCTCTCTACTCCACATACACTCTCTCCCTCTCACACACAAACACGTGCACAAACACACACAGACACGCACAAACACCCATTTATCTAGATCCTCATCTCTCCTCATGTCCGCATGTGTATCTCACACACTCACTCTCTAATTATGTATATGTGTCTCCATGTTACACAACACAAAGCCCCATGTACATGTCTCTCTCTATCCTCCACACACATAGACACAAAGAATCTGTTATCATTGCCTCAATCTCTAACATATCACACACGCACTCTCTCTCTCGCAAACACGCTCAACAAGGGTTTCCCCGTGAATAACTTACCGTCTATTCATCAACAGTCGTGGCAGTACGGCGAAAACGAGACATGAAAAAGAATAAATCTACACGTGCTTAGACCACCTAGTATGACTACTAGGACTAGAGCAAGCCAAAAAGCGTGCCGCTGTCACCCCCTCCTTGTCGGCGACGGGAAAATCTTTGTTTTACACAGTCGAGAAGTCATTGTGCTAAGGCCCCACATGCCGAGGCGTTGAATAGAATGTAGATGCTAGTTTACGGAAGCAAGTATCGATAATATGTTTGTATCTCCATACTTATATTTCTTCTCTTATAAAAAAGACCGAGTTGGTGATGATGGTACGTGTACCATCTTGCAATATAGACCGTCCGATCTATATCTGACGGATGGAAATTAAACTAAAAGATACCCGCACCCCTCTCCACATTTGCAGACAAGGCCTTCCCTCGTTCATCCTTATCTCCAACAAACCTCATTGTTGAGCAATTAAGAAAGGAAACCTCTGGAAGAAATTGGCCTGGTGGCCGCTGCCGGCGTCGTCAATCCCCATGCCTCCGCTCAGTCCGACTACCAACCACCACCACACCCCACTCCTCTTCACCTTATCTCATATTTCTCGAGATATCATTAGTTTTTACACATGGAATTACTCCCGCAAGGGTCAATCACAACAAGTGTTTTATAAAAAAAATGCATCTTGATGTTCCGTGCAATGCACAGATCTTGCTAGTATTCCTACACAAGACTAAGTTGGTGATGCTGGTGTGTCTGCCATCCGTCGTTTCTGACCATTATATCTACATCTAATGATTGTGAGGTAAGTTGTTGTCTTTTCTCACCAACATCCCACTTGTCTACCAATTTACAGAAAAACCCATAAATAGTATCTTAAAACCAACCACATCCCTCCCTGACCTCACCAAAACAGCCCAAGGAATATATTCTAATTGAAACCTAATATATCTCTAGTGACATATGTATAACAAAATTAGAGTGTTTTGTACCAAGTTTGTGAATAAGTATTATTCTAATTATGATTCGTTGCAACGGACATGAACATTGCTAGTATTTCCAACCATGCATTTTTTCCTAGTATTCCATAGTTTCGAGTTTTCCATCAAGATATTAGTCACTCATGGTTGATATTTACTTTCAATCATGTACACATATGCACTATGTAACTAGCCTTGCTTATTGGCTTCCAAAGCTTAACTTTCACTTCTACTTACAATATGTAGAGTATTTAACAAAAAACTACCACTTTCAACTAGCCCTAGGAAGAATCTATTGTACAAAAAATAGCAAAAACATACCCAAAATTTCTTAATCCACGCCAAAAACTACCTAGTACTCCTACCGATTAGGTTCGTTTAAACCCATTTATGACAGGGTTGGCCCACACGTCCGTGCTGACGAGGCAGCTTAAACCCACACATTTTTATTGATCGTTGACACGAGGGACCCACATCTGACCTTCTATCCTGTTATTCCCCCTCAAATCATCATTTTTCCTGAACATTACTTCAAACAGTACTGATGCGTGTTCATCGGTGGTGCTGGTGATGAGCGAGTTGGCTGCCGCTCCGCCGGACGGGCCGGACGCCGCGCTGGCCTCCACACGGGTTGGCAGGCTGGCCTGAGCGTGACTCACGAGCGAGCAAGCCGCCGCACTGGCCTTCGCTCGAGCCAGATGGCTGGCCTTAGCGCGGCACGCGCGAGCAAGCCGCCGCGCTTCCGTGCCAATCTAGCTAGCAAACCTTGTAGACAAGCAGCTGGACGGAGCTATCTTAGCTAGCTAGCGGCCGCGAGAGCCGGTCGGAGTTGGCATCTGGGCTGCCGCAACATGGGCTCCACACTGCCGGTGGTTTTGACCTCGCCTTCTGCCAGCGGCGGTAGCTGCGTCCCATGGCCGAGGATGACTAGGTGGACGGGCCGGAGGTAGGAGGTCACTCGAGGATTTTTGTTGGTAAGAGCATGTACAATGGTTGATAAGGTAGTCTTATCTTAAGTCTGCCACGTATGCAAGTGGTAGTAGTTTCTTGGCATTTTAGTGGTTTCTTGCATTATTAGAGCAAGTACAATAGAACCGAGTTAGCGGGCTATAGGAAATAAACTAGTATATTTCTGCTTAGTTGGAGGAAAGAGAAGAGGATAGAGAAGGTAAGTGGGCTCTTCGTGAAGAGCCAACTCTAGCACGTGCTCCTAGGCACTTTGTGAGAATGAGAAGTGGGCCACATAATAAAAAAGTAGAACACTCTTTTGATCTATTATTGTACATGTTGGCTATAAGATGGGCTGTAGATGACATGGCACTAGCTTATAGCCAGCAGCTGGCTATACTATTAACCATGCTCTTAGGGGTTTCTTGTAAGGAACAATGTATGTACTACTAGCGACAAAAGGCGATTCTAGGTTGCGTTGTACTCCAACGAGTACTACTTGTGGTCGCGGGAGTGTATACCTCGTTTTGTGGGTTCGATCCTGGCCGAACGCACGGCGGACTTTTTTTAAAATAGTACTACTACACTTCGCTGCGAGCCAATATTTTACACGGGTAGTTTGAGTTTTGAAGTCAAACGGACGTGCGGCCCCACAATCTGGGTGCACTGGACAGCCTAGCCACGTGAACGGGTTTTCCTTCCCAGCATCCCGTGGCTCGCGTGCTCGCCCTAGCCGCACCTCGCTTGCAACTTCCTCATCAGCTAGTAGCATATTTAGACTAGCGCCTCCCAATTAAGCCCGAGGAGCCGGAAAAGCCTGGCAGGGCATTGGGAACTGTGCAATATGGCTCTGTACGTAAAGTGCTCTACTACGACTCTGTAGCTTGTGGCATTGCACACATGGACTTCACTCCATTATCGGCTCTACTATAAAAGAAATTCCTCTTGATGTGTTTTTTTTGAAACGGAGGCAAAAGCTTTGCTTCATCTCATTCATAAAGAAGGAACTACTAACAAAGTTCGACGAGATCCATTACACCTCCACAAATGGAAGGGAAAAGCCTAGTCTCGCAGTATCAAATAACTCAAATGTTCTGCCCCCGCAGTAACCGTCGCTGATAAACAGGCTGCTAGTGTGTGCGTGAGAGGAGCGGCTGAGTAGGCCAGCTACGTGAGAGGAGCGGCTGAATAGAGCACCGAGAGTACCCACTAGGCCACTACGCAGGTGTACTTCCCCTGCATTGATAGTACAGCGATGGTTCTAGAGAACAGTAGTACCCTCCACTTCCAACTGTAGCTCCTTGGCCCTGAGATTCAAGAGTTCAAAACTGGTGCACTATACTAGACTAGACTAGAAGTATAGTACATCGCACTATTAGTTGAGAAAAGTAGTACTAGTACTGCTACAATATGAGTACGTACTCCTCCGTCACATAATGTAAGACATTTTTTGACACTAGTTGGCGTGTACAAAAAATGGCAAAAACATACCCAAAATTTCTTAATCCACTCCAAAAACTACTACCTAGTGCCAAAAATTTCTTGCTAGTGCTATTATTTATAGTATAATGCAATCCCATAACGTTCCATAATGCTAGTACTCCCTCTGTCCAGATGCATAAGGCACCTAAGAGAATTTAGGATTTTCAAGTATATTAGTCGCCCTTCATTAGTTAGCACTAATGACTCGTATGACTACGCCAATGCACTTAGCTTTTTCAGCTTCACATTTATCTCCCTTCCATATGCAAACCAATCAGACGCCTCTACCATTTACTTTTTCTTTGCATGCATGCAAGCTGGACCTAAAGAATTGTGTGAAACAATCTGTTAGCCTATGCATGGTTAGTCCTACCATCATTACACTTAATGCGGGATTAACTAGAGGGAGAGAAAAATGTGATGAGCGTCCAATCAACATATGCCTAGTTCACGGTGCCATTTCTTAGGTGCCCTATGCACCTAGACGAAGGGAGTACTAGTAGTAAATAATAGCCTCACCCCTTCGCTGAGGAACGATCTACAGTTGGAAGGGACGAGGCCCCGCGGTTACTACGCTCTTATCTCCTCCTCGCCAGTTCCCCTCCCCCCCGAAGAGAAGGCAGTTCGTCGCTGCTCCCATGGATTCACCAGGCAGTTCTCCTCCTCGTCAGGGCTGGGAGACCTTGGACGACGATCCTGTGGGAGAAATCGCACGCCGCTCCGACGTCCTCACCGCCGCAAGACTCGGTGCTTCCTGCACCAACTTTTTCAAGACGCTGCTTAAACATGCCATGCTTGTTGGTCTTCCATGCATCCTTGAGGAGAAGGTTCTTCTATGGGACAATCCTTCGAACAGTCCACCGCTCCCTGTCCATGGTTGCACGTTGACTCCGCTAGAGTTGCCGACGTTGAGAGGTAGTCGGATTTTGTCCGATGAGCAGGTCAGTAATGGAGTTTGATCATGTAGTACTTAGTTATTCCATTTCCATCCTGTAATTTCTCCGCTGCCCACCGTCTTATATATAGGTCTGGGTCGGTGCCAACAAAGATTGGCTTGCATACCTCCGGCCGGATACCACCATCATTTTGCACAACATCCAGAGCAGTGTGGCCGTTCCGGTAGACCCCTTCTCCACCATTGGGATCGGCCTTCCGAACTGGCTGGGATTGAATACGTACGATGATGCCTACATGAGATTGAAGAATATAGCAATTGTGGACCCACCGACAAAGCACGCGGCTACGACGATTACTATCTCATCGCGGTGTTCGACATAAGGATTGCCATCAATGCAAGAGGCAGTAACGACAGAGGCTGGCGCATGTTGGCGGCGGCAGATTTGTACCCCTACACGTTCGAAGATGCCGTGCGCCATCTAGGCCGCATCTTCGCGGTGACAAGCCAGGGGACTTGTTTCATCTGGTTGCCATCCTACGGTACGGGAGATTACAAACGGAATGCACAAACCATCATTTGCATCCCTAACGGTACTCCATTATTTTGCAGGGACCAGTCATCCCCCGATCAAAATAAGATCGCTGATCCTGGATGTGCATTTGCATCTGCGATTTGGTCTAACCTGGAACCCTGTAGCTGACTTTGGCATATTGGGATCAACTATCTTAGCAGTCGTTACCCATGGTACCACTGATGTGCAACATGGTCACACAATCTACCACGATCGGACCGTCACCATCTACCCAGGTATTCCATTTTTAACCCTCTCGCCTTCTTTTTCATTGTTGTACTAGTAGTATACTTTGTAGTACTAGTAGGAGTACTTTTTACCTTGGAGGACGCGTATAGCTAGCTAGGCCCTTGAAGACTTGAACCCACTAGCTGCCACCATTTTTGTTTTTCCATGTCTTACTATCTCATCCATGTAGCCAAGAGTGGATATATATAATAAGCCGGTTATTTTACTTCCTCTATACCTGAGTAGTACTATTTGCTGCACAGTATTATTGACCGCCATATTTGAGCACAACATTTATGCATGGACCTTGACTATGTACGTCACCATGTGTCCAGATCTGGGATGCCGCGTGTACCATATGAACGGCGCCGAGTTCGACCCCCGTGATGCTACGTGGGTGCCGAGGAACACTCTTGGAGAGTACTCGCTTTTCATCAGGGATAGCTACCCCATTGTGAAGCGGATGCCACCTTCCGTGCACGACACGGAAGGCCTGCCGTTCATGAAGCATGGTTGTGTCTTCAGTGCACACCGCCGGATGAGCGACATGCTGCGACACGCTATCCCTGATTTATGCCGCTTCAACTTGGATGAGTCTCCATCGTGTGGAACCGGA